>NC_090228.1:1265198-1590198 GCF_024489055.1 Chanodichthys erythropterus
TATAATAATATATAATAATTTTTTTTATGATTATTATAGGAAATATTTTACTATTGTAATGTAAATGCCCTGTAAAAAAAGAATAAGCACATGAATAACTTTAGAAATATTAAAATGACATTTCTAATGTATTAATTTTTGACCCACAAGAATTAAACCCTCAAGCTCAAATTACAGCAGAAAAGTGTGTTTGTGAGTTTGAGTGAACTGATATGTCTCTCTCTCTCTCTCTCTCTCTGCAGGTGTGTGATTGGTGTAAACACGTCCGTCACACTAAAGAGTACCTGGACTTCGGTTCGGGCGAGGAGCGGCTGCAGTTCTGTAGCACCAAATGCCTAAACCAGTACAAGATGGACGTGTTTTACCGGGAAGCTCGTGCCGCCCTCACCAGCTCCAAAGACGAGGAGAACCGCCCCAAACTGGCTGAAAACCAGAAACTCCTCACCCCGGAGGCCTGGGACCCTCCCGCCAGAACCCTCTCGCCCCAAACCCCGACGTCATCCTCCTCGCTGCGAACCCCCGTCTCCAAGATCCAGACGGGTGCGTCGCCCTCCTCTCCCGCCGGCCCGTCTCGTGTCACGCTCGAGCAGCCACGCCCACCTCAGATGCCACTCCCCTTTGTGCGCCCACCCCTTCACGGCCAGAGCCCCGCCCCTCATCCGCCCCGCCCCGTCAGCCCCACCCACAGGGTGCCGTTTGCCCCGCCCCCTCTCCTCCAGCCCTACGCCTCGCCGTACGCGCCCTTCCACCCGCCGTACCCTCCCCAAATGCCTCCGCCGTGGCCGCAGCCCATGATGTTTTTGCCCTATCCCGTTTTCGTGCCAATCCCGGTGCCGATTCCCATTCCCATCCCTGTTTCCCCTCAAACGGGCCACAGAGGGGTCATTCGAAGCCTCCAGGAACAGGAGAAGGACACGCCCGATCCGGGTCGCTCCAGTTCGGAGGAGACCAATGAAAACAGAGTAAAGATCGAACAATGTGCTTCTCCTCTTCCCTCCACGTCCGAGCGGCAGGTGATCCGGTGTCTCCGCAGAAACCCGGTCAAAGAGGAAAACCCCGACGCTCACATTCTGCGCAAAGCACTTTACACGTCTGTCGTGACGGCGACGGCCTCCGCCTCATTGGACGGCAGAGTCGTCACTCCCGCCTCTTTGTACTCATTGGCTCGTTCGACCGCCATACAGGCCGCCTCGCTTTCGTTGGACAGTGGCTCCGCCCAGATCCCGTCTCCTCTCTCTGACAGTGAGGATGTGAAGGAGAACAGCTATCTGGGTGGGCGGGACAACGGCTCGGCCAATCCCTGGCCGACAGAGCAGACGGACTGCCAGAGCGACCAATCAAAAGAGAGCAGAGGGGATGAGGACGCCCCGCAGGACGTAGAGCACACGTATGCGCGGTCCGTGCCGCCCAAACTGCGTGAGAAAAACACGCATGTGGCCGCGCAAACACATTTACACACTCAAACACACACCTGGGAGAAAAACACACTCGCGGCGGCGGCACAGGGATCTGAGCAGAGCGGCCGGGACGATCCGGAGCCGCCCGTCAAGAGACGATGTTTGAGGATCAGAGACCAGAACAAATGATGAGGGTAAGAGTCACATGATCATCGACATCATTCACGGACTGATTATCTGTTTCTGCTAAATAACAGTGTGTGTGTGTGTAGATAATTAGTATATATAATTAATTATTTATTATAATTCTAATATTATAATTCTATTTAATTATACATCTAAAAATATTTTATGCAATTATAAATATATATTTGTAATATATATTAATTCTATATAATTATACATATTTATAATACGTATCAATTGTATTTAATGTAAATGAATAAAAAATTATAGAAGAAAAACACTAAATAAATAATAATACTACATTTAAAAATGTCCTTCTAAAGAATAAGTGAAAATGATGCATGTTTTGTTTTCTGGGAATGGGAATCGTTAACTTCACTATACCACACTTCTGTTTTGTAAAGGCAAACACAACACTGTACATGCATTAAAATGTCCATGCTAACACACACACACACACTGTTCTGTGAGACTTATTTTACTCTGTTTATCTGTCTCTGAAGTGTGTGTATGTGTGAGAGAGAGTGAGAGTGAGTGTGTGTGTGTGTGTGTGTGTGTGTGTGTGTGGGTTTTCCCTCAGAATGGCGCCGGACAGAAACTCAATCCGTGTCGTAGCTCTAAAGTTGCATTAGCAGTGAAATGAGCAGAATGAATCTGCTGGAGAAACAAGAGACGCTCACGAGAAACACTGTGAGAGGAGTGTGTGTGAGAGTGAGAGTGTGTGTGCGTGTGTAAGTACACTCTAAAAAATGCTGGGTTAAAACAACTCAATTTGGGTTGAAAATGGACAAACCCAGCGGTTGGGTTAAATGTTTGCCCATCCTGCTGGGTAGTTTTATTTAACTCAACTATTGTTTAATAATTACTGTATTGCTTAATTAAAATTAACCCAAAGTATGTTGGAAATTAACATTTATTAATGTTCAATGAATAATTATTAAACAATAAACATTAATTAAATTGCTTATTAATAAATTTATATTAATAAACTATTAAACTATTAAATTTATATTAATAAAATATTAAAGCTTATTAATAAACATTCACCTTTTGTCTATGATTGTTGTCTCTAATTGCATCTGTTTTTTTTAATTTCCCAACTATTTTGGGTTCATTTTAAGCTAGCCATATAGCAATTTTTAAACAATAGTGGGTTTAAATAAAACTACCCAGCAGGTTGGGCAAACATTTAACCCAACCGCTGGGTTTGTCCATTTTCAACCCAACTTGGGTTGTTTTTAACCCAGCATTTTTTAGAGTGTGTACTCTAAAAAATGCTGGGTTGTTTCAACCCAAGTTTGGGTCAAAATGGACCCAAATTAAATCTTTAAAAGCATTTTTTAACCCAACGGTTGGGTTTGTCCATATTTGACCCAAATTTTTTTAGAGTGCAGTAATTATGTGTCTGATTTTCAATTTCCAACATATTTTGGGTTCATTTTTAAGTTAAACAATAGTTGGGTTAAATGAAACTACCCAGCAGGTTAAGCAAACATTTAACCCAACCGTTGGATTTGACCATTTTCAACCCAACTTGGCTTGGTTTTAACCCAACATTTTTTAGAGTGTGTGTGTGTGTGTGTGTGTGTGTGTGTGTGTGCTGCTCCAGATGTTGTTTCTGGAGGTTCTTCTTCATCTCATGTTTCAGTAGAGTCGAGCAGGTTTATAGAGCTGCAGCAGTGTGAAGATCTGTGTGTGTGTGTGTGTGTGTGTTTAAGAGAAACATCTGAGACAAAGTTGATACTTCAGTGAAACTGAGAACCTCATTAATTCTCCTGAACTGTTTTCCTGCAGTAACACAGCTAACAGGGAACGTTCTGACAAGGTTCTCTCAACGTTCTTCCAGTAACGTTAACAGAACGTTCATTCAGAGTTATCTGATCTTTAATAAGTGTTTTTGTCAGCTAGGATTATTTCTCGTTGTGTTTAGTTTCTGTTTTTAGTGGCAGGTTTCCAGAGCTGACAGAGGAGACGGTCGCAGGCCTTCATGTGTGTTCTGAAGGGCTTGATTTAAAGACGCTGCTGATCTAGGATCAGATTTCTCCTCCATCAGGTTTACATGAGCGTATGATTGTGTTTAAGATAAAGCCAATCGATCGTGTGATCATCTTTTTTGAAGTGTGTTAGTGTCTGAATCGGTGTGTTGATTCTGCTTTTATTGCTGTAAGTCGATCCGTTCTCTCAGGGATTCTCTGGAGTCACGGCTGGGACTCACATCCTGTTACTCTTTCACTTTTTTCTACTCAACTCTGTTTCTTTTGCTCTTTCTGAAGGGTTTATTAGCAAAGCTATTGTGTTTCTTCTCATTTTGTTCTTCATTATTTTTGTGCTCAAAAACTCTCTGACATACAGTATGTGCAGCCTTTCTACACTAGGTGGCGCTCAATTACTTGGTGTGACCCACAGTGACAAATTCAGCTAAATCATTTGAACACAAAGTTCAATTTGAATTAAATATAAATTATTATGCATGAATGTATGTAGAAAAAATGATATGACTTTCATAGCGTCTCACACACATTTCCTCTGTTCTCTTGGCTGTTTCAGGTGTGTGTGACACATTCACTCTCTCAACGACACCGCAGTGCCAGTGAAGCCCAAACCAGACGCCGACGCAGCGGAGCATCATGGATGTCACAGATCAACCGTGTGTGTGTGTGTGTGTGTGTGTGTGTGTGTGTGTGTGTGTGTGTGTGTGTGTGTGTGCGCGAAAGGCTCTGTGTGTTTTCCTGCCGAGCTCCTATAAAGCCAGGCATTGTTCCTCACTGCAAGCCCATATATATGTGTGTGTGTGTTTGTGTGTGTGTGTGTGTGTGAGTGTGTTCAGCTGTGGTTTAGGATTACCTGACATACTGGCGCTTTGGCTACAGGGCATTTTTAGACTTCGCCTAAAGAGTGCCAAGAGCACAAACACACACATCAGTATATTCAGCTCATAGACGTTTAGTAAAATGTGTTTGCAGTAATTATATTTGCAGGAATATCAGAGAACTGACTCACAAATTCTTGCTTTTTAACCCCTCATGGTTTATTTGGTGCCTGTTACAAGAAAAGTTATTGGCCAAAGTGATGAATGATGCCAACAGACACTGATTCAGATCAATATCGGAGTGAAGAAGGTTCACCTGATGTTGTTTTTGTCTCTACTAGATTGAATGTTGATTATTCTCCTCATATTCTCCATTGTTGCAGCTCCTCTCTTCCCAGTCTGTCAGTAACGCTCTGTTTAGTTCCTGTCTCTATGAAGCCCCGCCTTCTGAAACGCACAATGTGCTCTGATTGGTCGGCTGGAGCAGTGTGTTGTGATTGGTGTTTGGGAAATGTCCCGCCCCTTACCATAACCGCCAGTTTCAACACACCACTAACTAACTCAACCAGGCCCCGCCCCTTTATTCTGCGCATGAATTATTTAAATGAGGAATATTGTGAAGAAAACAGAAGCTCAAATTTGCATTTGTGTTGATTCTAAGGTAAAATTGGCATGAACATTCACCCTGTCATTTTTTTCTAAAATGCATGTTATTGTGAACAATTCACCTGTGCTTGTTTCATTTTTTAAAAATGTTTTGTAATAATTGAAATCGTCAGACTTCTTCTAAACCCCGCCCCCTTCAAGCGCAAGCTCTTCTGCATACAAGCCACGCCCACATATCAACATCCAGTCAACAACCGATGCATTGAACCAAGATCCCGCCTTATATTCGTTTTGGATCAGATGTAGGTCACAATATCTTTAAAGATTGTGATGACGTGGTACTTCACTATGGTGTTAGTGTCAAAACAACATTGTATTACCGCGATATCGCGCACGTTTATTATTGCGTGCTATTGCGTGATATTCAAAATCAACATTAATACAATGCCATAAACAACATCAAACTGAATATTTCAATCAGTTTCAGGTGTGTGTCAGTATTACATGACCGAAGCCATCCGTGGACGCTTTCATTGTTATTATAACCAATATTGATGATTTGAGCTGCGGATTTATTGATATAAATGATCAATATTTATTATTAATATTATTAACAGAGCTTCTAAATGCACATTATTTCACACCAGTGCCAACTGATGCAATTCATTTTACAGAAGGCCAAAAAAATGACAATATCGCAAGAATGCTCTTTTACATTTCTTTCATTTTGTACTATATTGATTTTCATGATTTTTTTTTCTTAATATCATCAATATAATGACCTGTCAGGAAGTTCACAGGATCAGTAACTGTTTTATGTCATTTTATGAACAGAGAATTATGCTAATGACTAGATTTGTTGACAATAAAAACCCTAAACACCACCATTCTCATGTCATTTCTTAATTAATCTATATATTATCTCACGCACATTTATTCATTTAAAATATGTGACATTAACAACAAAAGGGCTAGTTTGACTCAAAAGACTCAGAATTAACCAGAATTACAGTAATTAAATACTGAAAGTTTTAAACTATTGAAACCATCATACAAAATAAACTCGAAAAACAGACTCAAAAAACCTCTAGTTACTGGGTAAAGATTCTGTGACAACTAGACCCGAGCCTCTGATTGGTTCCCTCGCCTGTCCATCAAAAAGCGCACGGGAGCGTGTTTGGCGCGCGCAGTGACAGCTGTCATTGGTCGCGAGGCGGCGGAGCGGGTGCACGAGAGGAGGAAAATCATCAAATACACTCGTTTACGGTATGTAAACACGGAAAATGTGTTTTATATTTAATATTCCACTATATGTGCACAGATTTGAGTCTGGGTTTAGTGTGCAGTGTGATAGAGGAAGAAGAACGGGTTATTTCTGTGAATTTATCTTGAGATGATTTATGAACGCAAACCAAATATTTATTATTCATTTGTAATATTGCAACTTTAAGCTTTTTGTGTTCTAATGTATTTTAAGGCAACTCTGACAGAACGATAGAATTCTGAATGATATGTATTCCAATAATAATAAAATTAGAATTATATTTGATAATATTATATGTGTGTGTGTGTGTGTGTGTGTGTGTGCGCATATATATATATATATATATATATATATATATATATATATATATATATATATATATATGTAGGCTATATATACATATGTATATATAATTTTGTGTGTGTGTGTGTGTGTGTGTGTGTGTGTGTGTGTGCAGTGATGTAAGCGCATGTTTCTCCTCGTCTCACGTCACACACACACACACGCATGATCACACACTGGATCATCGCTGATGACATCATCACTCCTGCTGTATATTTATTTGCATAATGTTGCATTAGTCACAGGCTTTGGGGGTTTGTGTGTGTGTTCATGCGAGTTGTGTGTGTGTGTGTGTTTTATAATCCGAGCAATAATGCAACATGCATGTGCAAAACAGATTTTTTTACATGAAGGATGACCTATTTTTCCTCATATGCAGCACTCTTGTTTTTGTTGTGAGTGTGCATGAGAGAGAAAACTGTTTTTCCTGCATGCATTTAACTGGATTTTCAGTGTTTAAATTATAGTAATAATAATTAATATTAATAGTTAATAATATTTGCACAGTCAAATATTTTGCATCAGTCAAACATTTGGAATGTTTTTAAAAAAGGTCATTTCTGCTCACCAAGGCTGCATTTATTTGATCAAAAATCCAATAAAAAAAGTGAAATATTATTACAATTTAAAATAGTTATATATTGTGTATTTTGTATTGTAAAATATAATTTATATCCTGTGATCAAAGCTGAATTTTCAGCATCATTACTCCAGTCTTCAGTGTCACATGATCCTTCAGAAATCATTCTGATTTGCTGCTCAAGAAACAAAATATTTCTAATGATGATGATTGTGTTCAGTCGTGTGCAGTAATGGCCGCTGGCTCCGGCTCCATGAGGATTCTCATTAAAGGTGGGCGTGTCGTTAACGATGACGTCACTCAGGAGGCGGACGTCTACATCGAGAACGGGGTCGTCCAGCAGGTGGGGCGCGAGCTGATGATTCCGGGCGGGGCGAAGGTGATTGACGCGTCCGGTAAGCTGGTGATACCCGGCGGCATCGACACCAGCGTTCACCTGCAGCAGACCTTTATGAACGCCACGACGCAGGACGACTTCTACAGCGGAACCAAGGTGAGGCTAGGGATGGGAGAACTACTTCAGCTGTGTTCGACTTGAAGCGGCGCTACGCAGACGGTGAATGGCATCAAAGCACCGCGAATGGATACGAAGCTGTCTGCTCTCTAATCACTCTCGTGGTACTTTGTGGTCATACACCGATCGGACTGTGCAGTGCACTTTAAGTCAAACACGCCTAAAGACTTCACTTGCTTCATTACTGGATGAATCAGTGTTTTTGAACGAATCTCTTGAGTGAATGATTCAATGACTCACTCATAAAGATCTCACTTGTTTCATTACTGGATGAATCAGTGAATGATTCAATGACTCACTCGTAAAGACTTCACTTGCTTCATTACTGGATGAATCAGTGTTTTTGAACAAGTCTCTTGAATGAATGATTCAATGACTCTCGGATAGACGACTTCACTTGTTTCATTACTGGAAGAATCAGCATTTTTGAAAAAACTCTTAAATGAATGATTCAATGAATTACTTGTAAAGACTTCACTTGTTTTATTACTGGACGAATCAGTGAATGATTCAATGACTCACTTATAGAAGACTTCACTTGTTTCATTACTGGATGAATCAGTGAATGATTCAATGACTCACTTATAGAAGACTTCACTTGTTTCATTACTGGATGAATCAGTGAATGATTCAATGACTCACTTATAGAAGACTTCACTTGTTTCATTACTGGATGAATCAGTGAATGATTCAATGACTCACTTATAGAAGACTTCACTTGTTTCATTACTGGATGAATCAGTGAATGATTCAATGACTCACTTATAGAAGACTTCACTTGTTTCATTACTGGATGAATCAGCGTTTTTGAACAAATCTCTTGAATGAATGATTCAATGACTCACTCGTAAAGACTTCACTTGCTTCATTACTGGATAAACCAGTGAATGATTCAATGACTCTCTTATAGACGACTTCACTTGTTTCATTACTGAAAGAATCAGTGAATGATTCAGTGACTCACTTTTGTAAAGACTTCACTTGTTTCATTACTGGATGAATCAGTGAATGATTCAATGACTCACTTGCAAAGACTTCACTTGCTTCATTACTGGATGAATCAGTGTTTTTGAATGAATCTCTTGAATGAATGAATCAGTGACTCACTCATAAAGACTTCACTTGCTTCATTACTGGATAAACCAGTGAATGATTCAATGACTCACTTATAGAAGACTTCACTTGTTTCATTACTGGATGAATCAGTGAATGATTCAATGACTCACTTATAGAAGACTTCACTTGTTTCATTACTGGATGAATCAGTGAAAGATTCAATGACTCACTTGTAAAGACTTCACTTGCTTCATTACTGGATGAATCAGTGTTTTTGAACGAATCTCTTGAGTGAATGATTCAATGACTCACTCATAAAGATCTCACTTGTTTCATTACTGGATGAATCAGTGAATGATTCAATGACTCACTCGTAAAGACTTCACTTGCTTCATTACTGGATGAATCAGTGTTTTTGAACAAGTCTCTTGAATGAATGATTCAATGACTCTCTGATAGACGACTTCACTTGTTTCATTACTGGAAGAATCAGCATTTTTGAAAAAACTCTTAAATGAATGATTCAATGAATTACTTGTAAAGACTTCACTTGTTTTATTACTGGATGAATCAGTGAATGATTCAATGACTCACTTATAGAAGACTTCACTTGTTTCATTACTGGATGAATCAGTGAATGATTCAATGACTCACTTATAGAAGACTTCACTTGTTTCATTACTGGATGAATCAGTGAATGATTCAATGACTCACTTATAGAAGACTTCACTTGTTTCATTACTGGATGAATCAGTGAATGATTCAATGACTCACTTATAGAAGACTTCACTTGTTTCATTACTGGATGAATCAGTGAATGATTCAATGACTCACTTATAGAAGACTTCACTTGTTTCATTACTGGATGAATCAGCGTTTTTGAACAAATCTCTTGAATGAATGATTCAATGACTCACTCGTAAAGACTTCACTTGCTTCATTACTGGATAAACCAGTGAATGATTCAATGACTCTCTTATAGACGACTTCACTTGTTTCATTACTGAAAGAATCAGTGAATGATTCAGTGACTCACTTTTGTAAAGACTTCACTTGCTTCATTACTGGATGAATCAGTGTTTTTGAATGAATCTCTTGAATGAATGAATCAGTGACTCACTCATAAAGACTTCACTTGCTTCATTACTGGATAAACCAGTGAATGATTCAATGACTCACTTATAGAAGACTTCACTTGTTTCATTACTGGATGAATCAGTGAATGATTCAATGACTCACTTATAGAAGACTTCACTTGTTTCATTACTGGATGAATCAGTGAATGATTCAATGACTCACTTGTAAAGACTTCACTTGCTTCATTACTGGATGAATCAGTGTTTTTGAACAAATCTCTTGAGTGAATGATTCAATGACTCACTCATAAAGATCTCACTTGTTTCATTACTGGATGAATCAGTGAATGATTCAATGACTCACTCGTAAAGACTTCACTTGCTTCATTACTGGATGAATCAGTGTTTTTGAACAAGTCTCTTGAATGAATGATTCAATGACTCTCTGATAGACGACTTCACTTGTTTCATTACTGGAAGAATCAGCATTTTTGAAAAAACTCTTAAATGAATGATTCAATGAATTACTTGTAAAGACTTCACTTGTTTTATTACTGGATGAATCAGTGAATGATTCAATGACTCACTTATAGAAGACTTCACTTGTTTCATTACTGGATGAATCAGTGAATGATTCAATGACTCACTTATAGAAGACTTCACTTGTTTCATTACTGGATGAATCAGTGAATGATTCAATGACTCACTTATAGAAGACTTCACTTGTTTCATTACTGGATGAATCAGTGAATGATTCAATGACTCACTTATAGAAGACTTCACTTGTTTCATTACTGGATGAATCAGCGTTTTTGAACAAATCTCTTGAATGAATGATTCAATGACTCACTCGTAAAGACTTCACTTGCTTCATTACTGGATAAACCAGTGAATGATTCAATGACTCTCTTATAGACGACTTCACTTGTTTCATTACTGGAAGAATCAGTGAATGATTCAGTGACTCACTTTTGTAAAGACTTCACTTGTTTCATTACTGGATGAATCAGTGAATGATTCAATGACTCACTTGTAAAGACTTCACTTGCTTCATTACTGGATGAATCAGTGTTTTTGAATGAATCTCTTGAATGAATGAATCAGTGACTCACTCATAAAGACTTCACTTGCTTCATTACTGGATAAACCAGTGAATGATTCAATGACTCACTTATAGAAGACTTCACTTGTTTCATTACTGGATGAATCAGTGAATGATTCAATGACTCACTTATAGAAGACTTCACTTGTTTCATTACTGGATGAATCAGTGAATGATTCAATGACTCACTTGTAAAGACTTCACTTGCTTCATTACTGGATGAATCAGTGTTTTTGAACGAATCTCTTGAGTGAATGATTCAATGACTCACTCATAAAGATCTCACTTGTTTCATTACTGGATGAATCAGTGGATGATTCAATGACTCACTCGTAAAGACTTCACTTGCTTCATTCCTGGATGAATCAGTGTTTTTGAACAAGTCTCTTGAATGAATGATTCAATGACTCTCTGATAGACGACTTCACTTGTTTCATTACTGGAAGAATCAGCATTTTTGAAAAAACTCTTAAATGAATGATTCAATGAATTACTTGTAAAGACTTCACTTGTTTCATTACTGGATGAATCAGTGAATGATTCAATGACTCACTTATAGAAGACTTCACTTGTTTCATTACTGGATGAATCAGTGAATGATTCAATGACTCACTTATAGAAGACTTCACTTGTTTCATTACTGGATGAATCAGTGAATGATTCAATGACTCACTTGTAAAGACTTCACTTGCTTCATTACTGGATGAATCAGTGTTTTTGAATGAATCTCTTGAATGAATGATTCAATGACTCACTCATAAAGATGTGACTTGTTTCATTACTGGATGAATCAGTGAATGATTCAATGACTCACTTGTAAAGACGCCTCTTGCTTCATTACTGGATGAATCAGTGTTTTTGAACAAATCTCTTAAATGAATGATTCAATGAATTACTTGTAAAGACTTCACTTGTTTCATTACTGGATGAATCAGTGAATGATTCAATGACTCACTTATAGAAGACTTCACTTGTTTCATTACTGGATGAATCAGTGAATGATTCAATGACTCACTTATAGAAGACTTCACTTGTTTCATTACTTGAAGAATCAGCATTTTTGAATGAATCTCTTGAATGAATGATTCAGTGACTCAGTCGTAAAGACTTTACTTGCTTCATTACTGGATTTGCATGTATTTGAATCACTCTTGTGCTACTTTGATGTCATACACCGATCGGTCTGCACACCTAATGACTCCACCAATCAGCGATTGGCACTTTTATTTAGAAGGTGGGACTTATTCCGTTAGAAGACTGTAATTCCATTACACTATTTCCCATTTATAGTAATATGAGTACACCAAAAAAAGTCCCACAGACACAACAGCTGTGATGGTATTATGGCGATCAGAGACACAGCAGCTGTTTGGAATATTCACATCAGAGTTCAGAGCTGCTTTCTGATTTCACTTTAGTAATAAAAGCACAAGAGCAAAAACTGTGTTAATATGACCAGCACAGCAGATACAGAGACAAGTGAATCAAGTGCAAAAACATCCCGAAGTTTTGTGTTGTTGAGTTTGATCATGTGATAACAAACATTGATTCTTTAACACACACTCACACACACACACACACTTCTTCTTGTTTGTTCTGTCTCTCTCTATTACACTCACTCTGACCGTTCAGTTTCTATAGTAACTGTGTTGCCATAGTAACGACAGGCATCACCGTGGTCCGTGTTTACTAAGACAGATCAGAGACTCAAACACTTCCTGTATTATGTCTGTATTGGAAAATGACACATCCATCTGCGTTTATGAAAGATATTATAATGCATATATTTTGCAAAAAGTATTAGAGTACCTTTCAAATAATATACATTTTATGTTTAATTCAATCTTGCCATTTCTTTTGTGAAATTCACTAGTAATTTTTGAGTGAAAATTTTTGCAAAGTGCATCAATTTTCAGTGTGGATATTAAAACTGGCTTCAGCAAATTGAAAATCTCCATCGGACTTCCTGTTTGTTTGTATGGATCACAAGCTCTGTGTGTCTGTGTCTCTCATGCATTAATATTCCACTGGCGTCTCAAGCGTCAGGCTGCTGTGTGTGAGAATGTGCTCCAAACCTTTGCCCTACTCTCATGAATCTGTGAGCACACACACACACACACACACACACAGTCTGTGTTTGTCCTTCTCTGTCAGTGTCACACATGCTCAGTTCCCGTCTGTCGCTGTAGGCGGCGCTGTTGGGAGGAACGACTATGGTGATCGCTCACGTGCTTCCAGAGAGAGACACATCGCTGCTGGAGGCCTTTGAGAAGTGCCGCGCTCACGCCGATGCCAAGACCTGCTGTGATTACGCACTGCACATGGGCGTCACCTGGTGGGGGCCGAAGGTACTGCATGTGTTTATAATACACTCACACCAAATACACCACTCATGCAATGTTGTTTCAGTTACATCATTTAAATTATTACTTCACTTCAATATTAAAATGTCCTGATAATTTATTCACCCACATATCATCCAAGATGTTCATGTCTTTCTTTCTTCAGTGGAAAAGAAATGAAGGAAAACATTCCAGGGTTTTTCTCTATATAGTGTAATCATGTTGGAAATCTCCATCCCAACTTCAAAATAGTCTAATATCGTTGTTTTACCTTTTTTTTGTAAAAGCCGTTTGACTTAGTCTTTGCACATTCTCTTTGTAAACACTGGATCGCCTACGTCACGTGTGACCTTTCCAACGTGATTATGTCATGCATTATGTCAAGTAAAGACTTCACTTGCTTCATTACTGGATGAATCAGTGTTTTTGAACGAATCTCTTGAATGAATGATTCAATGACTCACTCATAAAGACTTCACTTGTTTCATTACTGGATGAATCAGTGTTTTTGAACGAATCTCTTGAATGAATGATTCAATGACTCACTCATAAAGACTTCACTTGTTTCATTACTGGATGAATCAGTGTTTTTGAATAAATCTCTTGAATGAATGATTCAATGACTCACTCATAAAGACTTCACTTGTTTCATTACTGGATGAATCAGTGTTTTTGAACGAATCTCTTGAATGAATGATTCAATGACTCACTCATAAAGACTTCACTTGTTTCATTACTGGATGAATCAGTGTTTTTGAACAAATCTCTTGAATGAATGATTCAATGACTCACTCATAAAGACTTCACTTGTTTCATTACTGGATGAATCAGTGTTTTTGAACGAATCTCTTTAATGAATGATTCAATGACTCACTCATAAAGACTTCACTTGTTTCATTACTGGATGAATCAGTGTTTTTGAACGAATCTCTTGAATGAATGATTCAATGACTCACTCATAAAGACTTCACTTGTTTCATTACTGGATGAATCAGTGTTTTTGAACGAATCTCTTGAATGAATGATTCAATGACTCACTCATAAAGACTTCACTTGTTTCATTACTGGATGAATCAGTGTTTTTGAACAAATCTCTTGAATGAATGATTCAATGACTCACTCATAAAGACTTCACTTGTTTCATTACTGGATGAATCAGTGTTTTTGAACGAATCTCTTGAATGAATGATTCAATGACTCACTCATAAAGACTTCACTTGTTTCATTACTGGATGAATCAGTGTTTTTGAACGAATCTCTTGAATGAATGATTCAATGACTCACTCATAAAGACTTCACTTGTTTCATTACTGGATGAATCAGTGTTTTTGAACAAATCTCTTGAATGAATGATTCAAAGACTCACTCATTAAGACTTCACTTGTTTCATTACTGAATGAATCTGTGTTTTAGAATGAATCTATTGAATGAATGATTCAACGACTCACTCGTAAAGACTTCACTTGCTTCATTACTGGATGACTCAGCATTTTTGAACAAATCTCTTGAATGAATGATTCAATGACTCACTCATTAAGACTTCACTTGTTTCATTACTGGAAGAATCAGCATTTTTGAACAAATCTCTTGAGTGAATGATTCAATGACTCACTCAGACTTCACTTGTTTCATTACTGAATGAATCTGTGTTTTAGAATGAATCTTTTGAATGAATGATTCAATGACCCACTCATTAAGACTTCACTTGCTTCATTACTGGAAGAATCAGCATTTTTGAACAAATCTCTTGAATTAATATAAATGTACCGATCCAATGTAAACACTAGATCGGTACTTCCAAATACGTCACATGTGACCTTTCCAACATGATTACAGAGCAGTGCAAGACGAGCATGTGAGGTTAAAAAGTATATAATGTTTATTTTTTGTAGAAAATAGCCAATGGTTTCTCTAGATGTGACTCTTATTCCTCGTCTGGGATCATGTAGAGCTCTTTGAAGCTACACTGAAACTGACATTTGGACCTTCAACCTGTTGAACCCCAGTGAAGTCCACTATATGGAGAAAATCCTGGAATGTTTTCCTTCTTTTCCACTGAAGAAAGAAAGACATGAACATCTTGGATGACATGGAGGAGAGTAAATTATCAGGACATTTTCATTCTGAAGTGAACTAATCCTTTTAAAAAATCTTAACTTATTCATGTTATTATAATTTTTTTCAATATTCTTGACACATTATTTGAAACGTCTGCCAAAGCGTATTTTATTGTGTTGTAGGTGCGCAGGGAGATGGAGGTGTTGGTGGCGGAGAGAGGCGTCAACTCCTTCCAGATGTTCATGGCGTATAAAGATCTGATGATGCTGAAGGACTCGGAGCTCTACCAGGCGCTGCACAGCTGTAAAGAGATCGGAGCTGTCGCCCGCGTCCACGCCGAGAACGGAGAACTGGTGCTGGAGGTCAGAGGACACACACACACGCTCACACACACACACACACACACACACACACACACACACACACACACACACACACACACACACACACACATTTTTATTGTTTGCACTTGTTTAGGGAGCAAAAGAGGCTTTGGATCTGGGCATCAGCGGTCCTGAGGGGATGGAGATCAGTCGGCCGGAGGAGGTGAGAGACGCTGAAGTGTGTCCGACTGATTTCACGTCTTTGCTTTCATTATGTCTGACATCTGTCCGTCTGTCTGTCTGCAGCTGGAGGCAGAGGCCACACACCGAGCCATAACCATCGGAAACAGGGTGAGAACAATACAGACTCAGAGAGATCGAGTGTGTGTGTGTGTGAGACTCATGTGCTGCTCTTCATCAGGCTCACTGTCCAGTGTACTTGGTGAACGTGTCCAGCATCTCTGCAGCCGACGTCATCGCCGCAGCCCGAATACAAGGCGAGTTTCGGAGGATATTCAGAGAGGACCTGTTAGAAGTCTTGATTTGGTTTTTTTCAGCTCAAGTTGTGTTTGATTGGCTGATTCAGGTAAGGTGGTTCACGCAGAGACGACCGTGGCGCACTCGGTGCTGAGCGGGATGCATTATTATCATCAGGACTGGGCGCACGCCGCCGCTCATGTCATAGCCCCGCCCCTCCGGCTCGACCCCAACACCCCCGACTACCTGATTGGCCTGCTGGGCAAGTAAGCACCAATCACAGTCAGACGCTCAGGAATCATTTCATAGCACCGCCCATCTCTACAACTCATTTATCATATCAGAAAATGTAAGCTGGAAATTGTGCTTCTGATGCGTTTCCTGTGTGCGCAGTGACATCATAAACGTGGTGGCGTCAGATCACCGTGCGTTCAGCACCAAGCAGAAGGCTCTGGGAAAAGAGGACTTCACCAAGATCCCTCACGGGGCGTCCGGCGTGGAGGATCGCATGAGCGTCATGTGGGAGAGAGGAGTGGTACGAACACTTTCACACACACACACACACACACACACACACACACACACACACACACACACACACACACACACACACTCAGACGCCTCACAGATATGCTTTTCTTCCCTCAGGTTGGCGGTAAGATGGATGAGAACCGCTTTGTGGCCGTGACGAGCTCGAATGCTGCTAAAATCTATAATCTCTATCCCCGGAAGGGACGCATTATGCCAGGAGCCGACGCTGATGTGGTGGTGTGGGACCCGGACGCCACCCGGTACTGATCACTGCAAAACATGATGCTCTTCCTCAGTGTTTCACAAATATGGAAACATTCTTAAATCAAGATCTTCAGTCATTTTTCTTCTCTAGTAAATGTTTCTTGATTTAAGAATGTTTAGATGTTTGTGCTGGAAAACGAGACAGAAACTCTTCATTTTTGCAGTAGCTAATAATGGTTTTCTTTGGGAGATAAACTGCAGAAAAACATAACATTGCTTAAATCTATTATTTTTAATGATTGGTGCCTGAGAAAAAAGAAATCTCCCACAGAAAATTGTTTTTCATTCAGAAGTTTGGGTTTTTTAATGTTTTTGTCTCTTCTGCTCACCAAGGTTGCATTTATTAGATCATAAATAGTGTAAAAATAGTGAAATATTATTATGATTCAAAACAGCTGTTTTCTATGTGAATATATAGTAAAGTGTAATTTATTTCTGTGATCAAACTTGAATTTTCAGCATCATTACTCTAGTCTTTAGTGTCACATGATCCTTCAGAAATCATTCTAGTATGATGATTTGATGCTCAAGAATAATTTCTGATCATTATCAATTCTTTGATGAATAGAAACTGCATTTATTTTTTATTTATTAATCATTTTTAAATGTATAAACATATATATATATATATATTGTCATTTTTTATCAATTTAATACGGAAGCTTGTTTTCGCCACTAAGTAAAAAATAAAAAAGGTATAATTGTGTCTTTTTAGCTTACAATTATGACTTTTTTTTCTCAGAATTGGACTTTATAACTCGCCCTTTCAAGAAAAAAAGACAGAATCGCAAGGTTATAACGTGCAATTCTGACTTTATTTCTCGCAATTTTGAGTTTATATCTCACAATTGTAAGAAAAAGGTCAGAATTGTGAGATAAAAATTTGCAATAACCTTTTTTATTTTGTATTTAGTGGCGGAAACAAGCTTCCATAAATTTAACGAGTTCTCACTGAAAAAATGCATTAATTTATATGAAAAAAATATCTTACTCGCGCTAAACTTTTTAATGGTAACTGTACATCCATTTATTACCACTTTCCTTTTTCATGCTAATGCCATGATGCTCATTCTTTGTGTTTGACACATGATCACATGCTTCAGGACGATCTCTGCGAGCTCTCAGGTTCAGGGTGGAGACTTTAACCTGTACGAGAACCAGCGCTGTCACAGCGTCCCTCTGGTGACCATCAGCCGCGGGCGACTGGTGTGTGAGAACGGCGTGTTCACGGCCGCTCAGGGCTCCGGGAAGTTCTACCCTATGCGAGCCTTTCCTGACTTCCTCTACAAGAAGATGATTCAGAGAGAAAAGGTGTGTATATTGTGTCATATATCTGAGTGAAACGCTTTGCAAACAAGAACAAATGTAGGGCGGGGCTTGATTTTCTCCGTGGGGAATTGATTGGATGATTGTGGTTTGATGTACAATAATGATGTGAACGGATAAATCATTTATAATAAACACTGCAATATTCCATGAAAAAACAAGAATTGTCAAGTTTGATTTATGGTGACTTTAATGCTATTTAAATCCTCAGACTCAGAACCTGCGCAGGGTGGATCGAGCTCCGTATTCGGGCGATGTTGTCACGGTAACTAACTCCAGCAGGAAGGAATCGGCCACTCCAGAGGGTGACGTTCCCATGCGGGCGGCTGCCAGACACGCAGGCGTACGAGACCTGCACGAGTCCAGCTTCAGCCTGTCAGGTGTGTGTCTGACATCAAACTTCCAAACATGCACTCTTGAAACAAGTTTTTTACCTGATCTCGGGTCAGTTTTATAAAATTTTACAGACATCATATTTAACGCTATTAGATTTGTTAATTGCTTTAATAGATTACACTTTCAATTAAACATTTGCATTTGGTTTGCAAAAGGTGTTTTTATGCATGTTTGAGCAGATTTGAACAGTATGTTTGCATTTGCATTGCATTGTATATTCCCTCTCGGTTTTGTAATATAATGTCTAGCTGTACTGCGTGCTGAGGATTGTGGGATTTTCCTCCACAGGAGCTCAAGTGGACGATCACATTCCCAAGAGATCCTCTGCTAGGATTCTGGCTCCGCCTGGTGGACGATCCAGTGGCATCTGGTAACTGCTGAACTGTGGAAAATGATTAAATAATCAGATGTGTCCAAACTTTGAACTGGTATTGTACATACAGATGTTTCTATCATTATTCAGTCGCGTTCTGTCAGTTCTCCGGATCACATGATGTTGCCAAAAGAGAAAAGAACACGAGGAGGAAAACTATTATTATTCAGTATTAAAAGTGATGACATGATGAGTTCACATGATGAGTCTACATTCACAGATTGACAGTCAGTGTAAAGCAAACCAAGTGTGTTTTCCCACCAGATTAAAAAGAGTCACATGCACATACTGAACTTAGTGTTTGTGTTTATAGTGATGCCCACATATGATTAAAGTGTCTGTGAAATATCTATATTTTACATATATATTTATAGGAAATTGTTTGTTGTTAGTTTTGTTGGTCTTGATTGTGTAATAATGAAATATCTAAAGCGTCAGTGACTGATGTTACCCCAGCTGTTGGAAAATGTTAAAGGGTTACTTCACCCAAAAATGAAAATTCAGTCATCATTTACTCACCCTCATTGAATGAACCAATGAATTGAGAAGCTCAAACGTGCTGCGTAACACGAGAATGAACCTCATTGGTTCTTGCTGAAGCTCAAACGTATTACGTAACACGAGAATGAACCTCATTGGTTCTTGCGGAAACTCAAACGTGTTACGTAACACGAGAATGAACCTCATTGGTTCTTGCGGAAACTCAAACGTGTTACGTAACACGAGAATGAACCTCATTGGTTCTTGCGGAAACTCAAACGTGTTACGTAACACGAGAATGAACCTCATTGGTTCTTGCGGAAACTCAAACGTGTTACGTAACACGAGAATGAACCTCATTGGTTCTTGCTGAAGCTCAAACGTGCTGCGTAACACCAGAATGAACCTCATTGGTTCTTGCTGAAGCTCAAACGTGCTGCGTAACACCAGAATGAACCTCATTGGTTCTTGCGGAAACTCAAACGTGTTACGTAACACGAGAATGAACCTCATTGGTTCTTGCGGAAACTCAAATGTGTTACGTAACACGAGAATGAACCTCATTGGTTCTTGTGGAAACTCAAACGTGTTACGTAACACGAGAATGAACCTCATCGGTTCTTGCGGAAACTCAAACGTGTTACGTAACACGAGAATGAACCTCATCGGTTCTTGCGGAAACTCAAACGTGTTACGTAACACGAGAATGAACCTCATTGGTTCTTGTGGAAACTCAAACGTGTTACGTAACACGAGAATGAACCTCATTGGTTCTTGCGGAAACTCAAACGTGTTACGTAACACGAGAATGAACCTCATTGGTTCTTGTGGAAACTCAAACATGTTACGTAACACGAGAATGAACCTCATTGGTTCTTGCGGAAACTCAAACGTGTTACGTAACACGAGAATGAACCTCATCGGTTCTTGCGGAAACTCAAACGTGTTACGTAACACGAGAATGAACCTCATTGGTTCTTGCGGAAACTCAAACGTGTTACGTAACACGAGAATGAACCTCATTGGTTCTTGCGGAAACTCAAACGTGTTACGTAACACGAGAATGAACCTCATCGGTTCTTGCGGAAACTCAAACGTGCTGCGTAACACGAGAATGAACCTCATCGGTTCTTGCGGAAACTCAAACGTGTTACGTAACACGAGAATGAACCTCATTGGTTCTTGCGGAAACTCAAACGTGTTACGTAACACGAGAATGAACCTCATTGGTTCTTGCGGAAACTCAAACGTGTTACGTAACACGAGAATGAACCTCATTGGTTCTTGCGGAAACTCAAACGTGTTACGTAACACGAGAATGAACCTCATCGGTTCTTGCGGAAACTCAAACGTGCTGCGTAACACGAGAATGAACCTCATCGGTTCTTGCGGAAACTCAAACGTGTTACGTAACACGAGAATGAACCTCATTGGTTCTTGCGGAAACTCAAACGTGTTACGTAACACGAGAATGAACCTCATTGGTTCTTGCGGAAACTCAAACGTGTTACGTAACACGAGAATGAACCTCATTGGTTCTTGCGGAAACTCAAACGTGTTACGTAACACGAGAATAAACCTCATCGGTTCTTGCGGAAACTCAAACGTGTTACGTAACACGAGAATGAACCTCATTGGTTCTTGCGGAAACTCAAACGTGTTACGTAACACGAGAATAAACCTCATCGGTTCTTGCGGAAACTCAAACGTGCTGCGTAACACGAGAATGAACCTCATCGGTTCTTGCGGAAACTCAAACGTGCTGCGTAACACGAGAATAAACCTCATTGGTTCTTGCGGAAACTCAAACGTGCTGCGTAACACGAGAATAAACCTCATCGGTTCTTGCGGAAACTCAAACGTGCTGCGTAACACGAGAATAAACCTCATTGGTTCTTGCGGAAACTCAAACGTGCTGCGTAACACGAGAATAAACCTCATTGGTTCTTGCGGAAACTCAAACGTGTTACGTAACACGAGAATAAACCTCATCGGTTCTTGCGGAAACTCAAACGTGCTGCGTAACACGAGAATGAACCTCATCGGTTCTTGCGGAAACTCAAACGTGCTGCGTAACACGAGAATAAACCTCATCGGTTCTTGCGGAAACTCAAACGTGCTGCGTAACACGAGAATAAACCTCATTGGTTCTTGCGGAAACTCAAACGTGCTGCGTAACACGAGAATAAACCTCATTGGTTCTTGCGGAAACTCAAACGTGTTACGTAACACGAGAATGAACCTCATCGGTTCTTGCGGAAACTCAAACGTGCTGCGTAACACGAGAATGAACCTCATCGGTTCTTGCGGAAACTCAAACGTGCTGCGTAACACGAGAATGAACCTCATCGGTTCTTGCGGAAACTCAAACGTGCTGCGTAACACGAGAATAAACCTCATCGGTTCTTGCGGAAACTCAAACGTGCTGCGTAACACGAGAATGAACCTCATCGGTTCTCGCTGAAGCTCAAATGTGTTACGTAACACCAGAATGAACCTCATTGGGTCTTGGAGAAGCTCAAATGTGCTGCGTAACATGAGAAGCTCAAGAGTATATTCATATGGATTAGTTTAACGATCTCTTTATGAACTTTTTGAAGCATTAAAGTGGTAGTTGTGTAGGCTGTCAATGGAGGGACAGAAATCTCTCAGATTTTATTAAAAAATCTTCATTTATGTTTCGAATATGAACAAACGTCTTACAGGTTTGGAAGGACATGAGGGTGAGTAAATGATGACAATGTTTTTATTTTTGGGTGAACTATCCCTTTAAATCAGTGATTTTGGCTGTTGAAATCCCTGCTCACACATTCCACTCACAGTGAACACGGATGTGTCACAATCAGATTAATATGCTGATTTTGATCAAACAAAAACTGGATTCACCTGATGTGTGAAATCACGCACCAGAGCTTATTGAGCTTTCACTCCAACACACATTCATAAGCCTCTTACATGTTTGAAAAGTCTCATGTTGTGTTGATCAGCAGTTATACTGTCCGTGTTCTGTCCCGATCCAAGCATGAGCTAGGGCTGTTTTTATTGGTGCTGTTTTTTAAATGCGGGATTTTCATGGCGGGTCTCAGTTTATATGGTTTTAGTGTTTTTTATTTTTCAGAAAAAGCACTTTGTAATTCTGTGTTGTTCTTGACAGTGAGTCCTGAAAGTGAAAGCTTGTTTTCTTACCACATGGATAAGTGCAAAAATAAAAATCCCTATGAAACTGTTGCTTCATTTATATTTTTTATTTTATGTTGTTGTGTACATTTATGAACAGAACCTCTGTGCATCATTTATCAGCGTATCATTTACTATAAATATATTAAAAAATAGTAACAGTTTAGAGTTATATGATTTGAACATTATATTATTTTTTAATATTGAAAAAGGAGACAATTATGCATTTGTTTTTATGTCTTTTCATCATATGTCTAATTTATGTTCATTAAACAGTAAAATGCGCATTACTGTACATTATTATATTTGTTTCTTCCACTATATATTCATCAAACCGAGTGCTTTTAAAAATATAGAATCGTACTGCGTATGTTGTGTGTGTACACTTCCGGTTGTGTCAGACCCGCGTGACGCATGCGTGCTGACGGGGAGCGCGTGTTGCGCGCTGCGTTTCCAGAGACGCTGATTACTGAGAGAGACTGCGCACTGATCCACACTGCTCACTCCAGCCGGACAGATTCACGACAACCGTGAGTAAAATACCTGATCCGACAGCAGAATGTGTGTATTTGAACGATTTGAAGGACTGAACGCGGTACTTTAAACGCGTGAATGAGCGCGTCAGTGTTAAATTATAGAAAATGCGTCAGTCTGTGAGGCCCTTCAGACGCGCGCGGCACAAATATGTTTTATTAAGCTTTAATTCTCGGTTAGCGATATTTTTTTTGGGTGGACCAACGCAGTTTAGGGATTTGTCCCGGTTTAGAGGAGTGTCAGCGGCTACACAGACGCACCGGGGACGCGCACCGGCCCCTGACATCATCACCGGCCCGCTGAAACTACTGCGTATTATATTATATTATACTATATTATATTATGTTATATTATATTACATTATATTATTATACGCAGGCAGTGTGTCTGTACTATAATGTGTGTTATAATATAATATAATATAATATAATTATACACAGGCAGTGTGTCTGTACTATAATGTGTGTTATAATATAATATAATATAATATAATTATACACAGGCAGTGTGTCTGTACTATAATGTGTGTTATAATATAATATAATATAATATAGTATATTATTATTATACACAGGCAGTGTGTCTGTACTATAATGTGTGTTATAATATAATATAATATAATATAGTATATTATTATTATACACAGGCAGTGTGTCTGTACTATAATGTGTGTTATAATATAATATAATATAATATAATATAATATAATATAATATAATTATACACAGGCAGTGTGTCTGTACTATAATGTGTGTTATAATATAATATAATATAATATAATATAATATTATTATATGCAGGCAGTGTGTCTGTACTATAATGTGTGTGTTATTATATTATATTATATTATATTATATTATATTATATTATATTATATTATTATATTATATTATTATAGACTCAAAACTGTGATCTGCCTAGACTGCTGGTTACTTTTCCTCCAATGGGAAATGAGGATTAAACCATAAAGAATAAATAAATGCATGTATTACCGAATGCAAACTATTGACAATAGAGAGATGAAAGTGAAAGCTTTTCTTTAAATCTGGTGATGACATTCGTGCTGGTTTGAGCTGAATAAGTTATAAACTCTGAAAGTAAATAACCTGACTCTCAGATCCTCTGTTCCCACGCCCTGAAAAGAATTCAGTATATTCATATCAAATGGGCCGAGACATGCCACCCGATTCCAGACGCTTTGATAAACCTTTCAAACATGATGTGTGTTATTGGAAACGCTTATAACAGACACAATCCTCCAGACTGATACTGAACAATAACCTCATAAACACTGTAAACACACACTCATTCCCACACACACACACACACACACACACAGCAGAACCTGCAGCGCTCAGCATTACAGTGAGCCGTTCATTCAGAGCGACAGAATGAAGCGATCAGGCATGACACACACGAGTCTCTGTTTTACAGTCATGAAAAACCTGCAATAATATGAGATGAATGTAAGACGTCATGCAGTTTCTCTTCAGGCCGCTGGAGCAGAGCACAGTGATGATCTTGTATTCTGGCATGCCAGTGTTTTGCACAATCAAATATCTTCTAGAACAAGACGCTGTAAAACCTGCCAGAAACAAGCAGCGAATCAGGATTCACGGCTGAGACATAAACTAAAGCCTATTGGCTGGTCGACATAATACTGGTTAACACACCCTAACTTCCTGTTTCAATAGAAAACATGCAAACATTGCATTATCATGAACTAAAACTAATGAAAATTAGAAATGTTGTTTTTGCAACTAACTGTATTAGATTGAAGCACTACAATTTAAAACAAAATAAATTAAACCTAAGAAGAAATATTTAAAGCAAATATGAAAATGACAAAAAATACCACTAAAAATTAAAATATAAAAGGTAATTCAATAATAAGAACTGTAATAGTGTATAAAAATACTAAAATAACACTGAAGTACACAGGAAATTAAACTGCACTCGTCTGGAACTTTTTTGTTTATAAATTCTTTTATTTTCAAGCTTAGAAAAATCATAACAAATGTATGAAAAACTCAAGAGTTTTAGAAATATGCAAAGAATAGAATTATTTTTGATTATGCAAAAAAAATTGTTTAAAACTATTTTTTTTCATTATATAAGTTACACATTCACTCTCACACACACTCACATACTCATGCGCGCACACACACACACACACACACACACACACACACTCACATACTCACTCACACACACACACACACACTCACATACTCATGCGCGCACACACACACACACACACACACACACACACACTCACATACTCACGCACACACACACACACACACTCACATACTCATGCGCGCACACACACACACACACACACACACACATGTTTGTTTTTGTGAAATGTGGGGACATTCCATAGACATAATGGTTTTTATACTGTACAAACCATATTTTCTATCCCCCTACACTACCCCTAAACCTAACCATCACAGGAAACTGTGCACACTTTTACTTTCTCACAAAAACTCATTCTGTGTGATTTATAAGCCTTTTGAAAAGTGGGGACATGCTGAATGTCCTCATATTTCACCTTTTTTTGTAATACCCATGTCATACCCATGTCATTATACACATTTATGTCCTGATATTTCACAAAAACAAGTACACACACACACACACACACACACACACACACACACACTCACGCACACACTCGCACACACTCGCACACACTCGCACATACTCACATACTTGCACATGCACGCACACACACTCTCTCTCACACACACTCACACACACACACACACTCACTCACACACTCGCACACACATGTGCACACACTCACTCACTTACTCACACACACACTCACTCTCTCACACACACACACTCACTCTCTCACACACACACACTCACACGCACGCAGGTTCGTTTAGCTGATGACGGACAGCACAGGAAGCGCAGAGACTTTATCAAACGACATTCCATCATTCTTCAAACGTTATGTGAACGTTACTTTGGAATGTTCTCTGAAACAAGTAACATTTCAGAAAAATACCCTCCATAAACGATGTATAAATTACAATGTTTTTATGCTAACGTTTTGAGAACTTTATTAAAGACCCGTAAACATTACTGTTAGAAAGTTTGTTCATAACTTTGCGAGAACCTTGACAGAACGTTCTGAGAACGTCTCCGTTACTGTGGGAAAGTGTTCAGTGTTTCTCATTGTGTTTGTAGGACACTGTTCTTTTGGGAGCAGTAACTCAGAGGAGAGCTAGAGTACTACAGTGACATCCACCTACTGACGGTGAGTGTGTGTGTGTGTGTGTGTGTGTGTGTGGTGCGTAATCTTGCCAGGCTGTTAGTGGGTCACCTATTTAAACAGAAAGAGAATGTGATCATATGTTCTTGCCTAATTTAACCGCAACATGTCAAAAGAGATGATCTTAAACAAGTTTCCTGAAAACTACGGCATCTGCCATTGGTTGGACAAACAGACAGTCCCGCCTCCAAACTCACGCCATTGGTTGAGTCAGAATGTTTTGAATGAGTCAGTGTTTCACACTCTTCAGGACGTCAGTGACTTCTAGAACATCAAACTGGGAATTTGAGCTTTTAAAAATTTTTAGAAACAAACAAATCAAATTTTGAGTGTTGTAATTTGTTTTTTTGTGAGTCACTAAACCCTGTAATTTCCTGCAATTAAAAAAAGGAAAATTGTGCATGTGTTAAAGCTGATTTGTTGCTGTAATCAGTGTAATCCTCTTGACGTTACCGTGATTTTGTCTGCTTTATCTGTAGTTAGGGGATGGCGGTAAACGTTTACTCCACATCTATGACCATCGAGAACCTGAGCAGACATGACATGCTGGCTTGGGTCAACGACTCGCTGCACCTCAACTACACCAAGATAGAGCAGCTCTGCTCAGGTACGCATCAGCTCTGAACGCACACGCTGTCATGTGATCTCTGGTGCTGATCGGTTCTGCTCCGCAGGTGCGGCATACTGTCAGTTCATGGACATGCTGTTTCCCGGCTGTATCCTGCTGAGGAAGGTGAAGTTTCAGGCTAAACTGGAGCACGAATACATCAACAACTTCAAAGTGCTGCAGGCGGCCTTCAAGAGGATGGGCGTGGACAAGGTGAGACGGACGTTTCTGCCAGCTGAACACCGTAGAAAGTCATTCCCGCAGGTCCTTCTTACATCTAACGTCTGCTTTCAGATCATTCCAGTGGAGAAGCTGGTCAAGGGGAAGTTTCAGGACAACTTCGAGTTTGTTCAGTGGTTTAAGAAATTATTTGACGCCAACTACGACGGGAAGGAGTACGACCCTCAGTTGGCAAGACAAGGCCAAGACATCACTCCTCCACCCAACCCAGGTGAAGTCATTTTCCACAAATCCAAGAGCTCCTCCAGAGCGCCAGGTAACCCGCCGCTGCGGAGAAAACACACACACTCCGCACGCGTGTGTCTGCGTGTGCTTCGCTCGCCTGCTCTGAGTCTCTAGAAACCTTTTCAGGCCTGATCTCAGCCTTGAATTCGTTTCGGTTTGATCTTGTGTGTTCTGGCTTTGGAGTTCAGCTTAATTCTGTTTATTGATGCTTTTCAACAACAGAGATAAAAAAAAATCAATAACAATCAGTAAATAAAAATAAATAAAATAATAACATAAAAACAATAAAGAAAAAAATGTACTGTACATTTTTATTAACATTTTATATATGTGTATATATATATATATATATATATATATATATATATATATATATATATATATATATATATATATATATAATATTTTTATACACATATATAATAAAAACCACAAAGAAGAAATGTATATATATTCTTTATTATATATATATATATATATATATATATATATATATATATATATATATATATATATATATATATATATATATATACACACATCGCTTTTTTATTTTATATGTATACATACAATTTTATTATATATTATATATACTATATATATTATTTTAATTTTATTTATTTTATTTTATTATTTATATGCAATAAAACATAATAATAAAATAAAAACAATAAAGGAGAAATGTATATATTCTTTATTATTATTTTTTACAATTTATTTTATTAATAATTTATTTTATTTTAATAATTTTATTATATATTTATATTTTTCTTTTTTATTTAAATAAAATAACAATCAGCATTTGTTTTATTTTATTATTATTATTTCAATATACACACACACACACACACACATATATATATATACATATATATATATATATGTTTGTATATAATATATGTTTACAATAAAAACAAAGAAAAAATGTACTGTATATTTTTATTTGATTTATTTTACAATAATTATATATTTATAAAAAACAACAAAGAAATGTATATATTCTTTATTATTACTGTATTATATACACACATCGCTTTATTTTTATTTTATTTTTATTTTATATGTATACATACAATTTTATTATATTATATACACCTTTATTATTTTTATTTTATTATTTATATATAATAAAACATAATAATGAAATAAAAACAATAAAGAATAAATGTGTATACTGTATATTCTTTATTATTTTATTTATTTTATTATTATTTTGTTTATATATATATATATATATATATATATATATATATATATATATATATATATATATATATATATATAAAAATAATAAAAATTACAATAACATAAAAACAATAAAGGAGAAATGTATATATTTATTATTATTATTTTTTTTAATTTATTTTATTAATCATTTTATTTTAATAATTTTTATTATGTATTTATACATTTCTTTATTATTTTATTATATATAAACAAAAATAAAAAAAAAATTAACAAAAATAATAATAAAAAGAAAATTTTGTATGTATATATAAAAAATAATTAGTATAAATGCATAAATAAAATACAGAAACAATATTGAGAAGAAAGAGTAGAAAGAAAGAAAGAATCTTGCGCAAAACAACCGTGCACTCACGCTTACAATCACTACTAACAGGAAGGAAAAGATAATGGAGGTTTTTTGTGCTCTCTGTTTCTGGGCTTTGGATTTTAAGTGTGTGTTCGTCATGCTCCGCCCTCACAGTCACAGATCTCTTAGAATAGATTTCCATTGGCTGACGAGTGAACCTCTGCTCTGTGATTGGCTGCTGTGTGTTGTGATTGATTAATGACTTTGCTTTCATATGCAGGACCCCAACGGACATCACCGACGGCACCAAAAACTATGCCCGCCCCCCCGCGTGCCATAAACTCCACCCCCTCAACTGGAATAAGGCGGACCATCCCGATGTCACGGAACGGAGGTGGCGACGCCGAGATCATGGAGCTCAACCAGCAGGTGAACACATCTGAACAAACAAACAAACAAAACGCAGTGTATAAACCGTTCACTAAATCTGTCTGTTCGCCTGCAGCTGCTGGATCTGAAATTGACGGTCAACGGTTTGGAGAAAGAGAGAGATTTTTACTTCAGCAAACTCAGAGACATTGAGCTGGTGTGTCAAGAGCACGAGAGCGACACGAACCCCGTCCTCGGCAAAGTCATGGAGGTCCTGTACGCCACAGAGGTGAACGACAAATAATGCATTTCTGTCAGTTACATCAGATTGATGAAGCATTGTGTATTTTTAACACATAAAGTCACACACACTGGTCCCAAAAGCAGTGTTTATTCATATTTGGGTTTTTTCAGGATGGTTTTGCGCCCCCGGAGGACGATGAGATCGACGAACAGCCACGAGACCAGGATGAATACTGATCTGCAGTCCCGTCTTTCTCTCTCACTTCATCCTTCCTCCATGATGTCTCTCTTTTTTCTCTCGCTCTTTGACACTCCATCCCCACCAGCAGACACCAGGGGCGTGCTGTGATAGGCTAATAGACTGAGTAGGGGCGTGTCTGTGCTAATGAGATGTGAATTTATGCAGTGACGCTGATGTTTTATTGGCTGTGGGTTTTAATTAAGAGCCCAGATGACTCGAGCACTGAACCTGAAACTGCATGATGATGCAGTGACACACACACACACACACAGAACTTTTGCAGTGCTGATGTAGCCGACACACTCAGCCAAGGTTATTGACTAACAGTTTTTTTATTTGAACTCCAATCAGCTAATTTATTCGAGAGTTTGATGCTGATGTCGTTTATATATATATATTTATATATATATCTCTTTAGAAGGGTTTTTAGTTTCAATGAATAAAGTGGACAGTGTATGGAAACCGATGAAAGCTTGTTTCCACCATGGAATAAAAAATAAATAGGTAATTTATTCTAGAATTCAGAATTGCAAGGTGATAACTCGCAATTGCAAGAAAATATTTATTTTATTCTGTGGCAAAATGTGACAATACTGATTTTTTTCTTCTTGTAATAGCAAGTTATTTTATCACAATTCTTAGTTTATAACCTACAATTCTATGATTTTTTTTGTTTCAGAATTGCGAGAAAAAGGTCAGAATTGCGAAATATAAACTTGGAATTGTGAGATATAAACTCTATTGCGAGAAAAAAACAGTTGCAAAACATAAACTCGCTATTATAAGTGAAAGTCATAATTATGAAATATAAATTTGCTATTGAAAGAAAAAAGTCAGAATTTCAAATATAAACTCGCTATTGTGAAAAAAATCTGAATTGCGAAATGAACTTGCTATTATGAAAAAAATTCAGAATTGCAAAATATAAACTCGCTATTGTGAAAAAAGTTAGAAATGCCAAATATAAACTCACTATTGCAAAAAAAATAGAATTGCGAAACATAAACTTGAAATCGTAAGATGTAAACACTTTTTTGAGTGAAAAATTCAGAATTGCGAAATATAAACTTGCTATTATAAGAAAAGTTAGAAATGCCAAATATAAAATCGCTACTGCGAAAAAAAAATAGAATTGCGAAATATAAACTCAAAATTGTGAGATAGAAACACTTTATTGAGTGAAAAGGTCAGAATTGCGAAATATAAACTTGCTATTGTAAAAAAAATCTGAATCAAAATATAAACTCGCAATTGTGAAAAAAAAATAGAATTGCAAAATATAAACTCTATTGTGAAAAAATATCTGAATCACAAAATATAAACTCTTGAGTGAAAAAGTCAGAATTGTGAAGTTTAATTTCGCTATTATAAGAAAAAAGTCAGAATTTGCAAAATATAAACTCGTTATTGTGAGAAAAAAGGTAGAAATGCCAGATATAAACTAAAAAAAAATAGAATTGCGAAATATAGACTCGCTTATTGCGAAAAAATCAGAATTGCGAAAAATAAACACTATTTTTTGAGTGAAAAGGTCAGAATTGTGAAATATGAACTCAAAATTGCAAGATATAAACTCATTTTTTTAGTGAAAGTCAGAATTGTGAAAATTTAATTTCACTATTATGAGAAAAAAGTAAGAATTTGCAAAATATAAACTTGCTATTGTGAGAACATTTTTTGAAATTGTGAGTTATAAACTCGGAATTGTAAGAAATAAAGAACTTTTCAGATACAAAAAGTATCAGTTACCTTTTTATTTCTCATCCCATGGCAGAAACAAGTTTCCATAGAAAGCCTCACTGATGAAATCCCAGAAACCAGACAAACCGCAGGCTGAATCCTTGTGAGCTCATCATCATCAACACTTGTGTTCCTGATCTTCTTGTGCTTCTGCTGCCGATAACGATGCGTTCACAATCAGACCAGGATCGTGTGTTGAGAAAGTAAACGGAGTCTTATGTTGACTTGACAGTTTTTACACTCGCTGCGACACATTTCTCAATGCTCAGGGCACTTTCTCAAAAACTCTTCCCAGCTTTGGCACAGCAGTTAATTTTCACTAAAACTACCAGAACACTAGCGAGGGTTTCAACCAACAAACACTATGAAACACTAACAGCAGCATTACACAATGATTGCATGTGTAACATTTCTTTACAAAACTAGAATGACACTCTTTACTGTTTATAATTCACTGCAGTTTGTTTACATTACAGTACAGAATTATTCATAGGTTTCCACCCGTGTAGGTGTTCAGACACATCTGATTGTTTTTAGATTCGGAATATAATATAATGTCATTTTTGTGTAAATGAAGCAAATTTCTGTCTTATTCAGTTTTGTATAATGTTAGGTTTTGAATGTGTGCAAATTTGCCTGTATATCACATAGTTTTGCTGATGCTTGTGTCCGAGTGAGAAATGTGTTCATGTAATCTGACAGAGGTCGTCGCTGAATGCATTTCGTGCCAAAGCAAGGAGAAATAATCCCCACTTTTGCTCGTATAGAGTTTTGAGAAATGTGTCCTAGCGATTGTAAAAAGCTGTAATGAGTGTGTTTTTTCACAGTAATTGCTGATAAATCATTATTAATATTGCAGGTGTGAGAGTTTTATTTATTTATGATAGTGTTATCAACTAACACTAATGAAAACACACTAATAACTGACTGACAGTATGGAACAAAGATTTCTAGCTGCTATATTTTAATTTAACATTTCATTCTCTGTCTTTATTTGATTGCACTGATATCACAGGTTGATTTTGATTGACAGGACCTGTGTCATTGACCCTTTCACCCCTGCAACCGTTTGCAAACATGCATCCATTTGGAGTTTTACTATGTAAAATAAAGATGTGTGCGGGGAATGAAGGACGCGTCTGCTTTATTCTCACTATACTGCTGCTTTTCAATCATTGATTGACATATAATAATAATAATAATAAAGAGCATCCGCTATAATGCAATACATGAATCACACAGAATATAAATAATGTTTATGATGATTGAAAAGTGATGATGGACTTGAGTTTTCACTTTTTTGAGGGAAAATAAAATGTAAAAATTGAGCTTAAAGGATTAGTTCAGTTTCAAAATAAAATTTCCTGATAATTTACTCTCCTCCATGTCATCCAAGATGTTCATGTCTTTCTTTCTTCAGTCGACAAGAAATGAAGGTTTTTAAGGAAAACATTCTAGGATTTTTCTCCATATAGTGGACTTCAATGGACCCCAAACGGTTAAAGGTCAAAATGACAGCGATCCCAGACGAGAAATAAGAGTCTTATCTAGAGAAACCATCACTCATTTTCTAAAAGAAATTTAAAATTTTATACATTTTAACCATAAATGCTCATCTTGAACTAGCTCTCTTCTTCTTCTCTATTAGAATTGCAGCAGTGCAGAGGCTGCTAAGTGTATTACTGCCCTCCTCAGGTCAAAGTTTAAATTAATTTGTCATATACAATATGCTTGTGCAAGTATATAACAATTAGTTCAAACTTTGACCTGAGGAGGGCAGTAATACACTTAGCAGCTTCTACACTGCTGGAATTCTAATAGAGAAGAAGAAGAAGAGAGTTCAAGATGAGTATTTATGGTTAAAATGTATAATTTTTTAATTTCTTTTAGAAAATGAGCAATGGTTTCTCTAGATAAGACTCTTATTCCTCGTCTGGGATCGCTGTAAACTGTGATTTTGACCTTTAACCGTTTGGGGTCCATTGAAGTCCACTATATGGAGAAAAATCCTGGAATGTTTTCCTTAAAAACCTTCATTTCTTTTCGACTGAAGAAAGAAAGACATGAACATCTTGGATGACATGGGGGAGAGTAAATTATCAGGAAATTTTAATTTGAAAGTGAACTAATCCTTTAAGCTGCAGTGACCTGGAAATATAATGCAAAATAAAATATTTTTATTTGCTAATTTTTAATTTAAAGTTCGGATTAAATAAAAAGAATACTTCGGCATCTTTAAAATAATTTTGTGGGGAAAAAAATAAAAATAAATATATATATTATATATATATATATATATATATATATATATATATATATATATATATATATATATATATATATACAAAAAAATGTCACATACAATACTTTTAACGAATTCTAAAGAATTATAAAGCATGAGTAATATTTTACATAAAAAACACAAATGCATATTCAAAAGTATACATGCGCAGGAGAGACATCAAAGAACAACAACAAACGCAGCATCGCTTTCCCAAGGAGTCACGTGCTGCTCAGCAGCGCTTCCGATTGGTTTACTCTGCGGGCGTTTAGCCGGCGCGCTAGCAGGTTTACTAGAATATCAAGATTATTACATCAATACACACCATATTTCTAAACTGATACGTGACCTTATAAAATACGTACTACATGCCAGTTATGCTTAGTGTGTTTTAATGTCATAATATACCAAACAGACCGCACTAATAGCAAATTTAGCCTCGAGCCCTATTGGAATGGTCGAAAATAAACTTACTATTAGTTACTCTCGGCTGACCGGAAGAGCGCGGAGTGCACGCGCTCGAACAGGAAGCAGTTCCGCTCAGCAATCAGACGTGGCATAAGAACCGTTGGTTTGATTCGATCAACACTGTTGATTATTGATTAATTATCATTTATTTCGTTTCGATCGAGATTATGGCCTCCGGTGTGGGCAAATGGGAGGTGGTGAAGAAAGGAAAGAAACAGAGTAACAGCTCCGGAGGAAAAACTCAGGACAAGAAATCCGCGAGGAAAGCGCTGAGAGAGGCCAACACGAGCCGCACTGACAGCAGTAAGACTCTCTCAGACACCGCAGAAACACTCAAACATGTTCCTCGAGCCGCTCGCTGCTGTTTATTAGCGATATTTCTACACATAAACAAAGCAATGCCATCGAGATACGCGTTAGATATCAGTTTCTGGACATAGATCGATTTTCTTTGAAGCATCTCTGAGGAAACGCCATTATACATGAATAAGATAATCAATTAACACCAAACTACTGAATGTCAGTCGGTTGGATCACGTGATTGTCAGATAAACAGTTAAACTGATCTGAGGAGATTATTCAAAACCAAACAAAATCAAACTGTAAACAGAGAAACAACATTACAGAAAACTGACAATGTCCCACTAATGCTGATTATTATATAAAATTATTTATATAAGACACACCTTAAGAAATTTTGTGCTTTTCTCTACTCTCAAAGTGTATGATTGCAGGAAAAATATATATGTTTGTATTGAACATTGATGGAGCAACATATTTTGTGTTAAAAATCTTATAAATGTATGAGGTGGTGATGGGGTAAAAGGCAAACAAATACTTTAGATAAAATAATGTTTTTAATAATGACTAGGTTAATACTTGTTCAAAAGAATCACTGTAGCAAAGTTTGTACTATTTGTTTATTTTGATAATTAAAAATTCATTTTTTTCAGTAAATATACTGTCATTAAAATGTGATATATATTTTTATATATAAAATATAAAAATAGATTTTAGAAATACAGAAACAAAATTAATCTCAAGGTGCCCTAGAACGTTTTTTCACAAGATGTAATTTAAGTCTAAGGTGTCTCCTGAATGTGTCTGTGAAGTTTCAGCTCAAAATACCCCATAGATTTTTTTTTATTCATTTTTTAAACTGCCTATTTTGGGGCATCATTAAAAATGCGCCGCTTCAGTGTGCTTCCCCTTTAAATCCTTGCGCTCCCCGCCCTGGAGCTCGCGACTCTATAATACACTGCATAAACAAAGCTCACACAGCTAATATAACCCTCAAATGGATCTTTACAAAGTGTTCGTCATGCATGCATGGATCTGATCATGTGAGTATAGTATTTATTTGGATGTTTACATTTGATTCTGAATGAGTTTGATAGCGCTCCGTGGCTAAAGCTAACATTACACACTGTTGGAGAGATTTATAAAGAATGAAGTTGTGTTTATGAATTATAAAGACTGCAAGTGTTTAATAATGAAAATAGCGACTGCTCTTGTCTCTGTGAATACAGTAAGAAACGATTGTAACTTTAACCACATTTAAAAGTACATTAGCAACATGTTAACAAAACATTTAGAAAGACAATTTACAAATATCACTAAAAATATCATGTTATCATGGATCATGTCAGTTATTATTGCTCCATCTGCCATTTTTCGCTGTTGTTCTTGCTTGCTTACCTAGTCTGATGATTCAGCTGTGCTCAGATCCAGACGTTAATACTGGCTGCCCTTGTCTAATGCCTTGAACATGGGCTGGCATATGCAAATATTGGGGCGTACATATTAATGATCCCGACTGTTACGTAACAGTCAGTGTTATGTTGAGATTCGCCTGTTCTTCGGAGGTCTTTTAAACAAATGAGATTTAAATAAGAAGGAGGAAACAATGGAGTTTGAGACTCACTGTATGTCATTTCCATGAACTGAACTCTTGTTATTCAACTATGCCGAGATAAATTCAATTTTCAATTCTATGGCACCTTTAAAAAGTAAAGATTCTGAAAGCATTAAAGGAGATCCCATAATAGCCTATTTAATATAGATTTACAGTAGTAACAATAAATTTTATCTTATTATATGATTAATATATTTTAAAATATGATGGTTTCATTATAAAGATTCATAACACTCCGAAGCTTCCTGAAGCAGTGTTTTCAAATCGGCCATCACTAAATAAGTTGTTTTTTTGGCACACCAAAAATATTCTCTTGGCTTTATAATATTAATATTGAACCACTGTACTCTGATTTAAATACGTGACTCCGTGAGCTTGTCTATTTCTTAGACACAAGCTGCATAAACTAGCTACATTTCAGGCATTATTGTACCACATTTAATTTGTGCACTAATGGCTGTTATGTTAAATAAAGTTTACTAATTACAGCAAAGCTGGTAAGTGTACTTGACCTGTGCACACCGTTGTCTCGTCTCCCCTCAGATGCGCTGTAATGGAGATCATGCGCGCAATTCTCAAAACGCCCACATGATGGCAGCGTTTATTGGTAAATCCGATATTACAAAACCGATATCTGATTATGGCAAAATTCTTAAATATCGAGGAAAATATCGGTAAATTGATATATCGGTCAATCTCTATATATGAGTGTGTGTGACTATAATATCTGAATGATATTAAAATGACAGTGATCAGGGTGTGTGTGTGTGGAGTAAGAGTTGCTCAATGTGTGTGAAAGGGCATCCGCTCTGAGGCTATAAGTCTCCTCTCTCTCATGTCAGCGTTTCTCTGTGTGTGTTTGCAGACGTGATATCCGAGACCATATTTGACGGTTTTGAGAAGATGTTGAAGAAGCAGAACAAGGAGCAGGTTCCTCCGACGGCCGAAACGCAGCAGAAGAAGCCCAACGCAGGGAAACAGACCAAGAAACTCCCCGCCAACGGCAGCTCCAAACCCACACACTACAAGACGCTGGAGGAGGCCGTCAAAGCCGTGAGTACAAGCACATACATCACATGTTAGGAGCTCGAGACTTGGCGAGTAACAGCTTTGACCAATCGCTGTGTCTCTCAGCTGGACGTGGTGGAGCTGAAGCAGCAGCTGGACAAAAGTCAAAGCCTGTTTCCTGAGAATCCGTCCGTCTGGGTGAAGGATCTCGCCGGATACCTGAACTACAAACTGCCAGCTCCAGACACTGATCCCACGCTCAGCAGCTACGGACACGGTGTGTGTGTGCCTTTAAATAAAATAAATAAATAGACCAAATCCAGCGTCACCATCTGAGTGTCACAAGACTCCAGTGTGCCCTGCAGGAAAACTGTGTTTTGCACATCTAATGTTGTTTCTCTGTTTAGATTACCCATACTGCCTTGCTGGTAAGGAGCTGAAGGGCATCATTAAAAACCTGCTGGGCAAATGTTCAGACACGCTGCCCGAGTTCTTCGACCACTGCGTGTTTACCATGCTCCGAGAACAGGACCGGCAGCCAAGTGAGTCACATGTATTTACACAGCACTCTGATTGGTTGTTCGGTTTGGACATTTGTTCCCCAGTTTCCATGCGTGTCGTCTCTCTCAGTTGCTGTGTTGTGTTTTAGTCACTATGTGTCTGTTAAAGGAATAATTCACTCAAAATGACTATTCTATCTTCATTTACTCTCCCTCTCGGCCTTTAATAATCATGACAGGCCTAATATATTAAATGCACTAAAAGATTCAACCCAGTTTTTTAGGAAAACGTTAGATATTTGTTGCCAGTGTTTTTCATTTGCTCTTAGCATCATCGTGTGTGTGTGTTTCTGCTGCTTCGCCAGGTGAATCTCTGCATGGATACAGGATGTGCATTCAGGCTCTCATGCAGGACAAACCCAAAATTGCCACGCTGAATCTCGCCGACGTGAGTCAAACTCTTTATGAACCATGTTTAAGCTCAGCTGGGCAACTAACGCTTGGCAGACGCTCTTGTGACACTCATGCATCCTTAATAACATCTGATAAGTGTTGTTTTAGTATCATTGAGATTATAGTTATTGTTAAATTCAAAATATTACGGTTCTGTTTGTTAACGTTAGTGAAATGACAAAAGCACACAACAAAATGACTAAAAATGAACAGAACTAGAAGGTTAATTCATAAAATAGCACTGTTTGAAGTGAGGAAAGTGTTGTTCTAGTTGAATGACCTCTGTGTGACCTCTCCACAGCACCTGGAGCTGCTGCGCTCCCATCAGAACCGGCCGGTCAAGTGTCTGACCATCATGTGGGCGCTGGGACAGGCGGGATTCTACGACCTCAGCCAGGGCATCAGAGGTGAGTGCCCATGAAACCAGGCTAAAGGACCAGAGAGATGTTGGGAAATAATTGCTGCTGGTGTGTGACACTGAACTTCAGGCTCTCTTGAGACTGAACACGACCAGCAAGACTGAAATGAATGAACTTTATGCCGCTTTTCCTCATGATGAGCGAGTCTTGCGAGTAAAAAACGTCTGGTAGAGCTGGATGATCAATTCAAACACCAGTTCAAACATCTTTTTCCTAAATGTCAAAGATTCGGCTCTATTAAACCTTTGACAAGTACAATCACACTGATTCATATCTCTGTTCTGAGCCAGAGTTCAAAATGCTGGTTCATCCAGTAATGAAATGAAGTCTTTATGAGTGAGTCATTGAATCATTCAAGAGATTCATTCAAAAATTGATTTATCCAATATTGAAAGTGAAGACTTTACGAGTGAGTCATTGAATCATTCAAGAGATTCATTCAGAAACGGATTTATCCGATATTGAAAGTGAAGACTTTACGAGTGAGTCATTGAATCATTCAAGAGATTTGTTCAGAAACAGATTTATCCAGTATTGAAAGTGAAGACTTTATGAGTGAATCATTCAAGAGATTCATTCAGAAACGGATTTATCCGATATTGAAAGTGAAGACTTTATGAGTGAGTCATTGAATCATTCAAGAGATTCATTCAAAAACAGATTTATCCGATATTGAAAGTGAAGACTTTACGAGTGAGTCATTGAATCATTTATTCAAGAGATTTGTTCAAAAACAGATTCATTCAGTAATGAAACAAGTGAAGACTTTACAAGTGTCATTGAATCATTCAAGAGATTCATTCAAAAATGGATTTATCCAATATTGAAAGTGAAGACTTTACGAGTGAGTCATTGAATCATTCAAGAGATTCATTCAGAAACAGATTTATCCAGTATTGAAAGTGAAGACTTTATGAGTGAGTCATTGAATCATTCAAGAGATTCATTCAAAAACTATTTATCCGATATTGAAAGTGAAGACTTTACGAGTGAGTCATTGAATCATTCAAGAGATTCATTCAGAAACGGATTTATCCGATATTGAAAGTGAAGACTTTACGAGTGAGTCATTGAATCATTCAAGAGATTTGTTCAGAAACAGATTTATCCAGTATTGAAAGTGAAGACTTTATGAGTGAGTCATTGAATCATTCAAGAGATTCATTCAAAAACAGATTTATCCGATATTGAAAGTGAAGACTTTACGAGTGAGTCATTGAATCATTTATTCAAGAGATTTGTTCAAAAACAGATTCATTCAGTAATGAAACAAGTGAAGACTTTACAAGTGTCATTGAATCATTCAAGAGATTCATTCAAAAATGGATTTATCCAATATTGAAAGTGAAGACTTTACGAGTGAGTCATTGAATCATTCAAGAGATTCATTCAGAAACAGATTTATCCAGTATTGAAAGTGAAGACTTTATGAGTGAGTCATTGAATCATTCAAGAGATTCATTCAAAAACAGATTTATCCGATATTGAAAGTGAAGACTTTACGAGTGAGTCATTGAATCATTTATTCAAGAGATTTGTTCAAAAACAGATTCATTCAGTAATGAAACAAGTGAAGACTTTACAAGTGTCATTGAATCATTCAAGAGATTCATTCAAAAATGGATTTATCCAGTATTGAAAGTGAAGACTTTACGAGTGAGTCATTGAATCATTCAAGAGATTCATTCAGAAACCGATTTATCCAGTATTGAAAGTGAAGACTTTACGAGTGAGTCATTGAATCATTTATTCAAGAGATTTGTTCAAAAACAGATTCATTCAGTAATGAAACAAATGAAGACTTTACGAGTGAGTCATTGAATCATTTATTCAAGAGATTTGTTCAAAAACAGATTCATTCAGTAATGAAACAAATGAAGACTTTACGAGTGAGTCATTGAATCATTCATTCAAACTGAGTAAAAAAAAAAAAAAAAAAAACTTGTTTTAAATGGCAATTAGCTGCAGCATTTAACATGTCATCAGAACCTCTAGTAAATTACATGTTTTTTTGTTCAGTTGTCAGTTCAGAATTGTGGGAAAATCATGATCTCTATTTTAAACAACAACAAAACAAATCGTGATTCTGAGTTTACCCAGAATAGTGCAGCTTTAACGTCCAGATGATTTCATTGAATGACCTGTTTGTTGTTTTTGTCCTGTAGTTTGGTTGGGTATTATGCTTCCTGTTCTGGGGATGAAAGCGCTCTCTGCGTACGCCATCGCTTATCTGGAGCGACTCCTGACGTAAGTCTTTATCTTTACTTTCACTCTGGAAGTCCTGGACTGTTCAGCTCAGGGTTTTGTGTCCGTGTTTCAGGCTTCATGCCAACCTGACCAAAGGTTTCGGGATCATGGGACCGAAGGAGTTCTTCCCGCTGCTGGACTTTGCTTACATGCCCAAAAACGCCCTGTCACAGAGGTGAGGCTCCCGATGAGACGCACAGGTCATCATGTGACCGCTGAGGCGCTCTGATTCAAATGTCTGCTGGTTGTTTTTCAGTCTGCAGGAGCAGTTGTGTCGACTGTATCCGCGGCTGAAGGTTCTTGCGTTCGGAGCGAAACCCGAATCAACGCTCCACACGTATTTCCCATCATTCCTGTCACGAGCGACGCCGAACTGCCCTGATGCCATGAAGAAAGAGGTGTGACACACACACTGAGCCTTTATAAACCCGTTTGATTTTTTTTCCACACGTTCCCTTGTAACAGTGTCATGAACTGTACAAGGTTCTAGTGGCTGTAGTTTTCATCCTCCCCACCAGGGGGTCCTAGTGTGCTCCCTGGGTTTGATAAAAGATGAGGAAGTAGTAGAGTAAGATAGAGGACAGCATGGTGTGCTTTGTGGTCCTTCTTGGCCCTTAGAGAACATCCTTGTTGGGAAACTTAATTGTTTGCTGCTCAATTGTAAGTCATGCTTAATTATAACCACTAAATAATGTATTTTGAATAGCTTTTATACTTAATTGTAATGTGAAAAGTAGTTCTGAGATAATTGTTCCTTGAGGTTGTCATCCACACCATTTTATGAGTGGGTTTTTTCTGAATGTTTGTATTTTCTTTTTGATGCGAAAACTTGAGAAAATGAGATCCAGGCTGTTGATGACATTGAAGAAAAATTATTTATTTAATTTAGCCTCAGACGCAAACTTAAATCGATAATTAAAATATTTAATAAAACCAAAAGGTAAAATAACAATCAGAAAGAAGTAATTAATAGTTAATAATACAATTTTAGAGTTTTGTAAAATGCAGAGTATTGTATCTAACAGATGAAGATCAAAAAGAACAACAATAATTAAGACATTTGCAGATGAGAGAGAAGAAGCAGAAGCCAAGGAGAGCAAAGGAGGAAAAGCTATCAATGACTTAGTCAGTTTTATACCTTAAACATGTGGAACTTTACTCAGACTAGGGCTGTCACGATATTAGATTTTTCACACCATGGTTATTGTGGCCAAAAGATTTCACAATATCGATAAATCGCAATATTTATAGAATCCTTGGGGGGGGGAAAGTTTTTACTTTACATTTACATTTACATTTTTACATTATTTACTTTATTTAGTTTTTCTCTTTCAGGGTTGCTGCACATTTTTTAAAGTCAAATTTAAGGTTTTTTAAGACCTAAAGAAATAAAAAATTAATACTAGCATAGTAGCCTATACATTATGGCTGTTACCAATCAAATTAAATCATTATCAACAAAATCCATCTTTGCAATACAGAGGTGACACAGAATGAGTGAGATTAATATTTACACAGCATTTACAATTTGTCTACATACATTTAATTTAATATTTAAAAATGGATTTTAACTTTTTAATTAATGTCCCTTAAATATGAAACTAAACTAAACTGCCAGTAGGTGGCAGCAAGTCACTGTCTTAATGAGTGAGTGAGTCATTCATACAACCGATTTGTTCAAATGACTGATTCATTCAGTAACGAAGCTCGGATTCATTCGTTCTAAACGCGGATTCAGTCAGAATAACAAAAACATCTCTGTCTGTTGCACGTGGGCTGTTCTGCTGTTCATAATTTTGAAATTTTCGTTGGCAAAATAAATGGAAAAAACAATATTAACAACACTGTCTAAAATGTAACTCGCATTGTTCATTTAACAATAAGTTGAAGGAACATTGCATTTGTGCTGATTTGGGGAAAACGTCACTTTTACTCGTGTGATATTGTAAAACAACTACATCTTATAATATGATATAATAACAAAAACTCATCGGGCCAAAAAATGCCCATGTATCTTGAATTTTGAGGGCATAAAACTGCATGCATAACTACATCACTCTGAATAAGATGAGTAAAGAAAAGGCGGTACTGCGGTATCACCCTTTATTTTAATAAATGAACACAGAAAATCGCTGTTAACAGTTTAATATAACATTTCCCATTCCATGACTAGTTAAATAATCAAAACTTACTCTCTGTAAAATGGAGTAATCTGCAAGGTGATGGACACGGAGGTGGGTAAGAGGTTGATGGTGTTGCCACCCTTCGCACTGACTGTAGCTAGGCAAATCCTGCGGATTGGGCTGTCTAAGGAGCCGAAAAACTCCCATACTGTCGAGCTTACTTTACTTTTTTCGGGTGTGTGAACAGAGCCTCTCACTCTCCCGCTGCACGCTGCATCATCTTCTTGTTTGACGGGTGTCAGCGTTAAGGTGCAATACTGCCACCTGAGAGCTCAACCAGGTACTGGCACTGGAGTATTTGCATGTCAAGATATCATAAGCGTCCTATTCAGTTTAAATATTGTGGTTATCGCCAATATATTGCGACACCCCTAACTCAGACCTTGTTTTTGTTAATCAGAAAGGTCAATGGATTTATCCGTGATGTCATAGGGCCTTTCCCTTAAAGGGTTAGTTCACCCAAAAATGAAAATGACGTCATGAATGACTCACCCTCATGTCGTTCCACGACCGTAAGACCTCCGTTTATCTTCAGAACACAGTTTAAGATATTTTAGATTTCCAGTGACGCTGCTTCTTCTTCTACAGCGGTTGGCATCCAGCTTATTGGTGCATTACCGCCCCCTTCTGCTCTGGACAGTGACGCTGCTGACATGTTATCCAGTGCGGCAGAGTTTACAGTCTGAGGGTGACACACGCTGTATTCAAGCTGTTCTGCATTGTTTGTATTTTGGTATTGCTATATTTTTTAAAACGGTGCGTAGGTGTGCATGTTGCGGATGTCCTAATCACGTCACTGTCCGGAGCAGAAGGGGGCGGTAATGCACCAATAAGCTGGATGCCAACCGCTGTAGAAGAAGAAGCAGCGTCACTGTGGATATACACAACAGACCCGGAAGAGAAGACAATGCCGAATAAAGTCGTATTTTTTGTTATTTTTGGACCAAAATGTATTTTAGATGCTTCAAAAACTTCTAACTGACCCTCTGATGTCACATGGACTACTTTGATGATGTTTTTATTACCGTACAAACACTTTCAATGGAGGGACAGAAAGCTCTCGGACTAAATCTAAAACATCTTAAACTGTTCTGAAGATGAACGGAGGTCTTATGTGTGAGAAATGACATGAGGGCGAGTCATTCATGACAATTTTCATTTTTGGGTGAACTAACCCTTTAAGGGTATTTTGCAAATCTTACACTATCAAATGTCAGCAGAAATAGAAACAGACACATTTTGATCGGATTCAAATGAGCACTAATTCTGAAAAACATAACTTCTGCAGTACTTGGCAGGCGTCCAATATCTAACCACACACGTGTCACACTGGGACACTTTAAAGAACAATTGAACATTAAAGAATAATGACCATAAGAGTACAATAAAGTGTAAATACTTGAAAATATGAGAATTAATATATAAAGTAGGAGTACATAAATATATGAAATCAAAAGTAAAATTGATAAATCATAAGCCACAAATGATTAACATAAATATGAATAAAATGCGTGAATATGAATATTGACCATTTTGGATCCACCACTTTCGTAGGAGGATTTTTGTTTATGGGCTTTCTTTCCTTACCCATCAACTCATGCCAGGGCATATGGGACATTTCCTACATTATATGTCTGGACTTTATCACAAGTACAATATTCTTTCCACTGATGAGTCTTTCTGCGATTTCTTGTTTTGGGTTATTGATTGATTTTCTACTTTTTATTTAATTTTTTTTATTATTATTATTATGTTTGGTCATTGTTTGTACTGATATGATTGGAAAAGGTCTGTTCAAATATGGGTTATTCATGTATTGTGTAAAGAATCGAGTCATTGATAAGTGTGGGTTTTGCATATGGTATGTTTGCATATCAAATGAACTTAATCCGCAAACGAGTTTGAAAAATCTTTATTGATGTAACTGAGTATTGTGTGAAGTAATATAGTTGATCCCTCCTTCAAAATTTGTATAGCTGTTTTTTTGTTAGAGAGACAGAAAATCAGTTACATCAGTTCATCATGAAATGGTATATGTTTGTTTGGTCTGCAGCTCCTCAGAAGCCTGACGGAGTGTCTGACCGTCGACGGCCAGAGTTTGAGCGTTTGGAGGCAGTTATACACCAAACACCTGCCACAGTCCAGGTGACCTGCGTCAGTGCTCGTTAAAACACGTCAAGAGGTTTTAATTGAACGTTTAATTCAATGCTCTCTCTCTTCCTCTGTTCAGTCTGCTGTTAAATCACCTGCTGAAGTCGTGGAACACACTTCCTCCGAAGGTAAGAGCGCGTCACACACGCAGAGACACGTCATCTCGCGCTCCTCGCTGTCCTGACGTCACGCGTTTTCGTTTAGTTGCAGAAAAACCTTCAGGACACTATCCAGTCCTTCAGAGTGACCAATGACGAGCTGCAGACCAGCACCAACACACAGGACATTCATCACTGCAACACGCTGTGCCAGGTCTCACACACACACACACACACACACACACACACACACACACACACACACACACACACACACACACACACACACACACACACACACACACACACACACACACACACACACACACACACACACACACACACACACACACACACACACACACACACACACACACATGTTTGTTTTTGTGAAATGTGGGGACATTCCATAGACATAATGGTTTTTATACTGTACAAACCATATTTTCTATCCCCCTACACTACCCCTAAACCTAACCATCACAGGAAACTGTGCACACTTTTACTTTCTCACAAAAACTCATTCTGTGTGATTTATAAGCCTTTTGAAAAGTGGGGACATGCTGAATGTCCTCATATTTCACCTTTTTTTGTAATACCCATGTCATACCCATGTCATTATACACATTTATGTCCTGATATTTCACAAAAACAAGTACACACACACACACACACACACATATCTGCAGAATTTTTTATGATGAATGTTGAAATGAACAGTTTTAGTTATGTTGGATTTTGATATTGTGGCGCCCTCTACCCATCAGTCTCTGCAGCTGAAGATGCACGGTCAGGGTTTCCCGTGGTGGCGCGTGTTGATGATGGCATTGGTGTTCGTGGCGGGCTTCATCGCGCATGACGTCAGGTCACAGGGGTCGTTCGCAGACTCCACCACAGCGCTGTACCTGGAGAGGTCAGGGGTCACCGCCGTATCCCAGCAGGCCTGGATCAAAGTGTCACATTACGGCCAACAGGGCGTCAGGTCAGGAAATGCGCCAAGCATGCGCTGAATGTGCCGGGTGTTAGGTCACATGACTCATGAATGTTCGTGTGCTTGCAGCTGGTTGGCCGAGAACACGCCGTATTATTACTCGCGCGCCGTGGAGACCGTCGGGCCGCTGCTGGAGGACGGGCGGGACAAGGTGAAGGTGGCGGCCGTCTTCATCGCACAGAAGAGCTCTGAAGTTTTACTGTGGCTACAGGAGAACGTGCCGCGGCTGATAGAATGGGTGAGAATCACGTGCTTTTGCTTTCTCTGATGTAGACATTAATTGCAAAAATGATGTTTACGTGTGCTCGTTCTTCCCTCAGATCCACGCCAACACTCCAGAGAGCGTGTTTCAGTTCATCGAGTACGTGAAGCTGCTCCTGCTGTACATCCATGAGCGCTTCATCATCCCGTCACTGCAGTATCTGTCCACAGCACTGCAACACGCCTGGAAGAACCTACAGGAGTCCTGCAAGTCAGTCCTCAACACTGAACACACACTGAGGACCTGTTCTGGGTCTTGATGATGTTTTTGGGCTCTACTAGAACTTGAATGTTGATTATTCTCCATTGTTGCAGCTCCTCTCTAATTTGTGATTGATTAATCGCAAATTTCTCACAATTACATTAAAATTGTTTTATTATTATTTGTTTTTATTTATTTTTTATTTAGGGCTGTCAAGCAATTAAAATCTTCAAAATCTAATTACACAATGTGGCAATTAATTAATTAATTGCACATCAAATTTGGCTGAGAAATTCGCACTAAAATGAAGCATCAAATGGACAAATTTTCATTTTTGAAACTATATCTTGAATAAGTTTTTCATTAATTTGGAAATAGGATTTTTTTTTTTTGTTTTTTTGTTTTTTTGTTTTTTTATGAAATGAAACTCTAAATAAGAAACTGCCAGTAGGTGGCAGTGAATGACTCTTGATAAGTCATTGAGTCATTCACTCGATTCGTTCAAATAGCTGATTCATTGTTCACCCGATTGATTCTTTCAAAACGTTGATTTATTCAGAAACAAAACACCGCTATGGCTTTATAGGTAATATTTTTGTTGGCAAAATTGAGCAAAAACAGGCAATATTGTGTCTAAAATAACACAATAGTAACTAATTAATTGAACTGTTGTATAAAATCTAAATCACATTTGCACTCGTGTTACTCAGGACAAAAGCAGCATTTGTGTTACATTTCTTAACTCATATGATATAAATATGAGACATTTTTGAAATTAAATAAAAAAAATAAGAATATTTATTTATTTATTTATTTTATATATAAATTTTATATATATATATATATATATATATATTTTAATAAAATACATTAAATATTATACATAAATATATATATATATATAAATATAAATTAAAAACTATATAAATATAAAAATCTAAATAAATATAAAAATAAATAAAATATATATATAAAGTATATAAATAGAAATTAAATATATATATATATATAAATAATAGAAAAATGTTCTTAAATATATATTAAATATTATACATAAATACATATATAAATAAATATAAACTAAAAATGATATATATAAATATAACAAATAATATAAATTAAATAATATATATAAATAAATAAATAAATTAAGTTTCAATATCTTGAAATTTAGGGGCATATACCATTTAACTAAATAAACAGACCGTTTCTGCTGCTATACCTTTCGAATTTCCATGCAAATAACCTCTGTTATGATTGGCTAACGTTCTCACATGTGAATTAACAATGGCTCTGTGAGTTTCTGAACAGGTGTTGATGTATAAATGTGGGCGGTCACATGTTAATGAGTTTTGCGGTGTGTTCTGTGTCTGTAGTGGCGAGGTTTCGCTGCACTGCTTACAGAATCACGTGAGGTCCTTCACCAACAGCACCTGGATTTACCTGCAGGACGCCACGTCCGCCATCAAGAGCCGAGCGCAGGAGCTGCTGTCACGAGCGTGATGCACACATTTTTAAACAGACGTTTCTTCTTCACCTCCTTTTTTTGCTTTTTTTTTGTTGTCAATTTGCATGAAATTTTATATCTGTTGTACTGACAGTTCTGTCTTTTATGCAGATGTTTTTCATGTTTATTTTACACAAAGTTGCCAATCCAGACTGAGTTGTAAAGAGGCTGTTTTTTTTCTACACACACAGGCACACACACAGCCCTCATAGTTAGCTGTGTGTTGGGTGTGTGTTGCAAACCGGCCTCTTGTTCAGAATGAAATCTGTGTGAGGAAGGTCAGAGAAGACGGATCACTAATGACTACTGCTGCTGGCTGAGCTCTTTACTTGAACACTGAGAATTAATGTGACGCCCCTCTGTGTGATTGACTTGATGTTTTCCTGTTTGTTTCTTTCCCACATGAAGCAACAACAGCGTCAACGACTGAACCTCGTGTGCTAGATTTCAAAGCCAACCCGAACCTTCTGCTTTTAGCCTGTCTGGGGTTTGCCGGAGGTCCAGTTCTGTTTCAGAGTAACACAGAACACATTATTGAAATACAATGTATCATTTAAACCCGGTGTGTGTCCTGTAAGATGAGCTGATTTGTTACTTTGTAAATGATTTATAAATAAACTAATGCTGTTCAGTTCTGCTCACTCCCATCTGTTTTGTTTCAAATTTCATTGTGATGAACCCAAAGGCTTCTAATTTGTATAAGAAAATATGGAAGCATGAAATTAACATAAATTAAAATAAACGCCACCTTTATTTGTGGATTTATATAATATGAAGGACTTGAGTAGCTAAATTTAATTTATATGCATAACCTTTAAATAATGCAAACAATATAGCAATAAAATATAGCGTATATTTAACCTTTAAAATTGAAAATAATGCAATGTGCAATAAAATATAGTGTATAGTTGACGTTTAAAAGTAGCTGAACAGTACATTTATAGCTGATACTATTGAACAGAGTGTCATCCCCTTCGATAGCTCAGTTGGTAGAGCGGAGGACTGTAGCGGTGATTCACTGAAATCCTTAGGTCGCTGGTTCGAATCCGGCTCGAAGGAGTGGCTTTTTTTTAAATTTAGCAATGTTTTTCATGGGCTGGAACAATAAATCATTGAATCGCGAATCGAGAAATGATTCTGTATCGATTCTTAGGTTTTCCGAATCTGCATCGCGATTCTCTCGAATCGATTCTTAGCTTAGTTTTTAACAGCAGATGGCGCTGTGTGCTTTAGAAACAGCCAATTCCTCACACACACACACACACACACCACTTGAACCTTCTATAAAATAATCATTCGTTAAATTTGAATAGGTTGAAGCGAATCACAAGGGTGTTTGCCATAGACAGTAATAGAAAGGTGTTTGCAGATATTAATCTCGCATTCTGAGGTGCAAATACACGAGCGTGCGGTTAAAAACTAGCCTAGAGCGCCATCTGCTTTTAAAAGCTAAACTCAGAATCGATTCGAGAGAGAATCGGAAAATCTGCATCGCGAGATGAATCGATTTATTGTTCCAGGCTTATTTTTTTATGTGCAGAGTTAAATTTCACAAACTTCATTTAGTAAAGGATCTATAGCAGTTAATGCAAGCGGAGGGGGATTAGCTCAGATGGTAGAGCGCTCGCTTAGCATGCGAGAGGTAGCGGGATCGATGCCCGCATCCTCCATTAGGTTTTTGTTGTTGTCATAATAACGATTAACTTCAGCACGATTTTTGGCTTAAGTAAGATGGGATCAAGAAATTGGCTTCCATATTGAACGAGCATTAAATTCAAATAAATGTAAGTTTTTCTAATATTGTTTTTTTATGGTTTACACGCACTTTTCTATATAAACGACATGTCAGTGTTCATACGCCTTTTCCGGTTTACTTCGTCCTTGGAGTCAAACCAACCAATCGCTGCGAGCGAAGCTATCGCGTGCGTCAATCAGCTGGCGCTGCGCTGTGTTCGCGAGCCAATCAGCGGCCAGTGCACTGCTCTGTGAGTCAGGCTGCTGGTGAGGGTTTGTTTGGGTTTAAAGAGTCGCCTAGTGATCGCAGAGGAGGAAGCAATAAACAGGTATTTTTTCTGAACACAGCGATGACAAATGTATTCTTGCTCGGTTTAGTGTTTAGTTTTCTGTGCTGTAAACAACAGAGGTGTTTTGTTAGACAGCAGTGCTGATTTTGTCATTAAATAACTGCATAAAGCTAGCGAATGCTAATCAACACTAGCGGCAGCTGATGTGTGTCAATGTTTCAGTGAGATTCAGAAATTAACATGTTTATGATTTAGAATGATGCAGGTTCGTGTAACATAATCGCGTAATGTCACCGAAACGGTGCAGTGATGATTCCGATGGAAATACCGCGCTATTGTTTGATTATATATGACGGGACTGTAAACATTATTATCCTGTGTCACGAGCATCACATTCTCCAAAGACAACAACCACAGTTATATGAAATAAATGAGTTAAATATGCACATACTATGGGTTTTGACAAGTGTGTTATTTCTGCAAGCTCTAAAGAAAATCAGACTGGAAATTGCAAAATGAAATAGCAAGATTTGGTTATAGGGAGAACGTTTTAGAAAATATGTTTAAAATATATTAATGTGTAAAAAGTGAAGAAAGCAAAATGCAATAAAATATATATAGTGCATATTTAACGTTTAAAAATTAAATTAATGCAACGTGCAATAAAATATAGTGTATATTTAACCTTTAAAAAATGCAAATAATGCAAAACGTGCAATAAAATATAGTGTATATTTAACCTTTAAAAAATGCAAATAATGCAAAACGTGCAATAAAATATAGTGTATATTTAACCTTTAAAAAATGCAAATAATGCAAAACGTGCAATAAAATATATAGTATATATTTAACATTTAAAAATAAAAATAATGAAACATGCAATAAAATATTTAGTGTATATTTAACACTTCAAAAATAAAATAATGCAACATGCAATAAATAGTGTTTTTTATGTTTAAAAAATGCAAAATAAAATGCAAAATTTGCAATAAAATATATATACTGTATATTTAACATTTAAAATGAAAATAATACAACATGTGCAAAAAAGTATAGTGTATATTTAACATTTAAAATATTAAAATAATGGAAAATGTGCAATAAAATAAATAGTGTATATTTAAAGTTAAAAAAATGCAAAAAAGTTAAATGTGCAATAAAATATTTGTATATTTAATGTTTCAAAAAATGTGCAGTAAAATATACAGTGTATATTTAACAGTCTGTGGAAATGTTGCAGAAATGGTACAGTTTTTGTGTGTGAAATGTGATAAACTCATGAAGTACGCTGAGCGTCATCATGTCAGTGTGTGTGTGTGTGTGTGTGTGTGTGTGTGTGTGTGTGTGCTCTTGTCTTTCCAGCTGAAGCAGATCATTACAGGATTCATTACAGCGTCTCTCCTGTGAAACAGGTACGGTGGAGGAAATCCAGGATTTTCTGCGTCTCGTTTGATGGTGTGTGTGTGTTTCTCAGTGCTGATGTGTCCAGACTCAGGCAGGGCTGAAGGGTCAGAGGTCAATGATGGTACTGTAACATGAAGCCGTGTGTCACTGTTGTTTAGGTGTGTGTGTGTTTCTTAAGGTGTGGAGATGAAGGCTCTCATGAACGCATGAACGTCCGTCTGATCATGGAGTTCCGCTTTGGGAATGTCGTGTTCAGCTCCCGCTTCGACTCTGGGAATCTGGCCCGCGTGGAGCGAGTGGATCGATCCGAACCCGACGGCGAGAGCGCGCGACCGGCCAACGCTTCTGCGCAGCCGCAACCCGACTATGAGTTCAACGTCTGGACCAAACCGGACTGCGCCAGTACAGAGTTTGAAAACGGCAACCGGTATGAAGCGTTACATCATCACAGCTGTTCTGCTCTGAGATCAGTGTTTGCTTGGGATATTTTCAACATGAGTCACAATGAAATTAAAATTACTGATACACCAGAATATTGGCAACTGAAAATATGTGTCTTTTCCCATGATTTTTAATGATTTCAGGGACAAAATGATGGACAAAAACAACGACAAATTAATGACACATTTTGGCTGTGGCAGTTTTTATTTTGCAATGTAATTTATTTTTTAAATTAGAAATTAATTGATTAAATAACTTAATTTTTGCATTAGCAAAATTTTAACTTTAAATTTTGCATTTTTAAATATTAAATGTACACTATATATTTTATTGCATGTTTTGCATAATTTTCATTTTTTAAATGTTAAATAAATACTATATTTTATTGCACATTTTACTTAATTTTTATTTTTTAATGTTAAATATACTATATTTTATTGCATGTTTTGCATAATTTCAGTTTTGAAATATTAAATGAACACTATATGTTTTATAACTTCACTGGTGAACTGGTTACACAAACTTTTACCAGCATGTTTAAGTTTGTCATTTTTTCCCTTATCATCAAAATATCCACAAAAGTGTCACTGATTATTAAACAAACTTTTTGATTTTGGTTTTGGATAAATTAAAACTTACTTCTTTCAGAGTTTTAGTAAAATATTGCATCACTAAAAATAAAATGAACCTCATTTTCTTTCTTTTCACACGTTCCTGGCTTTACCGCGAGTGATTAATCCGGGGATTTTCCTGGAGTAAAGCGGTTTCATGTTGAACTAAAGACAGAATCTGTTCTGAAGTGTGTTTGGTGTGTTTTCACAGGTCGTGGTTCTACTTCAGCGTTCGCGGGATGTTACCGGGAAAACTGCTGAAGATCAACATGATGAACATGAACAAACAGAGCAAGCTTTACTCTCAGGGCATGGCTCCGTTCGTCCGCGCGCTGCCCGTCAAAACACGCTGGGAGAGGGTTCGAGACAGACCCACGTTTGTGGTAACACACACGCCTGAAATAACTTCTGTTTGATCTGTGTTGTTAAAAATAGTTCTAACATATTGTGTTATTTCAGGTTCATGTCTTAAAATAATCTGCTATTTTTATTGAGTCATAAATAACTCCTGAACTCCATAAATAACTCCTGTGTGTGTGTGTGTGTGTGTGTGTGTGTGTGTGTGCAGATGTCAGACAGTCAGTTCATCCTGTCGTTTGTTCATCGTCTGCTGGACGTCCGAGGCGTCACTACATACTTCTCCTTCTGTTATCCGTTCTCATACACGGAGTGTCAGGACATGATGCTGCAGCTCGACCAGAAGTTCCTGAGCGCCTCACACACGCTGGGGCCCTGCAGGTACCTCACACACACACACACACACACACACACACACACACACACACACACACACACACACACACACACACACACACACACCTACACACACACACACCTACACACACACACACCTACACACACACACACCTACACACACACACACCTACACACACACACCTACACACACACACACACACACACACACACACACACACACACACACACACACACACACACACACACACACACACACACACCGTCCCGTCTGCTGCCCGACGCTCCTTTTTCAGTTTATAAATCTTAAACAAACCCTGTATGTTTTATTGCACATTTTGCATAATTTTCATTATTTTAAAAATTTTAAACACTAAATATTTTATTACACATTTTGCATTTAAAATAAAAAAAAAATTAACTAAATATTTTATTGCACATTTTGCATTATTTTTTATTTTTTTAAAAATAGTGAACACCAAATATTTTATTGCACATTTTGCATTATTTAATTTTTTTTCAAAAAAAATATTAAACAAAATATTTTATTGCACATTTTGCATTATTATTTTTTTTTTAAATATTGAACACTAAATATTTTATTACACATTTTGCATTATTTTAATTTTTTTTTTAAATATTAAACTAAATATTTTATTGCACATTTTGCATTATTTTCATTATTTTAAAAGTATCAAACACTAAATATTTTATTGCACATTTTGCATTATTTGTTTTTTAAATATTGAACACTAAATATTTTATTGCACATTTTGCATAATTTTCATTATTTTAAAAATTTTAAACACTAAATATTTTATTACACATTTTGCATTTAAAATTAAAAAAAATATTAAACTAAATATTTTATTGCACATTTTGCATTATAATTTTTTTAAATTATTAAACTATTTAATTGGACATTTTGCATTACTTTTTATTTTTTTTTAAATATTAAACTAAATATTTTATTGCACATTTTGCATTATTTTATTTAAATAAAAATTAAACACTAAATATTTTATTGCACATTTTGAATTATTTTCGTTATTTTAAAAATAGAAAACACTAAATATTTTATTGCTCCATTTGCATTATTTTTTTTTTAAATAATTAAACACTAAATATTTTATTGCACATTTTGCATTATTTTTTTTTTTAAATCATTAAACATTAAATATTTTATTGCACATTTTGCATTATTTTTTTACATATTAAACTAAATATTTTATTTTACATTTGTATTATTTTCATTTTTTAAATAAACACTATTTTATTGCACATTTTTCTTTATTATAATTTTTTAATTTTAAATATACACCATTTTATTACGTTTTGCATTATTTTCATTTTTTAAATGTTAGATATACACTATTTTATTGCACATTTTGCATTATTTTTTATTTTTTAAAGGTTAAAAATGCTTTATTTTGTTTTTTTAAGTGATAAATATTCACTTTTTATACATTATTTATACATAGATATATTTGAAACACATTTGAATACTTCTATTTTAATTGCAAACCGAACTTCCTCCCTGTAACTGGATTTTGCCGTGATGTTCTGTGTGTATAGTCCAGTGGAGAGCATATACTACCACCGTGAGCTGTTGTGTCACTCTCTGGACGGCCACCGGGTGGATCTGATCACGGTTTCGTCCTGTCACGGTTTGCTGGAGGAGAGAGAGCCGCGGCTGGACAGACTCTTCCCGGACCTCAGCACCCCGCGGCCGCACTGCTTCACTGGCAAACGGGTATCAGACACTGTTTGACCTGAACATTCTCGCCAGCGTTCCTCTTCAGTCCGTCACGTTCTCGTCTGTGTCCGCAGGTGTTCTTCCTGAGCAGCAGGGTTCACCCCGGTGAGACGCCGTCTAGTTTCGTTTTTAACGGTTTCCTGAACTTCATCTTGAGTCAGGATGATCCGCGCGCTCAGGCGCTCCGCAGGATCTTTGTCTTCAAACTCATTCCCATGCTGAACCCCGACGGGGTCGTCAGGGGTCATTACAGGTCAGAGGTCATCTGTGTGCGCTTGTGTTTATTGAACATTGATGACAATTTCTTGTTTTGTTCAGTTTTCATTTCATCCAGTTGCAAATTTGGAATTTTTCTACCCATATAGGAACAAAACCAAAAAAAAGTTTTAAAATGGTTGTAAAATGACATTTAAACAATTACAATTAATCAATTATTTTAAATGTTTTTAATTGAATCCGTTATTTTAAGTGAATTTAAACGTGTGTTTTCAGGACGGACTCTCGCGGTGTGAATCTGAACAGACAGTATGTGAACCCCAGTCCAGATCTGCACCCCTCCATCTACGGCGCCAAATCTCTCCTGCTCTACCACCACATCCACAATCGCCTCGGCAACAACACTCCCTCCGCCCTTAAAACCTCCAACCAATCAAACACCACCCTTCCTGTGACCACGCCCACTGAGCTAGAGCGCTGTCTCAACCACCGCAACGAGGCGGAGCGCGGGGATGGGCCGACCCTCGACCTCTCAGAGATCCCGATGCAGCTGGAGGAGAGCTGGGAGAAAGGCGGAGTCGAGAGGGAGGTGGGGCCCTGCGATGAGAACGAGTCGACGCCGAACAGAGGCGAAGCGCCGGTGGTGACAAACCCCGCCCCCTCTGAGCAGATCCCGCCCCAGGACAGCGGAGTCGCATATTATGTAGACCTGCACGGCCACGCCTCCAAGAGAGGATGCTTCATGTACGGCAACAACCTGTCGGACGAGAGTCAGCAGGTGTGTGTGATCTCACGGTCACGTATTTCCTTCAGGTGTCTTTTTATCCCTTCGCAAATTTGCACATTTATTAATTGTTAAATATTCAAATTTAATCAGTTGTTTTAAATGGTCTAAATTTTTGCCTTTTAAATTGAATTGATTATTTTTTATGTTTTTAATGTAATAATTTTTAGTGTTTTAAATTTCGTCAGTTATTTTATATGTTTTGAATTTCGTCAGTTATTTTAAATGTTTTGAATTTCGTCAGTTATTTTAAAAGTTTTAAATTTCGTCAGTTATTTTAAGTAATTTAAATTTCGACAGTTATTTTAAGTAATTTAAATTTCGACAGTTATTTTAAGTAATTTAAATTTCGACAGTTATTTTAAATGTTTTGAATTTCGACAGTTATTTTAAAAGTTTTAAATTTCGACAGTTATTTTAAGTAATTTAAATTTCGTCAGTTATTTTAAGTAATTTAAATTTCGTCAGTTATTTTAAGTAATTTAAATTTTGTCAGTTATTTTAAGCAATTTAAATTTCGTCAGTTATTTTAAATGTTTTGAATTTCGTCAGTTATTTTAAGTAATTTAAATTTCGTCAGTTATTTTAAGTAATTTAAATTTCGACAGTTATTTTAAGTAATTTCAATTTCGACAGTTATTTTAAATGTTTTGAATTTCATCAGTTATTTTAAAAGTTTTAAATTTCGACAGTTGTTTTAAGTGTTTTAAATTTAATCAGTTATTTTAAATGTTTTAAATTTCGACAGTTATTTTAAATGTTTTAAATTGAATCAGTTATTTGAAGTAATTTAAATTTCGACAGTTATTTTAAGTAATTTAAATTTAATCAGTTATTTTAAATGTTTTAAATTTAATCAGTTATTTTAAATGTTTTAAATTGAATCAGTTATTTGAAGTAATTTAAATTTCGACAGTTATTTGAAGTAATTTAAATTTAATCAGTTATTTTAATTCATTTAAATTTCGTCAGTTATTTTAAGTGTTTAAAATTACATCTGTTATTCTAAATGTTTCAAATTTAATCAGTTATTTTAAATGTTTTAAATTTCGTCAGTTATTTTAAGTGTTTTAAATTTAATCAGTTATTTAAATGTTTCAAATTTCGTCAGTTATTTTAAGAGTTTTAAATTTAATCAGTTATTCTAAATGTTTCAAATTTCGTCAGTTATTTTAAGAGTTTTAAATTTAATCAGTTATTCTAAATGTTTCAAATTTCGTCAGTTATTTTAAGTGTTTTAAATTTAATCAGTTGTTTTAAATGTTTTAAATTTCGTCAGTTATTTTAAGTGTTTTAAATTTAATCAGTTATTTTAAATGTTTTGAATTTCGTCAGTTATTTTAAGTGTTTTAAATGTAATCAGTTATTTTAAATGTTTTAAATTTCGTCAGTTATTTTAAGTGTTTTAAATTTAATCAGTTATTTTAAATGTTTTAAATTTCGTCAGTTATTTTAAGTGTTTTAAATTTAATCAGTTATTTTAAATGTTTTGAATTTCGTCAGTTATTTTAAGTGTTTTAAATGTAATCAGTTAATTTAAATGTTTTACATTTAATCAGTCATCATCATTTTTCTGCAGGTGGAGAACATGTTGTATCCGAAGCTGATCTCACTAAACTGCGCCCATTTTGATTTCCTGGGCTGTAATTTCTCCGAGAAGAACATGTACGCTCGCGACAAACGCGACGGCCAGTCGAAAGAGGGCAGTGGACGTGTGGCCATTCACAAAACCATCGGCCTGACCCACAGGTACAGACCCAGAATCAAACTCAGTCAGATATTAACATGTGACATGCATTTGAACCAACGTGTGTGTTTCCTGTCTTTAGTTACACGCTGGAGTGCAACTACAACACGGGGCGGTCGGTGAACACCATCCCACCCGCCTGTCACGATAACGGGCGAGCCACGCCCCCTCCACCGCCCACCTTCCCGCCCAAATACACGCCTGAGGTGTACGAACAGGTGGGGCGAGCAGTCGCCATAGCAGCGCTGGACATGGCGGAGTGTAACCCGTGGCCGCGGCTAGTTCTGTCCGAACACAGCAGCCTGCTGAACCTGCGGGCGTCCATCCTCAAACACGTGCGGAACAGCAAGGGCCTCGCGTCCGACAACCGCAAGAACGCCAACACGAAAGCCAGCAGTCCGCCCAAACCTGCGTAAGACAGTATTTTCAGCTTCTTTTTACTTCTATGCAAAGAATGAAAGAGTGCGCTGCAGTTCACTTAACGGCCACCGGTGTCGCTAATAACAGGTTTCTGAATTCTACATACAGCCAGTTTAACCAAATGGGAAATGAATGAAGAACTATAATAATATCTCAATGATACTAAAATAACACTTTTTTTCTGCATTTTCTCAGAAGCTTGAGCACCTCTGCCTCGGAAAACTCCCTCAACCGGACGCGCAGCATGGCAAATGTTCAGGGAAGCCGGCAGACGTCTCCTCAGCTCAAGAGTTCTCCCAGCTTCACCTTCGGCAGCCCCGCCTGCGCTCACGGCCCCGGCGCACACCGGCCCCCGCACAGGAGCCTGGGGCCCGTCAGAGGTCAGATGGTGTTGATTTTGCTCCAAACACACTGAATATCCACTTATGGGACGGCCTTCAGAGACAGATATTATGAAAAACAGACATTTTTAATAATATAAATATGTTGAATCAGCTTTTACTTTTATATTTTCAGTTTTTATTTTAATTCTTTTACAGTTTTAGTAATTCTGCTATGTGCTTTTGTCATTTTTTAGACAGCTTTCAGACTGCATTAAAGCAGCTTCACAGTAATAAACAGTGCTAATGAATGGGGGAAAGTGCAATGCGCGATATGGCGCAATAAGCCCCGCCTTTAAAATAAAAGAGCCAATCTGAAAATCTACTAAAAACATGATGATGAACGAATATTAAATTCAGAACGGTGACGTTTCTGACATGGATTTAAACCCTCAGTATCATGAGCATCTCAGCAACAGGATCGCTCCTGTTCGCCTACTTGCTGAACAGATTCTTGAACAGATTTTCCTTGTTTCCATTCCTTTCCTTCTCCTTCCTCTTCTTGATAATGCCGGCAGCTTTCATGCTGTAGCCCAAGACTGGTCACCCACTGAAGCTAAGCAGGGCTGAGTCTGGTCAGTACCTGGATGGGAGACCTCCTGGGAAAACCAGGTTGCTGCTGGAAGAGGTGTTAGTGGGGCCAGTAGGGGGCGCTGCTCACCCTGTGGTCTGTGCAGGTCCTAACGCCCCAGTGTAGTGATGATGGGGACCCTGTACTGTCAAAAAGCACCATCCTTCGGATGAGACGTTAAACCCAGGTCCTGACTCTCTGTGGTCGTTAAAAATCCCAGGATGTCCTTCGAAAAAGAGTAGGGGTTTAACCCCGGCATCCTGGACAAATTTGGCCTCCTAATCATCACCATGTACTGATTGGCTTCATCATTCTGTCTCCTCTCCACCAATCAGCTGGTGTGTGGTGGGCGTTCTGGCACAATATGGCCGCCGTCACATCATCCAGGTGGTGCTGCACACTGGTGGTGGTTCAGGAGATTCCCTTCTTCCGTATGTAAAGCGCTTTGAGTGCCGAGAAAAGCGGTATTTAAATGTAACAAATTATTGTTATTATTATTATTTCCCCCCTTCTTTTTCCTTCTTTCCTTTTGTCTTCTTTTTATAATGCTGTAGTTTTACTCATATTTTTAGTTTTCATGCAAAGTTTTGTTTTAATTTTTAGTCATTTCATTATGTGCTTTTCTCATTTTATTTTATATTTTTTTAAATATTGCCTGGCATGATCCTTTCATGAATTAACATGTTGCTAGCATTGGTATGTTGGTAGCATGTTGGTAGCATTAATTGGCATGTTGGTAGCATGTTTTAGCATTTTGGTAACATGAAGTGGCATATTGATAGCATGAATTGTGATGTTGGTAGCATGTTTTAACACATTGCTAGCATGAATTGGCATATCGTTAACATGAATTGGCATGTTGCTAGCATGTTTTAGCATGTTGCTAGCATGAATTGGCATTTGCTAACATGAATTGGCATTTTGGTAGCATGGTTTAGCACATTGCTAGCATTAATTGGCATGTTGGTAGCATGTTTTAACATGTTGCTAGCATGAATTGGTATGTTGCTAACATGTTTCTAGCATGTTTCTAACATGATTTAACATATTGCTAACATATTGGTTTTAGTACATTGCTAACAAGTTTTAACTTGTTAGCATAATTTAACACATTAGCATTTTGCTAACATTATTTAGCATGTTAGCATTTTTTTACGTGTCTTCTAACATGATTTAACACATTGTTAGCATGTTTTACCATTTTGCTAGCATAACGTTATCGTGATTTAACGTTGTTAACATGATAATTAGCTAATTTCTTAGCATGAATTAGTATGTTGTTAGCATTATTAGCACATTTCTAGCACAAATTAGCACGTTATTAGCATTATTAGCACATTGCTAGTACAAATTAGCATGTTGTTAGCATTATTAGTACATTGCTAGCACAAATTAGCATGATTTAACTTTTTTTTTAGCATGATTAACACATTGCTAGCATTAATTAGCATGTTGGTAGCATGGTTTAACACATTGCTAACATGAATTGACATGCTGGTAGCATGTTTTAACATGTTTTGCTAGCATGAATTGGTATGTTGGTAACATGTTTCTAGCATGTTTTTAACATTATTTAACATATTGCTAACATATTGCTTTTAGTACATTGCTAACAAGTTTGAACTTGTTAGCAATGTACATAATTTAACACATTACCATTTTGTTAACATTATTTAGCATGTTGTTAGCATGTTTTAACATGTTTGCTAACATGATTTAACACATTGTTAGCATGTTTTACCATGTTGCTAGCATTTAGTTATCATGATTTAACATGTTGCTAACATGACTTAGCATGTGGGTAGCATTATTAGCTCATTTGTTAGCATGAATTAGTATGTTGTTAGCATTATTAGCACATTTCTAGCACAAATTAGCATGTTGTTAGCATTATTAGTACTTTGCTAGCACAAATTAACATGATTTAGCATTTTGCTAGCATGATTAACACATTGCTAGCATGAATTAGCATGTCTTAAGATAGTCGGTAAGCTTTGCTAGTGATGGACAGCTCAAATACTGTGTGTTATAGAAAAGTCTTGACCCCTCAATGAAAGTCTCTGGGATGTAGTTTTGATCGTCCATTTAACGAGAATCATAAGTCTGATCTGTTAGAAAATATAAATCACACCGAGTCTGAAGGTCTGGCCCGAGTTTGGAGGTTGTAATTTGAAGCGAAAATAGTAGATCGGTATGTGAGCTTTGCCAAGCCAACATAATAATAATGATAAACAACTGATATCAACTGTAGTGATGATACGGTCACACACAGATCTGTAAGTGTGTGTGTTTTGTGTCCCGCTGTAGACTGTAAAGCTCAGGAGAAGAGGCGTCCGCATCATCAGCACCAGCGGCTGTCCCTCCGCCAGCCGGGCACCGCTCGCGCCCCTCTCTCGCCCTCCTCCTCCTCCTCCTCCTCTTCCTCCTCGTCCCCATCCTCCTCGTCCTCAGGAGGTGTCGGCGAGGCCCCGGGCCCCTGCTCCATCAGTATGGCAGGTCTGTACTCGCTCCAGCCGTCCAGCCTGGCTCAGATTCTGCCCTCCCTGCAGGTCATGCCCCGCCCCAGCCTGCTCTCCAAACTGCCCCCCCTGCAGGCCTACCTCAGCGACAGCAGGACGTCCCCGGGGCCCGCGCCAGAGTGACGGGCCCTCACTGTGTGTGTGTGTGTGTGTGTGTGTGAGAGAGGGAGTGCATTAGATTTTACACCCACAGAGGTTCCCATGGAGATTATTTGACACGTTAATTTAAAAAACAAGAGATTTTATTTATTATGACTAAATCTAGCGATATTGAGGCCTTAGATTCTACATTCATGTTTGAGTGGAATATGAGCTCAAACTGCACACGATTATGACTGAATCTCACGCAAACAGAGTATTTCACCCCTAAATGTTATTTTTAATTTATGCATAATCGGCACTGCAGGACGTCACCGTTTCTAATTCCCTAAAGGCGTTAAAGCCGGTGAAAGATGACGTCCTTATATGGTCACGCTGCACTTTTATTCTTTCTTGTGAATATATGGTCAGAATGAGTCAGTGAATGTATTGGACGGATCTGTTGCAACCGTGTGTGTGTGTGTGTGTGTTTTCTACTCTCTCCCGCAGTTTCTGTTGTGTTTGTTTGTAATGATCTTGTGAGCTGTACCATCCGCCCAGCATCATGTGACCGCTAGACTTCATCTTTAATGCCTTTATTCTGACTGCCTTCTGCTGTATCATCATTCTCACAGTGTACGCAGGTGAATCTCACAAAAACTCATATTTACACCTAAACGAAAAGAACAAAATAATCAATTAGATTTTCTTCAAAGAAATTATAATTTATTTTTATTTTTATTATTGTTATTATTTTTAGGAACTGTAAAGTTTTTATTATTCTGACATTTCCTTCCAAATTCTCCTTACTGTAATGAAGGATTTATATTAAATTGCAAGGTATACATTGTGGTATGGTTTGTTGTACTAAATTTAAAATGTTGATTTTGCTTATTTTAATTTTTAATTGTTGATTTTTAATTTTAAAAATATGTCTGAACCTTAATAGGATCTATGGAAGCTTGTTTCCACCACTGAATAAAAAATAAAAAAACTGCGACATATCTCGCAATTCTGACTTTATATCACAATTCTGACTTTATAACTCAATTCTGACTTTATAACTCGTAATTCTGACTTTATATCTCGCAATTCTGACTTTATAACTCAATTCTGACTTTATAACTCAATTCTGACTTTATATCTCGCAAATCTGACTTTATAACTCAATTCTGACTTTATAACTCAATTCTGACTTTATATCTCGTAATTCTGACTTTATATCTCGCAAATCTGACTGTATAACTCAATTCTGACTTTATAACTCAATTCTGACTTTATAACTCGTAATTCTGACTTTATATCTCGCAAATCTGACTGTATAACTCAATTCTGACTTTATAACTCGTAATTCGGACTTAATATCTCGCAAATCTGACTTTATAACTCAATTCTGACTTTATAACTCATAATTCTGAGTTTATAACTCATAATTCTGAGTTTATAACTCAATTCTGACTTTATAACTCAATTCTGACTTTATAACTCAATTCTGACTTTATATCTCGCAAATCTGACTTTATAACTCAATTCTGACTTTATAACTCGTAATTCTGACTTAATATCTCGCAAATCTGACTTTATAACTCAATTCTGACTTTATAACTCGTAATTCGGACTTAATATCTCGCAAATCTGACTTTATAACTCAATTCTGACTTTATAACTCGTAATTCTGACTTTATATCTCGCAATTCTGACTTTATATCTCACAATTCTGACTTTATATCTCGCAATTCTGACTTTATAACTCAATTCTGACTTTATAACTCATAATTCTGAGTTTATAACTCATAATTCTGAGTTTATAACTCAATTCTGACTTTATAACTCAATTCTGACTTTATAACTCAATTCTGACTTTATATCTCGCAAATCTGACTTTATAACTCAATTCTGACTTTATAACTCGTAATTCTGACTTAATATCTCGCAAATCTGACTTTATAACTCAATTCTGACTTTATAACTCGTAATTCTGACTTTATAACTCGTAATTCTGACTTTATATCTCGCAAATCTGACTTTATAACTCAATTCTGACTTTATAACTCGTAATTCGGACTTAATATCTCGCAAATCTGACTTTATAACTCAATTCTGACTTTATAACTCGTAATTCTGACTTAATATCTCGCAAATCTGACTTTATAACTCAATTCTGACTTTATAACTCGTAATTCTGACTTAATATCTCGCAAATCTGACTTTATAACTCAATTCTGACTTTATAACTCGTAATTCTGACTTTATAACTCGTAATTCTGACTTTATATCTCGCAAATCTGACTTTATAACTCAATTCTGACTTTATAACTCGTAATTCGGACTTAATATCTCGCAAATCTGACTTTATAACTCAATTCTGACTTTATAACTCGTAATTCTGACTTTATAACTCGTAATTCTGACTTTATATCTCGCAAATCTGACTTTATAACTCAATTCTGACTTTATAACTCGTAATTCGGACTTTATATCTCGCAATTCTGACTTTATAACTCGTAATTCTGACTTTATAACTCGTAATTCTGACTTTATAACTCATAATTCTGACTTTATAACTCAATTCTGACTTTATAACTCAATTCTGACTTTATATCACGCAGTTCTGACTTTATAACTCGCAATTCTGACTTTATATCTCACAAGTCTGACTTTATAACTCACAATTCTGACTTTATATCTCAATTCTGACTTTATATCACGCAGTTCTGACTTTATAACTTGTAATTCTGAGTTTATAACTCAATTCTGACTTTATATCTCGCAATTCTGACTTTATAACTCGTAATTCTGAGTTTATAACTCAATTCTGACTTTATAACTCAATTCTGACTTTATAACTAGTAATTCTGACTTTATATCTCGCAAGTCTGACTTTATAACTCAATTCTGACTTTATATCTCGCAATTCTGACTTTATAACTAAATTCTGACTTTATAACTCGTAATTCTGACTTTATATCTCGCAAATCTGACTTTATAACTCAATTCTGACTTTATAACTTCAAATTTTGACTTTTTATCTCGCAATTCTGAGAAAAGAAGTCAAAATTGCGAGATAAAAAGTCGCAATTACCTTTTTTTATTTTTTATTTAGTGGCGAACACAAGGTTCCAGAAGGATCTTTGTAATCTTAATGGAAAAAAAATCTTGATGGTCCTAAAAATGGCTTCGTTAAGTATGGAAAAAGATATATTTTTATTTTCTTCTTATTTCTGCGGTGAAATATGACCTGCATTTTTTTGTGAGATTCAAGTGCGTGTGTGTGTGTGTGAGAGTGAGTGTGTGAGTGTGCAGATATCATCTGTAATGCACAGACGCAGCTGTCTAAAATCCCAGAATTCCTTCAGCACATGTCAGATGTAAAGCACATCCGTAGAAACTCGCACCAGTTTAACACTCATTAACCATCTCAGCAGAAGCGTGTGTAACTAATCTAACTGTGTGTGTTAATGTAGCGTGACGCATTCGGACAGATCTGATGCTCGCTGTCGTGTCTCGTCTCTGCTGTGATGATGTCATGTGATGTTACTTCCTGTTCCTGTTCTCTCTTCATCTCTGACTTCATCTCTTCTCATCCTGAAGCTGTGCTCTCATTGTGGACCTGACGGTTTGTTCTCTTCATTCGCCTCTGAATGTATAACAGTAGATCATCACGCTAAAACGATGCAATAATCTGTAAGCCACATGATGGTGTGCTCATTTATTAATGTATCTTGTACTGTGTGCTCCGTGAGCTGATAGAAGTATCCGAGCGGTTCATCTGTTCATCTTTTCTCTAATAAACACCCTTCTGTTTGAACTGTTTCTGTGACCTTTGGCCTTTCTTTATCATTCCTTCTCTTCTCTGTGGCGATGTCCTTTCAGTCTGTCCAGTCCCAGGAACATTTACACATGTGCAGCTTATGCAAAACTAAATACAAAATTGTATTTTTTTTATCATATTGTATATTATAAAATCCACAAGTCACTGTGAATGTGGCTCACACGAGCTGTGTTGCTATAGTTACCAGCTCGTTCCACTGTTACCATGGTTACCGTGAATGGTTTTTAATGAGGTAACCCTGTCTGTGTTGTTGCCTAGGCAACAGCTGCCTGGAGTTCCGCCCAGCCAGCCAGACTAAAGAGATGCGTGGTGGGTGGGGCAAGGCTGGTCGATCAGGCCCCGCCCACTCTCAGGCATCCTATCAGAGGATAGCGTTCACAGCACAGGTAGAAACCCACATTTACCAGAGCTGTCCGTGAACACAGATGGCTTATAGATTGAAATACTGTTGGGAATGTTTTCTAGGAACCGCTGCGGGAATCTCTGGACATCCTGACATCTATAGAGTACAGCAGGTGAACATCATCATATGATACTTACTGTAGAGAAAACATGCATGTATGTATGTATAAACGTATGTATGCATGTATATATGTATGATGTATGAATGTATGTATGATGTACACATATGATGTATGCATGTATGTAGACAATGATTTAGCAGGAAATCGTTGCAGGGGTTTGTGCTCTAGTTTGAGACACAGAACTTGATCTGATGAAGCACATTCACACGTTCAGAAGTGCGACTGAAGTGTGTAAATGTGTTTTCTGCTTTCAGATGTGAGCTGCAGCCTCGGCCCAGCCGTATCCCGGTGCGGAAGGACGTTCAGTCCGTGGTCGTCCCTCTTACGGGCCACGAGACGCACAGCATGAGAGTGTGGAAACTGATCAAACCCGGCATCAAGAAACACCTGGCGGGTCAGAGTCCCTCACACACAAAATCAACCCTATAAAGCCGTCCCAACATGCATTCCCTGCTGATTATTTGAATATTCATACATGCATTTTAACTCAGAATCTGCTGTTTTTAGGTGTTTCTGGGAAAGACGGTTCATTGCGTCTGGCAACCAAAACTCTGTTGAAGAACTCTTCCTGCAGCTATCAGAGCTCTGGAGACGCTAGAGACAAACACACAAACAGGTGACAAGAACAGGTTTTCCTGCTTAAATGTTGATTATTCTCCTCATATTCTCCATTGTTGCAGCTCCTCTCTTCCCAGTCTGTCAGGAACGCTCTGTTTAGTTCCTGTCTCTATGAAGCCCCTCCTTCTGAAAAGCACACTATGCTCTGATTGGTCGGCTGGAGCTGGACACTATTAATACTTAAAGACTTTCATCTCAACAGATCTTTGCAGACCTGAGAAGCTCTAATGAATCATCTACAGAAGCTGCTCGTGTTTAACGGTGATTGAAATGTGGCGCTTTCCCAGCATTCAGCAGTGCTGTGGCCGTTTTAATCCTCCATAAGCACAACTACACTAAAACAACCACATGCTCAGCATCACGTTGTGTTTCTAAAGATGCCCTTTTAAATGTGTGGCTTCGTTTTGTGATTGAAAAATTATGTTATGGCAAAATCGGATTGTGGTGCTTATTACATTTAAGAAAAACTGACCAAACTGTGTTTATGGTGCATTTAGAAAGCAATAAACAAATGTGTATTTATGAAAAAAGTGCTGACTTCATTATTTAAATCAAGAAAAACACACACAACAGGCATCTCACATTCTGACAATTTATTCCCATGATTTTCATACAAAACGCACATTTACAGGCTGGGTCATCCTCCGATTCTCCCCGTTCCACATCCTGCCGGAGGAAACATCAGTTATTCCCGTCATTATTATCACACATGATCAGGTGTTGATGCGTGCGTCTGCTCACCTCTCAACCTCACTCCAGTTTCTTAGGGTTGTTCACGGCCACATAGTGATACAGAACCACCAGCAGGAAGAGCGACACGCCCAGCATGTTGGCGAATATGGCCAGCTGTACGTCCGTCACCATCACGCTGCAAAACATCACGTTTGTTTGATTACTGTATTCATGTACTTCATATAGCAGCTATAAAAGCATGTTCATTTTACAGCAACACAATAGAGTGCATTAGGGCCCGCCCACTTTTTCAGCAACGTTGGTTTCAGAAGTATTTTTCCCAGTTAATTTCTCCAATAGGTAATTTTTTTCTATCTCGCACTTCTGACTTTATAACTCGCAATTCCGACTTTACAACTCATAAACTTGGAATTGCGAGATATAAAGTCGGAATTGTGATTTAAAAAGTCAGAATTGTGATTAAAAAGTCAGAATTGCCAGTTATAAAGTCGGAATTGCCAGTTATAAAGTCAGAACTGCGAGTTATAAAGTTGGAATTGCAACTCGCAGTTCCGACTTTATAACTGGCAATTTCGACTTTTTAATCACGATTCTGACTTTTTAAATCACAATTCTGACTTTATATCTCGTAATTCCAACTTTTAAATCACAATTCCGACTTTATAACTGGCAATTTCGACTTTTTAATCACGATTCTGACTTTTTAAATCACAATTCTGACTTTATATCTCGTAATTCCAACTTTTAAATCACAATTCCGACTTTATATCTCGCAATTCCGACTCTCCAATAGGAAAAAAAAAAAAAAGTATTTTAGTCAGCTAGGACTTTTTAATCACAATTCCGACTTTATAACTGGCAATTCCGACTTTTTAATCACAATTCCGACTTTATAACTGGCAATTCCGACTTTTTAAATCACAATTCCGACTTTTTAATCACAATTCTGACTTTATGTCTCGCAATTCTGACTTTATAACTCGTAATTCCGACTTTTTATCACATTTCTGACTTTATATCTCGCAATTCAGACTCTCTTAATAGGAAAAAAAAGTATTTTAGTCAGCTAGGAGGTGAATCGTAGCATTACAAACTTTGATTTGAAGCAAAACACTATTTGAAAATCGGATAAAAACACATAGGTACAAGATTGTGGCTTTAGTTAGGGGAAAAAACTACAATCCCATGAAGCATTGCGACCAGCATAATCGAATTAAAAACGACGTAGAATTATACAACTACTCATTTAAAGACATTGATTACATCTGTAGAAACAATATGTTTTAAGTTTATTGCAAATACATAGAAATATTTAAGTATTTTGAGAGCGTACGGAGATGACGTCATTCGCAATGCAAGAGCATCATGGGTGATGTATTTTTTCCACCTGCCGAATTCTGTCGTTAAAACCTATTTTTTTTCTTTTCTTTAAAAAAACAAGCTCACATAAAGCGAGCTGACGTCTTTAGCAGGAGCAAGTTTAATCGATTAACAAAATGGATGCTGTTTGTACTTCCGGAACCCTGGAGAAATAAATGAAAATATATAATTTTCATTTTTTGCAGCAACTGCATATAATTTATAGTGCAATATAAAGATTACATACTTACTTATAATAACAATGAAATGTTATTTTACGGCATTTAAAACACATCGCATGATTATATTAATGAAGTGTAACACATCATGATCAGATGTGATGCAACGAAATTAAAGATCAGAACTGCTGCTCGTGTCATTGATGCTTTCACACATTATAGTTTAATTTACTGTATTACTCACAATTATTGTGTTGGTTATGTGATGTTTATGATGAATCCGCTCAGCTCGAAAGATCCTGCGCTGCTGAATTCCGGGATTGAGACACGTCACGTACATACGGGTCTCTGAAGACGTCACATCCTGAATAAATCACTGATAATTCACTTCTTTTTTTACAGTTATTAATCTAATTAAAGAATTTTCGTATGGACGTTAGCGTTTTTTTAGTTTAAAAAATAAATAAAATAATTTTACATTTTAAAACGTTATTAAGCGGAACGCGTGTTTTTCCTCCTGACCGCTAGAGGCGCTGATGTGATTCTACACGATCGAGCTCTTCAGCAGGCGCGAGTTCAAATATTCAAACTGAGGATTTACACAACAAAAACATCTGCAAAACAACAGATTAAACATATAAACATCACTTCTAAACACATCGAGATACATATAACATATGTAAGTATTAATTTCTCCTCATAAACCAGCGCTTTGATGTCAGAGTTGACGTTATTTTGGGTTTTGTTTATCTGAATAGTCGATACTTGTACTTTAATATGTTGGATAGAATATAGTAATAAAGTACAAACAGAATATAGTAATTGCTAAAAAATGATATACTAAATAATAAAGTGTTTTAAAACAATATATTGAATAGACAGTAGTGTACATTATTGAACGGGTAATTTTTTGACTATATGTAAGCATTTTATGCAAAATCTGTTATTCAGGACAGTGCTAAATAAAAAAGAACACACATTTTGCATGATCTCTCTTATTTTGTTAAAATAATTAACATTTTTCAGATTCTGCAAGCGGTATGTAAACTTTTGAGCACGACTGTATGTGTGTGTATATATATATATATATATATATATATATATATATATATATATATATATATATATATATATATATATATGTAAAGATGTGAGAACTGTAATATTCTATATATAATTAATTAGTTTGTCTGGTCTGAAGGTGATGGGGGTTTCTGAGCTCTGGTCCATTCTGGATCCGGTCCGGCAGTCCGTCCCGCTCTACAGTCTTTCAGGAAAGACCCTCGCCGTGGATCTCAGCCTGTGGGTCTGTGAGGCCCAGCATGTGCAGGGCATGATGGGAAAGGTCACAAAGCCGCATCTCAGGTGAGTCTGAAATCTGAACGGTTTGATTTCAGAGTCGCTCACGTGATGTCAGTGACGTGTCACGCGTGTTGTTGCAGGAATCTGTTTTTCCGCGTGTCCTCACTGACACTGATGGGTGTGAAGCTGGTGTTTGTGATGGAGGGAGACGCTCCCAAGATCAAAGCCGAGACCATGAGCAAACGCTCTGAGATGAGATTCGGCAGTCTGAAGGCCAAGAGCGTCACGAAACCAGCAGCTGCCAAAAACACCAGCAGAGGCCGATTCAAGGCCGTCCTGAGAGAGGTGCGCATGCCTTTATTCACATGATTAATGTTATGCTTTTTCAAACATTACTTTCAGGTTCTGAACTGCCGAAACGAGTCGTCAGTAAATCCAGTCTCACAAGATTCAGATATGATAATGAGTGTTTGGATTCTGACCAATCAGAGCAGAGCAGCTCTCAGAAAGGCGGGGTTTAGAGAGACCGAATCTTCGAACGAAGCGTTTCAGACACTGAGAGAAAAGAGCTGGTGCTGCAGTGAGGAAATTCAAGTGTTTTTTGACTTTAGATGCATGTGAAGCTGTTTTAGGAGACTCTAAACAACTTTAAAATAGCATAATGGAGGCACTTTAACTGCATGAAACGCTCTTGTCTGCAGTGTGCGGAGATGTTGGACTGTCTGGGCGTGCCGTGGGTGACGGCGGCCGGTGAAGCGGAGGCCATGTGTGCGTTCCTGGACTCTCAGGGCGTGGTAGACGGCTGCATTACGAATGACGGCGACGCCTTCCTGTACGGCGCTCGGACCGTTTACAGGAACTTCAACATGACTTCTAAGGTTCCTCTCATGCTTTAGTCTCTAAACACGCCCCGTACGTCTGCACGCGCTCACGTGTGTTCGTTGATCCCGCAGGATCCTCAGGTGGACTGCTATCGGATGTCTCGCGTTCAGGCTGAACTCGGGCTGTCCAGAGAGATGCTCGTGGGTCTGGCCATCTTCCTGGGCTGCGACTACATCCCGAAGGTGCGAACCTAGAAGAATAAGTTTGAGTAAGATTGCGGTGATGCGATGAAGCTCTGAAGTGTTTCTGCTCCTGCAGGGCGTCGCTGGAGTCGGGAAAGAACAAACACTGAAGCTGATTCAGAGTCTGACAGGACAAACTCTCCTGCAGAAGTATGAGCCGTTCTCACTTACTCTATTCATGCTTATTATTATTAAACGCACAACATTACTAAAAACATGAACCAAAATTAATATGAAAACAGAAAATATAAAGTAGTCAAAATATGATCAAATACTATATATCAGTGATACTGAAATTACACTGTAAATGATACTGAAATAACAATAACTGCTTGATTTTTATTTATTTTTAATTTACTAACAGAAACTGAGTATAATATTAAATAAATAAACATTCAGTTGAACTTTATTTTGTGTAGTTTCAATTAAAAATAACACTTTATTTTTTATTGTTTTATTATTATTATTAATATTTATTTTTATTTTATTATGTTTATATTGTTATCTTTATTATATTTTATGAGAATTACATTTTTGTTTATATCTTGATTTTATGTGGGTATTTTTTAGTATTTAGAGGAAAAAATATTTTTATTATTTTATTATTATTGCAATTAATTTTTTACTGTATTATATTTTATTATTTTTATATTATGTAAGAATATTATTATTATTTTATTGTAATTATATTTTATTATTTTTATTATATTATGTGAGAAATACATTTTTGTTTATATCTTGATTTTATGTGTTTTTAGTATCTAGTTATTGAGGGGAGGAAAATATTTATTATTACAATTGATTTGTTTCTCTATTATATTATTTATTTTTATTATATTATGTAAAGATATTATTATAATTATTTTATTGTATTATTTTCATATTATTTATTAATTATATTATGTAAGAAAAACATTTTAGTTTCTTGATTTTATGTGTTTTTTTGTATTTAGAGGGAAAATATTTTTTATTAGTTTTATTATTATATTAATATTTATTATTATTAAACAATTTAATTTTACTGTATTATATTTTATTATTTTTATAGTATTTATTTTTATTATATTATGTAAGAAATACATTTTTAAATTTTTTTACATCTTAATTTTGTATTTTTAATATTTAGTTATTGAGAGGAGGAAAATATTTGTATTATATTATTATTATTATAATTATTACAATTTATTTTAAATGTTATATTTTAGTATTTTTATATTATTTATTTTTATTATATTATGTAAGAAATATATTTTTGAAATAAATTGTTTTTTAGTTTTTAGTTATTTAGGGGAGGAAAAAATATTTTTATTTTATTATTATTATTATTATTATTTATTTTTATTGTATTATATTTATTATTTTTATATTATATTAATTATATTATGTATAAAATACATATTTGTTAACATCTATATTTAATTTATTTTGTAGTATGGTAATTTCGAGTGAAGCACGGCTGTTACCAGATTGATTTGAGGTTATTTTGGTTTTCTCACAGTAGTCTCAGTTGCATTATTATAAAATATTAGCATTTATTATAAAACAGACTTGAAGAGTTGTTTTATATCAGAGTTGAGTGTGTTTCTCGCTCTGCTGCAGGTTCGACGAGTGGAGCTCAGACAGAGCTGAAAGGTCAGAGGTCGCGGTGAAGAAGGTCACCCACTGTCTGGTCTGTCGACACCCTGGTTAGTTCCGTCTGATCCGATGACAGAAATCCCCTGAACTGGAGCTTTCTCACATTGTTCCTCGTGTTTCAGGCTCTGCTAAATCTCACGAGCGCGGCGGCTGTGTGTTCTGTCAGAGCGAGCGCTTCTGCTCGCCGCAGGACTACGATTCCCAGTGTCCCTGTGACTGGCATCGCACTGAACACTCTCGCCAGGCCTCCTCCGTCGAAGCCAACATCAGGAAGTACGATTAGCACCTTAACATGAGCACAGCGCTAGAGCTTATGGGTAATAATTACAATGTCTGTATCATGTTGACAGGAAGACGCTGGCGTGTGAGCAGTTCCCGTTTACAGAAGTGAGTCCCAGTCTAGAATTCTCAGCAGTCTTCAGTGTCACATGATCCTCATTTGGCGTTTGCTGACGTTTCAGATCATCAGTGAGTTTTTGGTGATGAAGGACAAACCCGTGCCGCCCTTCCGGAGGAGGAAACCCAACCTGCCGCTGATGCAGGTACAGCTCTGAGTGAGTGAAAGCGTTGGGTTTAGACGGACGGTGTTTGACGGAGGCGCTGCTTGAATCCGCAGGCGTTCGCTCTGGAGAAGATGGACTGGCCCAAACACTACAGCAGCGAGAAGATCCTCCCGCTCGTGACCTACACTGAGCTGATGAACCGACAGAGAGGCAGAGACTCTCACAGCCTCATACAGCCTATAAGGTGTGTGTGTGTGTGTAAGTGTGTTACCTGTATTTTAATTTGTTCTTATTGTTTTTAACCCTTGTGCGGTCTTCGTTTGGGAAGTACACTCAGAGTCTTTGGGGTCAACAGGCAACAAAATGTAATTTTGTAACAAAATAATTGTTTTTTTAAAAACAAATGTAATTTAAATCTGTATATTAATGTTTTTACTTGACATTTGCGCAGTATTTGGAGGATTTATCATATCTTTTAAATTTATATAAATAAATAAATAATTTTTTTTTAAAATAAGTTTTTATACAAAAACAGCTTTTTATGTAAAATTCACTTTATAAAGACCCACATTTGTAACTTTCATTCATGGGGATCACATGATAATTTGACATGGTTTAGTGTGAGATTTTTGCCCATCTTTTGGAAAATGCAGTTTTAAAAGTAAAAAATGATCACTTTATCCAGTAGATGGCAGCAGAGCTCCACTATTTGCTGTTTGACTGACTGAAAGACTCTTTTCACAAGTATTTTCAGCTGGATTCATGTCTAAATATTACGAAATCACAATTATAACAATAAAAGGTACTTTTTGTCAAAGTTTAGCATTTGTTGTAATAAAAAATCAGTTTTTCAGTATTGGTACATTATGATGAGACTCATTCAATGGACAAAATTCATCCTCAAAATCAACATTTCTGAAAAACTTTTTTTTTTTCAGTACCAAAAAAAAAAAGCTAAACTTTGACAAAAAGTAATTTTTATTGTTATAATTATGATTTCATAATACTTGTGAAAAGAGTCTTTCAGTCAGTCAAATAGCATATAGTGGAGCTCTGCTGCCATCTACTGGATAAAGTGATCATTTTTTACTTTTAAAACTGCATTTTCCAGAAGATGGGCAAAAATCTCACACTAAACCATGTCAAATTATCATGTGATTCCCATGAATGAAAGTTACAAATGTGGGTCTTTATAAAGTGAATTTTGCATAAAAAGCTGTTTTTGTATAAAAACCTATTTAAAAAAATATTTATTTATTTATTTAGTTGTATAAATTTAAAAGATATGATAAATCCTCCAAAAACTGCACAAATGTGGAGTAAAAACATTAATAAACAGAGTAAAATTACATTTGTTTTTTAAAAAACAATTATTTTGTTACAAAATTTCATGTTGTTGCCTGGAGACCCCACAGACTCCGAGTGTGACTTTTGTTTCTACACTAACATAAAAACAAGAGATTCTGTTTATCATTTGTAGATCTAGAAAGTGTTAAAAAACTGAACAAAGTTTCATGTCATTTGGACAAAAAGAACCTTTTTATTTTATGTGAGCAAACGACGTTTGTGGTCTAAAAAGACCCTATAAGGGTTAAATGTTTTTCATCTTCTTCTGTTAATATCTTTCTCTCTCTTCTCAACAGAATATATAAACCTCGTATAAAGAACGGCGTCTCCTGCTTCGAGGTCATCTGGACGAAACCAGGTCAAACAAACCAACAAACAAACATTTATTCGTTTCCATCAGTAGATTTTATTCTGCAATAATATAATAAGATGCAACATTAAATAAGCAGCTTGTGAGTGTCGTGATGTGAGCGTGTGACGAGCTTGTTAGTGTCTTGTTGTGAGGTCAGATCAGGAGGGGTCGGGGGTCACAGGTGACGGAACAAATGTATCACCGTTAGGTGCTAAAAGAGCTTCCTCCAGACACCCTCAACAGCCCGAACCCCCACAATCCACAGCTCTGCTCGTAAAATATTTATTATATCTTTAAAACGGCTTTAAAGAGGCTCAACGAGTGCTCTCGCCGAGTCTGAGTGAGATTCATGAGCAAAAGGAAGTGATGAAACGCTTTTAAATGTGAAAACAAATCCTTATTATGATGAATGACTGTGTTTGAGATGTTTTAATGATAATAACCGTGTGACAGATCATTATGTGTTCGCCGACGGCTGTGAGGAGCAGACGGAGGTGCGGACGGTCGAGGAAGAGTCTCTCTTCAGCCTGGCGTTTCCCGGGATCCTCCAGGACTTCCATCGGGAGAGAGCCGAGGCTCAGGAGATCAAAATGAAGAGTACGTGCTTTCATTCAAACTAATAAAGCTCTGATCTGAAGCTGTGAAGGTCGAGCGATCTTCCTGTGCGTCTGGCAGCGAGAGCAGGTGAGCGCTGGGTGTTTTTCCTGTGTTGAAGGACGGGATCAAAGAGTTTGAGCTCAGAAGCGTCTCACACCCGCGCCGGCGCATCCCGACGGCTCACACACACACACACACACACACAGACGCTTTGATTACCGCGAGGTGTCGCACAGAAGTCGCTGTCAGTTTCACACTTTATTATCCTCAACCAAAACTATTGAGAACATTCCTGCTAATATCAGTGAACATCAGAAATGCTGTCTGGGAAATAAACTGAAACTAAGCTGAAGCACTGAAATTATTAACTGGAAATAAATAATAAAAATTTTACATTTTAAAAGAAAACTAATAAATATGCTAACAAAATGACAAAAGCACATAACTAAGTGACTAAAAATGAAACTAAAATTAACATGAATACTAAAAATATAAAATAAGAGCTAGTTATTTAGTTATTTTAAAAAAACTCAGCAGGAAGTGTTGGGTTCAGGAAAGACGACAACAGTGCCGTTTTCATCAACTAAAACTATTTTAAAAATTGCTTTCAATGAAATAAATTTTAAAAGGAATACATTTTTTTTATATATATATATATATATATATATATTACACACACATTATAATTAAATTAAAATGAAAACAGAAAATATACTACAAAAATATTAGATACTGAAATAACACTGGTCAACATTTTGGGCAAAAAGACTCCCCAAAAAACATTTAATTAAATAATAAATGTTAATTAAAATGAATGTTAATGGGAATATATATATATATAATATATATATATATATATAATAATTTTATTTCAATTATTTGCAAAACTAATTTTCATTTAGTTTGTTGAAGTATTAAAATTACTAAAATGAAATAAAATAAAGGGTAAATAAACATATTTTTTAAAAAATGTAAATACGACATTACTAAACCTAAAAAATGAATAAAATATATTAATAAATGCCATAATAGTGTATTAATGATACTAAAATAAAAAAACTGGTTGACATTTGTGGCAAAAGACTCCTCAACAAACACTTAATTAAATAATTAATGTTAATTAAAATAAAATAAATGTTAACAGGATTTTTTTTTTATGAAAATGTAAAAATTAATAAAAAAACCTTTTTCATTTAATTTCAGTTATCTGCAAAACATAAAAATGAAAACATAAAAACTAAAAAATATTAATAAATGCCATAATACTGTATTAATGACAGTAAAATAACACTCAACATTTGTGGCAAAAAGACCCCCAAAAAACTTTTAATTAAATAATAAATGGTAATTGAAATATAATAAATGCTAATGGGAAAAAAAATAAATAAATAAAATAAAATAAATAAATATATATATATATATATATATATATATATATATAAGGAAAATGTAAAAATAAATATAAAAAACTATATAATTTCAATTATTTGTAAAACTAATTTTCATTTAGTTGAAGTTAAAATATTAAAATTACTAAAATGAAAGCGAAATAAAAAGTAAACAGACATATTTTTAAAAAAAAAATGTAAATACAACATTACTAAACCTAAAAGTGACTTAAATAAAATGAAAATGAAAACATAAAAATGAATTAAAAATACTAATAAATAGTGTATTAATGATACTAAAATAACATTTGTGGCTAAAAGACTCATTTTGAGTCGTTCCTCAAGCAAAAAATTGTGACTATTGTAATGAACTTACATGTTAAAAAGACAAAAAAATAAAGGGAAAGTTTCTGTGACAGTCTCCAAATACAAACACTGTTGAAGTTACAAAAACAATAGCATTTTTAAAGCATAAATTAAAAGTTAAAAGGAAGAAGAACTGTATGAAAGTCAGCATGAAATGGAAACTGTGATCAATTGTGTGTTTGTGTCTCAATTTCTGCAGAAAAGAAGCCGAGAGCGAAGAAAGAGAAGCCGGCCGATTCCCATGATGCCGTGTCGGATCTGTTCGCTCAGATGTCTCTGCAGACGGACACGGATCCAGATGCCGTTTTATCCAGCGAAACTTCCCAGAAACCACCACAGCCTGATTCCCCTCCGTCCCCTGAGATCCCAGCCCAGCGCTCTCCTGCTTCCCAGAATTCCCCTTCGGTGTCTGCTCTGATTGGCCAGCTGCATCTCAGCAGTATAGACTGGGACTCTTCCTCCTTCACGGCCTCTCCTTCCTCGAGCGACAAGACTGACCCGAGACCTGCGGATAGCTCGACTCGTTCTCTCAAGGAGCGGATAATGGTGAAAAACACCCGGACGCAACATCCCAAGAGTCCTGAATCCCTCCGTTCAATCCCATCAGCTGCAGGTGCAACAACCAAAACAAACCTCCAGCAGAATCCCAGCAAAAAACCTGCAGCGAAAACCGCCGGAGGAACGGTGTGTAAGACGAGCCGGATCAGTGACGACAGCGACGTGGAGAACCGACCCGGATCACAGAAGCCGAGAAGCAAAGTCAAGGTCACGTCCAAACCACAGAGACCCCAAATCCCCCGCAAATCCCCCGACCATGAGCAGGTGAGGAGCTTTCCTGCTAAAACCCCAGAAAAACCAGCCACCCTCGTCCAGGTGCATCATGGGAAGATTGAGGACGAGGATTCGGACGCTTCAGTGGACAGTCCTCGACCGCTGGCCGAGAGGCTGAAAATGAGATTCGCGAAGTGAGCGATGAAGCACAAGTGACTGTTCGTTTGAGAGGATAATGTTTGACGTTGAATAAATTAGTTTTATTTTTATGCAGTTTTTTTGTGTGTTTTTAATTATTTTTAGTTTTCGTGTTCATTTCAGGTTAACATTCAGTCATTTCCCTGTTAAATTAAATCATGATCAGTAGAGATCGCAGTGAAGAATAAAACATCCTCTTCTGCTGAAAGAACTTGTCAAAATAACATTAGGATAAAAGTAACAGTCTGGTCCTAATAAGGGCATAAACGCCTGCCACTTCCTGTCAGGCCTTGATCTTGAGTGACAGGTGTCACACCTTCCCAGACAGCTGCGTCCTGCTGCGCACATCATTAAACACCGGTTTATTAGTGATTCGTCAAGACCTTATAGATGGGCGAGTTTGAATGAAACATTTAAGATTAGATTTAATAGCTTTAAACGTTAACTTTTGTCTCTCGTTACTTTTAAGAGTGCTGAAATTTGACAGAATTAAATAAAACTTTCTTCTACAATTGAAATCAGGAAAGAAAAGCATTCTTTGCACATATTATCAGTTAATTTGTCTTTTAATATTTACATTTTTATAATAAAAAGAATGACTTTCCCTGATACTGCAGTCATTACCATAAAGACAAGTATTTTATAGAAAATATATACAAATAAAAATAATACAATGTTTATAATATAATATTTATTTGGGAAAAAATATTTATATATTTTTCTTTATAATATATTATACAGTATTTTATAGAAAATATATACAAATAAAAATAATATAATGTTTATAATATAATATATATTTGGAAAAAAATATTTATATATTTTTCTTTACAATATAAACAATATATTATACAGTATTTTATAGAAAATATATAAAAATAAAAATAATATAATGTTTATAATATAATCTATATTTGGAAAAAATATTTATATATTTTTCTTTACAATATAAACAATATATTATACAGTATTTTATAGAAAATATATACAAATAAAAATAATACAATGTTTATAATATAATATATATTTGGGAAAAAATATTTATATATTTTTCTTTACAATATAAACAATATATTATACAGTATTTTATAGAAAATATATACAAATAAAAATAATACAATGTTTATAATATAATATATATTTGGAAAAAATATTTATATATTTTTCTTTACAATATAAACAATATATTATACAGCATTTTATAGAAAATATATACAAATAAAAATAGTATAATGTTTATAATATAATATATATTTGGAAAAATATATTTTTTTCTCCACAATATAAACAGTGTATTATACAGTATTTTATAGAAAATATATAAAAATAAAAAATTATATATTTGGAAAATAATATATATTTTTCTCCACAATATAAACAATATATAGTATTTATATATATATATATATATATATATATATATATATATATTTGTACTCAATATTACAATACAAAGTACAGTATTTATTTATGGAAAATATAGAATATAATATAATGTTCATAATAAATTGTGTCTAAAAATTAACATTACAGAATGAAGGCCATGATAAGATCATTATTCCACAACAGTTTGAAGAAGTTTTGTTTTTGAAGATGTAGGCAAAAGTGCCTTTTCCCAATTAAACAATATGTTAATGAACCTGTGAAGTTTGTGTGATTCGCTGCGCGCGTCTGATCGCATCAATCCGCTAATTGTCGTCGTGTCGACTTAAAGAGTCATTTCCCACAAAAGGGAATCTAATTATTTTCTTTTCACTTACACATTATCCGCCAACATCACCTTATTCGCACCCGGGTGGCAAGCGCGCGTCCGTCCTGTGCGCAGGCGCGCGTCTCTTTGAACCTCGCGCTCGTAAAGTTCTGGGGTATAAAAGCGCCGTTCTGCCACACTGGCTGGAAAAGCTGAACGGGGATATGGCGAAGGTTGATGTCGATGTGTTCACGGCGAAAGTTCTGTCCCAGTGGGACTGGAGCAGCGAGGACAGGACGTTTGGAGACTGCAGCGCGTCCTCGCCGGAGTCCGAGTCCTTCGACTCCGTGTGCTCGTCACCGGACGCGCGCTCCAGCAGCGGAGGATGTGAGGCGTACGGACGCAAACACTGCGAGCAGCAGAAGCCCAAAGTGAAGATGAGCGTGAAGAGGAGGATGAAGGCCAGCGAGCGCGAGAAGCTGCGCATGCGGAGTCTGGCGGAGGCGCTGCATCAGCTCCGGGATTACCTGCCGCCGGTGTACAGCAGGAGAGGACAGCCGCTCACCAAGATCCAGACCCTCAAATACACCATCCAGTACATCAAAGAACTCTCCAGCATCCTCGAGCAGCAGGACGGACACGCGCGGGGCTGATGGGAGCAGAAGAACCGAAGAACTGCTCTTAAAGGAACCATTTTTTCTTAGTGTGAAGAACACTTTCCCACTATTAACAACCTCCTGTGCAATGGAAAGATGTTAAAAGACCTTTGTGGAATCATCCAACTGACAGGAAACCTTCCCACAACGTTTGTTTAAATGCAATTGTCTAAATAACATAATCTCTTAAAGGGACAGTGCACCAAAAAAATAAAATAAAATAAAATTCTGTCATTTACTCACCCTCGAGTTGTTCCAAACATGTATGAATTTCTTTGTTCTGCTGAACACAAAAGAAGATATTTTGAAGAATATGGGTAACCAAACAGTTGATGGACCCCATTAACTTCCATTATATGGGTGGAAAAAAAAGTCATTGGTGCCCAAAAACGGTTTGGTTACCCATATTCTTCAAAAAATATCTTCTTTTGTGTTCAGGTTTGGAACAACTGGAGGGTGAGTAAATGACACAATTTTCTTTTTTCTTTTTTTGTTTTGGTGCACTGTCCCTTTAAGGTTGTGAGAAAAACGTTCAGAGAACATTTTTAGAACATCCTTATAATGTTATGAGTGTTAACGTTAACCTTGGAATATTACAAATGAATGTTCAAAGAGTAAAAGGTTAGGAGAATGTTGTACTATAACGTTTCAAACAACGTTTGAATCACAACGTTTTAAAAACATTGCCGATCAAAGTTTTTAGAACATGCATTCGATGCTGATAGAGAATCTTTATTTTTACAGCTGATTTTGATTTTAGGCTGCTGTTGTACAGACTTTATTTTGTTTGTTTGTTTGTTTGTTTGTTGTTTATCCACTCTCAAGTTTTTATGATGTAAATATTTCTTGCTGAAGCTGGAGTGGAGTGTCTCTGTCTAATATTAAGAGTTAAAATTTAAAATAGCTGAATAAACGTCTTGTTCGTGTTGATAACTGTTTTTTTTATGTCAAGATAAAAGTGGATTTTTTAAACTAAAATGTTAAAATATAAGTAACATTGTGTTTTTGCTTTACTTTTTTATCAAAGGGTTAGTTCAGCCGAAAATGAAAATAATGTCATTAATTACTCACCCTCATGTCGTTCCATACCTGTAAGACCTTTGTTAACTTCAAAACACAAATTAAGATATTTTTGATGAAATCCGATGAGGCCTGCATTGCCAGCAATGACATTTCCTCTCTCAAGATCCATTAATGTACTAAAAACATATTTAAATCAGGTCATGTGAGTACAGTGGTTCAATATTAATATTATAAAGCCACAAAAATATTTTTGGTGCGCCAAAAAAACAAAATTACGACTTATATAGTGATGGCCGATTTCAAAACACTGCTTCAGGAAGATTCAGAGCATTACAAATCAGTGTTGAATCATGATTCGGTTTGGAGCACCAAAGTCACGTGATTTCAGCAGTTTGGCGGTTTGACATGCGATCTGAATCACGATTCGACACAAAAGATTCATAACGCTCCGAAGCTTCATGAAGCAGTGTTTTGAAATCGGTCATCACTAAATAAGTCGTTATTTTGTTTTTTTGGTGCACCAAAAATATTCTTGTGGCTTTATAATATTAATATTGAACCACTGTACTCACAGGAACTGATTTAAATATGTTTTTAGTACATTAATGGATCTTGAGAGAGGAAATGTCATTGCTCAGGCCTCACTGAGCCATCGGATTTCATCAAAAATATCTGAATTTGCGTTCTGAAGATGAAAGAAGGTCTTACGGGTGTGGAACGACATGAGGGTGAGTAATAAATGACATTATTTTCATTTTTGGGTGAACTAACAGTTTAAGAAAACCAAAAATATTACAACAAAATAACAAGGGCTTAGACAAAAAATAAATTTTTTGTAAAATAAATATCTGCACAGGCACAAAATATTTATTTTTAGTTTTTGAAAGGGCTTTTAGACGTTGTACCAAATAGATCTTAAAGATTACAAACAGGAGAGATTTAAAAAAAATCTAAATTTGTAATAAAAATAAAGAAAAGTAGCAATAAAACCTGTTTACGCACAACAGCGATTATCATGACGTAGTTGTTGCGACAGGAGCACCGGCCAATCACAGCGCGCCTGTGTTCGTCTCGGGCGGGGCCTCGCGGCACAATGACGCTCTGACAAAGAGAATCAGCGCTCGATGTGACGGTGCGGCGCGGGCCGCCATTTCAAAGCCGAGTAAACGCGCGAGGATTCACGATTTAATAGACGGATGCTTGTTTTTTAGAGTAAAGTGAAGAACGCTTTATATTTTAAAGGCTTGTCTCTTAGAAGAGCTCTCGATCTCATAAGGTAAGTCACGGAAGAAACGCTTTAGCTCGAAATAGAGCAATTGTGTGTTTAATGTCGGTGAGCCGTTAAATCCCTTATTCGCCTTCGTTAATTCTGTCGAATAACTTCAGCTCGTCCGCTCGTTTAACAGTAAATATGTGATAGTTCGTAGTTTATTTGTGTCCTCAGCTGATGATTTCGTTCAGCTGTGGTGAATGATTTTTAAGCCTCCAGTAAATCTCTGAATGCATGAAATTAATGAATTGAGAGCTCGTAAATCATCAAATTAATGTTTTTTGTGGGACTGAACACACTTTCACTATTATATTCAGGTGTAATAACATCATAAACAGCGAGCAAATGCACGATTTTATAGTATGAAGCGTTTAAATTACTAATACTACATAGAAATGTTGAAAGCGGACCAGAGATATTGATGATATCATCGTGCACTCAGGGGTGTGTATGCAAATTATTATCCAATAAACGTGTTCTGCAATGAGAAACCCCTCCCCCTACCGATATCAGATAGCAATTCAAGGTTCGTGGATTTAATGTAAATTAAAACCTAATTAAAATATCTATTATTTATAAATATTTGATATGTCCCGCCTCAAAGTCCTAAAATTTCATAGTCAGTAACTGCTTAGTTCACCCTAAAATGTTATTAATTTCTCTCCCTCATGTCGTTCCACACCCGTAAGACCTTCATTCATCTTCGTAACACAAATTAAGATATTTTTGATGAAATCCGATGGCTCAGTGAGGCCTGAGCAATGACATTTCCTCTCTCCAGATCCATTAATGTACTAAAAACATATTTAAATCAGTTCATGTGAGTACAGTGGTTCAATATTAATATTATAAAGCCACGAGAATATTTTTTGTGCGCCAAAAAACAAAATAATGACTTGTATAGTGATGGGCGATTTCAAAACACTGCTTCAGGAAGCTTGAACATGGTCAGTTCTTCATCAATATCTTGCATCTTGAGATGTTTTCTCATGCATCGTGTTTCCGTTTGCAAAATCTCCAATTATCCACCAGAACAGGGTTAAATTCCTCTGCCGTTTCTTAGAGATGCTTCGTTGTACAGTTGGCCGTGTGCGTTTCACACTATTAATACACAGCTTGTCGGCGTGCCCTGAAATCCCCACAGCCCAGATCAGCTGCTTATATCCCAGCAGGCCGTTTGATGATGGAGGTGGTGGCATGTTAAGCCTGTCGTGACGCTTTAACAGCGTGGAGTCCATGTGCTTCCCAAAGCGAGAGGCCAAAGGAAAATGGTCACACGTTTGACATTGGCGCTCAAACATTTCCAATCTGGATTTGGGTCAAAGGTGAATGTTTGAAATCTGGTGTCTTGTCGTACACTAAAGAGCACCAGTATTTTCCAGATGGATGCCGACACAGAGCAGGTGGAGGAGACGACAGAGGTGACGGAGGCCACAGAAACGCCCACGCAGGAGGAGCCTTCATCTGACAGCAAGTTCAGGTAGGTCGCATGACCACTGTCATTGGTTATTCTCATCAATATTACAACATTGTGCTTACAGCTGAATCATAATTGATGAATTTTGCAACATCAACAGTAGCTATGTTTCCCTCCATCTATGTTTATGCAAATTTGGGGATATTGCATAACGAAAACACCATAAATTCAGAAAATGTGCATAAAAACGTATGTGCTCAATGTTTTTATCTGATAAGACATATGCACACAAACTATGACGGAAACACATTTTTACTGATTAAAACTGTGATTGGATAACTGGACTAACCTGCAGACCAATCGCATCGCAGCATCTCAAATGTTGGTTTTGAGAAAAAAAAAGCGCGATTGCAGCAACTTACGTTTTTATTGCTGATATTTTGCGCTAATTTCCAGGAAGCGATTTTGTTCTCTTGAACACATTGGATGGAAACGCTGTGTTATTCGCAAATATTTTATGCCATATTCCAATTTTGCGCAACATAGCTACAGTTATTGAACGGAATAACGACACTGTCTTCATAATTGATTATTTTTACGCAGTTATTGAAATGAACTGAATCAACATAGAACTGAATGATGACACTTGAATTTATCTCATATTTGATGAAGTTTGTGTAATTGACTTCCGATTATTGTTGCTGAATTAATATAACGTGTCTGTGTTGTGGCTCTGGTTATTTGCAGGGGTCGTGGAATGAAGTTTCGCGGCAGAGGTGGCCGAATGGGCCGCGGGATTCGTGGCGGACGTGGGATGATGATGATGATGAAAGGCTTCAGACCACCGGGTCACATGAGAGGCAGAGGCCGCGACGGGTTTACGAACGGATTTGGACCCATGAGGTCGTGCCGAAGAGTTCTTGAGTCTTAACCCACGACATCTTAGTTCACGACAAATCATTCTAATGAACGTGTTTATGGAAAACTGCTTTTCTCTGTGTGTTGCAGGAGAGGCATGGGTAGGACGTGGCCGTATCCAGACATGCGCGGCCGTCGAGGTCGAGGCGGTCCGATGGGAATGAGCTTGGGTCCGCCGCCGCCGCCGCCTCCTCCGCCCATGCACATGAGAGGACCTCCTCCACACATGCACAGGTGTCTGCACCACTCCTTCAAATATTGGAGAAACACTTCAAAACCATGTACTGCGTTCAACCAAATATGAGCTGTTTTTCTTTTTTTTCTTTTTTTTTGCAGTATCTAAGGCTGGGTCAACTATCGATTTCTTGATCTTAATTTCTTCTGTTTTTAGTTGATGCGTGAACAAAACTTCTGTAAACGTTATTTGTAGCACCTGCCCATCCATCCTTTTGTGCTTTTGTTCCTTTTTTTATAAGAAAGTCTCAGCTTTTAAATTCTGTCAATTTTATCTCAAAATTCAAACAATGAATATTATATTATAGCCCAAATAGTAACATACAATTGCGGTAAAAATTAATACATTTAAAAATTATTACAATATTGATGTATTCGCTCTGAAATGACTTAATTGGGTAAAATATTTAATGTAAGAACTATAACATTAAAAGTTCAAATAACCAATGCTTTTTTTAAACATATTGAGAGGCTGTTTACATGACATTTTCAACTAAAAACCGAAAACTTTTTAATGCGTTTTGGCCATTAATTTATACGACAGTGGCATTTTGGTGGCCTGAAAACATGTTTCAATGTGCAATTTTTTGAAAACGATAACATTATCATCTCTGTGTAAACTGCAAAAACACAAATCTTGAAAATGGTGACGGCATGCACATGCATATTACGTGTTTGTAGTCTATCCACCTTATTTTTCACTTGGAAGTAAGGTGTTTTCTGTGAATGTGCGAGACTTCCGATGTATTAGCCGCTATAGGGAATTGACGAGAAGAATATCAAAGTGCAGTAAACTATAAAATTAAGGTGGATAGACGTGCGTTTGGTGTGAGTGTTCATGCACAGGCACGTTTTCTTTACAAAGTGACATCGACTTGTCTAGCGTGCGTAATACAGCGCCATTTTGGTGGATCCGTGTGAACGGGGATAGATTTAAAATCGGTGTCATCTGTACATAGAGAAACTTTTCTGTTTTTAGTACATCGTTGTCATGTAAACGTACCCTTAATTATTTTAATTTGTTTTTGTTTTTGTTTAAATTGCCGTTTGTTTTATTTATATATATATATATATATATATATATATATATATATATATATATATATATATATATATATATATATAATTTATAATAATATATAAATATAAATAATGGCAATATGTACCAACATAAATCACTACTATTGGTCACCCTTTCTGTGTAGGTTTTGCAAGTATTTAACCGATGAAAAGTACTAAAAAAGGGCTTGTGACTAAACCTCTGAACTCCATTGGCTCCTCAAACTGTCAGTCAAACCTCATAACTTCTGTTGCGAATGAAACGCCGCATTGCATCTGTGCTTGTTTGCAATGCAATGATAAAGAACTGCTTTTTTGAATAAGTACAACGTTTTCTTTATTCAAGCAACGCTATATATCTCTTAGTCTAGCATTTGTCTTTGAGTCACAGCCAATACTGTCTGTGTGAAGCACTGCGTCTTTAATAACGTGAGATTTTGGGCAAATCTGAGCGCTCACATAAAGCTACAGTAAACTTACTGCCTCAGATTTAAAACTCGTATCTCTGTGTAACTCCGTTTGAGCTTGTTTTTGGTGAAATGTTAATAATATAATGACACATGCAAGTGTCTGCATGTATAAAGCCACAACACGGCATTTAATTATTTATTTATTTTAATTTCTCCCATTTGCTGAAAAGTAGCGGTTTTGTGACGTACGTCGTTTCCGCCTGATAAATTCCTACAGACTTCCGTCCACTTTTCCAAATACAAACGTTGAGTGTAAAGTGTGCGTTTTATCGTTACAGGCACGGCCCGCCTCCTCCTCCCCCCCCGCCAGGGCACCCGGCCTTCAGAGGGCGTCCCCCACACCCGAGAGGGCGGAGCATGATGCCGCCCGGCCCGCCTCGCTTCTTCCACCCCAGAGGGTAAGAACGCACTCAGCCGCTTCCCACTTTCACAAACGCACATGCGAAGAGCCTCTTCGGCGTGACAGTGCAGACCACGGCTAATCCAGCACATTGAATTAAATTAGTGCATGACACACCCTGTTTACATTGAATTCTGTGTTTTGAATAACGCATTTGCAAAATGACGAGTTTCGGCCCCTCTTGAGCACAGCAGGCCAATCCAAATGTGTGATTTTATCCTTTCATGCAGCTACCACAACGGATCGGCCCCTCCTCTGCCCCACCCGCCTCCAGGCAGGGGCCAGCGCTGGCCGGGGCCCCCTGGTGGCCGGAAGTTTTAATGCAGCTCAGAACTAGTTGAAATCTGTAGCGTTAATGGCCACCGCTCAGACTCATTTTGTCCGAACAGACTCAAACAGGTCCTTTTACTGTAACAAACACGCTACCTTTTTTTTTAATATATATATATATATATAATGTTACTTCATTTGAGGAAAATCCCGAAAAACATTTAAAAGCACTCTCACTCTGAGGAAGAGAAGGAAACATGTTCTTAAGTTGATTTAAATTAAGTGTATTTTTACTCCTAAGTGTTGTGTAGTCTGCGTGGTGCTATTCCTGTGAGCCTTAAACAATCTTGTTCCTTTATTCCAAGAAAACAAGTGAGATTTTAGAGATCGAGAAGGGACGATGGCGCCAGCCGTCATTCCTCAGCATGTGTCGTTGATATTTCTGTACTCCTTGGACGTCTCAAACATGGCATTTACCAAGCAGATCACTGGCCCCTCAATATGTTCATCTTCATGTGTAGTGCTCATGAATTAATAATGATTTAATATCATTAATGTGCAGCTACTTAAAGTCAAGTGAGAATATTGCTGTTGAAAAGTATTCATGTTCCTTTTTTTTTTTTTTTGGTTTGAATGATTTTGTTAAAATCACAAATACATGGATTCGTTTAACATGACAGTAGAGTAGCGCTACGATTTATACTTCTTCTTTAAATAAATATTTCCTTGCTTTTTCTATTTTAAGGCCAGTTTCGCAAGTATTTGATTCAAAATAGTAAAAAAGTAAAAATAAAAACCCTCTCCTCTGTGTTGAGTTTTGAAGTGTTATGGCACATTCACGTATTGTAACTGATAAAGTCATGTGAATTTGTGAATGTAAATTGAACAGATAACAGCTTTTGACTTAGTTTTGACAAGCAAAACAATAAAGTTAAGATAAAATGACCTCTCTTTTTTTTATTGTTCATTTAAACTAAAAGCTGAATGTCCATTTATGTAATGCATTTAAAAGTACTGATCATTTCTGAAGCCAAATGGACAGAATTTGACATGAGCACAGAAATGAGATCATCCATGACAGTGTTTATTATGAATACTCATATATATATTTGCATCATTGCATAATAAAGCACATAGATGACTGTTCTATTATTGAGTAAAGTTAAATACACTGAATGAGGCTTTTAAAGTTGCCTAAGAGGGCTGAAAATTCAAGCACAGGCCGGATGTCCAAGGATGTGTGCATGAAATAAATGTACTACTTTTATTATTCAACAGAAAAACTTTTCTGCTTATTTGACTTATTCTAAAAACAAGTTCAGATGCATAAAACAAGGACACTTGTGTCATCATAGCAGGCCACGCTGTAGTGCACCAGAGTGATTTTAACACTAAATAGTCAAAAGTTTGGAGACACTCATTTATTTATTCCTTTTGCATGTGCTAGAAAAACAGTAAAGTGAATCAAAACACACATGTGGGGATGAAAACACTTCAGCTCTGGACATTCATCAGCCGACTTCATCCTGGGATGCTTTTAAACACTATTAAAGGAGGAACGTGTGTGAACGTGTGTGTTGGCTGTCTGCGGACAGTTTTAGTTCATGCATTGCACAATTAATATTTTTAAATGATCTATAAAAAATAATTTATCCCTGAAGCGTGTTTGATTAACCCTGTGAGAAGCCTTTTTTATACAGTTAACACTTTGGAAGAATTTATCAACTAAATAAATTTCTTGCCATGAAAATGGCTAACTGGCATGGTGTTAAAAAACAAGAATTTCAAGAATTTAAAGGGATAGTTCACCCCAAAAATTGTCATTTACTCACCCACAAGTTGTTCCAAACCTGTATGAGTTTCTTTGTTCAGTTGAACACAAAATATATTTTATTTTTAATCCATAACCAGTTTCTGGTCCCCATTGACTTCCATAGCATGAAAAAGAACCTATGGAAGTCAATGGGGGACCAGGCCTAAAACTTCACTTTTTCGCCACACCTGCCAATGGCAGTGACTTAAGAAAATGTACCAGCCATGAAACTGTTTTTGCAAAAAACACCAATTCACACCAACATTTTAGATATCAGTGAAAATTCACAATTCTCTATTGCAATTTCCATACCACAGCTAAAACTACTAGCCTAACTAATATAAAAGTAAAACATTAGTAAACAGTCAGTAAAAAAATAAGATCAAATTACAATAGAAAGAAAATAAAATGAAACGGTGCTTTTCAGGTAGGACTGGCAGTAGTTTTCATGTACAGAAATGTAATAAAGTAAGCAAATGTAAAATAACACTGCATAGTCTTCACTGTATAAAGTAAACATCCTTATTAATTAATCCGTATGATTCAATAAAGAGCAGTGAGTGAGCTTTTTTTTTTTCTTTGTCCTTTGTTGTTTTATTAACATCAATAACACTCACAGCTGCTGGAATATTTGGCTACTGTCACTTTAAGAGCGAATGCACGGATATAATACAGCCTACTGATGCGGTTTACTTTCTCAAATGTTCAGTTACGACATAATCGGCGGTGTTTACTATGATACCCGCTGCTTTTTGACATAATTTTGTGTGAATTTGTCTGTGAGAGATCAATTTAGTATTCGCGCGCACACGTGGCTTCCCCCACAGCGCGAAACGAGCTCCCTTTCGCGCCTTTTTGCGTTTGAATATTTACATTTTCAAGGCTTAAACTTTCGTGACGTTGCAGCGCTGGCCCTTTAACGGTTCCGAGCGTCGTTCGCAGAATTCATAACAATATTTCACCGCTTCATATACTCAATAACGCCGATTTACATTCGGCGCTCGTCGAGTGTTAATTTTAGACCCTGGTTACCAACATTCTCCAAAATATCATCTTTTGTGTTCAACAGAACAAAGAAACTCATACAGGTTTAGAAGAGCTTGAAGGTGAGTGAATGATTCTTGATCCATTTAGATCAGATGAACATAAATTCATTCAGTGCGTCCAAACTTTTGACTTGTGTGAAGCCTTTAACATAACAAATAATCCCTGACACGAGAGCTGCAGAACATGCAACATTAGATTATTCTGATTAATCCGTTTCAATACACTAATATTGTTTTTTCATCTGTTATATTCAAAATGAATACAGGTTAATTTCGCAGATATCAGATAATACAATATTGAAGTGCGCAGGTTGAGCTCACAGAATGAGATCTAACCCAAAGCTTGTTAAAATACTGCAGAGTCAACTATAAATCAGTTGTCCGTAGGTTGATTCCCCAAATGTGCGCAGTCCAGAAATTACACACGTGAACATCCGTGTGCCGTGTCTTTGTGTTCCTCTGACGGGGCTGTTCTGCTGCTTTCACTCTGGACTGACTCTTCTTGTCTCCTGAAGGGGTTAGACACCCTTTTGGAAGGCAGCCGGACACGTAGGAGGCAGGACGATCCCGTCTGTCCCTCCTCTCCTCCTCTGCCCCGCCCCCGCCGCTGTGATGCTCCGCCCCCTCATAACCACGGTGAGTTTGTCTTTGTGTTCAGACCCCCTCTCTCTCTCTCTCTCTCTCTCTCTCTCTCTCTCTCTCTCTCTCTCTCGAGTGAAATAGAGCGGCTGACCTGTCAATCACACTGAGAGGACGTTACAAGTGAAAGTTAGTGGATCCTCCATCATTAAAGCATGTATTGATCTCAGCTGAACATTATTAAAAATCAATATCTGTAGTTAATAATCAGAAGCAAGGTTTAATTTGCGTTAACTAACTGAACTAACACTGAACTACAGCATTCATTATCTAAGTTCATGTCAATTAAGGCTTGAGGAACCAATCAAAAGTTTCTTCAGCTTTGAAGTTTTGTAGACACTTTACATTATTAATGCATTATGTAATAATAAGCAACACTTTTGTTAGTTTTTATTCATCTTTGTTAGTGTTAATAAAAATACTTGTGCTTTCGGATTAATCACATCTAATGTGTTTGTGTATATAATATAAATATACTAATTTATATAAAGACACATATTACATAAGCACAACCTTTTTTTTTTAGGTGCAATTAATGGATTTGACAGCACTAAAATACTTTTCAGTTCCATTAAAAAAATATGGTACCAATTTACAGTAAAATTTCATTTGTTTACATTTAATGCATTAACCTGAATTAAGCAAAGCATTATTATTAGTTAATAAAAATGTTCAGATAATAAATACAATGTCTTATAAAAATAAAAAGTGTGATGTTAACAGATGCAACTTTTGATTTTAATGTGTTAGTAAATGTTGACAAAGAATATAAAGAAATGCTTTTCTAAGTGTTTTGGTTGTTTTTCATTGTTCATGTTAACTAATGGAACATTTTTTAAAAGCATTTCCTAAATATAAATGGTAATTTCTTCATAAAACTTAAAAAAAATAGTGTATAATGCATTATATATAATTGTAACCAAAGTTAAAATGCAGCATTGCATTATAGTATTTGCAAATTGCTTGTTACATGTTTTTTAATGCAAACAATGAATTGAAAAGTGTTATATATATCAGATAATACAGTGCATTAAAACACTTACAATGCATTATAAATATATATATATATATATATATATATATATATATATATATATATATATATATATATATATATATATATATATATATATATCAAGTAAAGTGTTAAAAAGTTTTTTTGTGTAAACAATGAATTAAAAGAAAAGCATCCGAGGTGTTTTTGGTCGCTTCATAACTCACATAATAATTGCATTATTCTCCAGTGTGTAAAATAGTCATAACCACGAATACACAGTTCACAATATCATTTTTGAGGCACGTTCAAAGATTCTCCAGAGGGTCAAATTATGCGTCGTCCATCATTTTTACAGTGATGAACAGCTGCCATAAAAAAGCATGAGTTTTTCAGACAGAAAGAGCTCAAATATCTGCAGCGGAAAGAGACGAACTGCCTGAAACTAATGCAATTTTAGTGTTTATCTCTTTTTATCTCGTCTAAATGTTTAAATTCTGTTGACCGGGATTCTGTTTTACTCCCTATAACGAATGTGTTTGACATCTTGCTGTTTTGTGTTCATGATCTCTGTATGGGAGAGACACGAGCGAGCGGTGAGTCATGTGACTGCTCTGGTTCAGAGGAATGAGTCATTTGGTTTGTGCAGCAGGACTGCGCAGATGCAGACGGACCCGTAAGTAACACACTTCAGCTGGACTGCGTGATTCATTCACACACACACCATCATCTTCAGTGTAAACAGATCTAGATCTATAGCTTCTCAGAAGCTCATGTCATTAGTTTTTCTATTGCATTAAAGGGAAAGATGTTTCTGCAAACCCGTCTTGGTGTTTTTAATTGTGGGAATCTTCTGATGTGAGACTTTTAACTGTTTACTGGTTTATTAAATGCTAATGAAGCACAAATGAACACTTCAGACGTCTGTATCCAGATAAAATCAACTCTTCATAACAAAGATTCAGTACAAAATAAATAACAGATGGAAACATATTTAAGCTAGTTGAAAGAGAAAGTGTCATGTCAAAGAAAATACACAAAACCTCATTAAAAAATGCATTGCTTTATGGTATACATGTACAAACAATATGATAACGCATAATATTCACATGCCTTTCTCTGGTTCATATGCAGCGTCTTTTATTTCAGAATCAGGTTGTAAATGTTCTTCAGAGACGCTTATAAAGCAGAAGATCCTCCTCATTGTCCGGACTTCTCCAGTTTGCCGTCGTTGTCCCACAGGGGTTTCTGGATGTGCTCTGGGATCTTTTCAACAGCAGTCTGTCAAGAACAACAAACATTGTGTGTTATATAGGAGAAAACATGCTTTATCGAGCTAAAAACACTGCACTTTTGATATCACACTAGTCTGTGTCGTTACCTTGGTGACCTCCATGGCGACGCCCTCAGGCAGATTACGCTGAATATACTCCAGATAAACCCGTGCGCTTGATCCCGTTATTCGAGAAATCTGAAAGTCACAAAGATGTTGAAGTTGAAATGACCAGACATTTTACAGAGTAGAGAAACAGATTTTATATGTAGCCTTTATATATATATATTATATATATACACACATTATAATTGTTATATTACATCTCATAATAAATATAAAATTGTTTTGTGTGTGTGTATATATAATATATATATATATATATATAAATAAAAGCCTGTATACATTAAATGGGTTAGTTCACCACAAAATGAAAATTCTGTCATTTATTACACAAACACAAATTAAGATATTTTTGATGAAATCCAATGGCTCAGTGAGGCCTGCATAGCCAGCAATGACATTTCCTCTCTCAAGATCCATTAATGTACTAAAAACACATTTAAATCAGTTCATGTGAGTACAGTGGTTCAATACTAATATTATAAAGCCATGAGAATATTTTTGGTGCACCAGAAAAACAAAATAACTTATATAGTGATGGCCGATTTCAAAACACTGCTTCAGGAAGATTCAGAGCGTTATAAATCAGTGTCGAATCATGATTCGGTTCGGAGCGCCAAAGTCACGTGATTTCAGCAGTTTGACACGCGATCTGAATCACGATTCGACACAAAAGATTCATAACGCTCCGAAGCTTCCTGAAGCAGTGTTTTGAAATCGGCCATCACTAAATAAGTCGTTATTTTGTTTTTCTGGCGCACCAAAAATATTCTCGTGGCTTTATAATATTAATATTGAACCACTGTACTCACATGAACTGATTTAAATGTGTTTTAGTACATTAATGGATCTTGAGAGAGGAAATGTCATTGCTCAGGCCTCACTGAGCCATCGGATTTCATCAAAAATATCTTAATTTGTGTTCTGAAGATGAGCGATGGTCTTATGAGTGTGGTGGAACGACATGAGGGTGAGTAATAAATGACATTATTTTCATTTTTGAGTGAACTAACCCTTTAATATATATCCAATACAATATTTTTAACAGGAATTTATCACAATAAAATTGTGAAGTTGTGATTTCCAGTCTTTTGAGAAGTTACAAATTTTTTTAAATGAACATTCATTTTTCTTCAAGTTATGCTAAACTTTAAATTATTCCACAAGTAGGAAATCTTAGAATATCTGCTCTTGAAACCCTCGTGCCGCGAGTGAGATTCATCAGTCCAGATGTTGGAGCCGCTCACCTCGATGCACCTGTAATGCGTCCTCATCTCATACTGCACTCGGTGCTTCTTGAAGATGTGAATGGACTTCAGCAGGGTCAGTTTATCGATGTGTTTGGGCGGCTCAAATCTGGACAGCAGTAAACAACACTGTCAGCCCTCAGTTCAACAGCATTTCCATGAGTTTATCTCAGTGACACTCACACTTTCTCCAGGGTGAGGCCGAGCTCTCGAGCTGCCAGAGTGGCGAAGAACTCATAGCTGTCCAGAACGGCCTTATCGTGACCTTTGACCTGCACTGACAGCCTCTGATAGAGCGTGTCCGGCTCCTCTGTGACCCTCACCTGCAATTCAAACCCATAATCACAGGATACACACGCTTTGATTGATTTTAATCACAGCAGAACTACTTTATTTGAGTTTAAAAGCAGATACTCACTGCAGGAGACAGCGATGTGTGCGTCAACCTACAAACAAGCATTTAAGAGGTTTAACTTCTATACAAGCACATTAGTCTGTCAAACAGCCTCAATTCTTAGGAAAGTGTGAAACTGACCGTGTTTGATGCTGTACTGCAGCAGCCTGAGATTCAAAACAAATGACAACGTTTAAAACACATTCAGCTGAATAAACAACACATGCAGGTAGTAACAAAGACACAGAGATGATAAACCCTGTGAACGAGTCTGCAGTACCGGTAAGAAGTGTCTATTGATGATCTTTGACAGGACGCGAACGGTCCTTACGCTCGCTATGGAGGCCGCCATGTTCTCTGCCTCGACAGGCGGAAGGAAGCGGAAGCGACGTCAAACACGCGGAAGAGGGAAACGGCGCCCCTAATGGCAGGGAATTAAACAATCCACGTGGGATGAGGTTTAATTTAGCCACTTTTGGAGCGGTTCTCGTCTTAACTAAAACACTGGAAGGAAAAATAGTTTATATACTTGCTACATGTAATAATATATTATGAATGAATATCACTGTTTTGCGCATGTGCGCAACTTTATTGACAATAGTTCAGTTTAAGTGTCTGAATACTAACTGCTGGTTTAAGCATCTGAACACTAGTTAACTGCAGGTTTAAGTGTCTAAACACAGTTAACTGCTGGTTTAAGGGTCTGAACACTAGCTGAACACTGGTTTAATAAGTGTCTGAACAGACATTTACTGATGGTTTAAGCATCTGCACACTAGTTAACTGCTGGTTTAAGCATCTGCACACTAGTTAACTGCTGGTTTAAGTGTCTTTATTGATAATAGCTTGTTTACTTCAATTGGACACACAACTAATCTCTCAGAAATATCATTCATTTCAGTCACTGAATATGAATTTACATTACAGTCACAATGAAAGCACCCAAATAAAACATAAAAAGTTATTGTAGATTTAATAATATTTAAATATTTACAGAAAAGGTATTATTGTGCTTTTGTTTTTTTTTAAGTATTGAAACATTTCAATGTTCCAATTCTATTTTACACTGGCCCATGTTAGGTGAACACGTAGAAATAAAACACTTATGAAGCATTTTGAAGTACAATAATGCATTATGAGATACAATAAAAACCTTTGAAAACATCCCATATTATAGGACATTTTTAAGTAAATAGTGTTTTTCCCCTCTGTACCCCACCTCTTGTTCATTTTTCATTGAAATATAAATCTGCAAAAAAAAAAAGATAATAATAAAAATAAAATATCTATTTATTAAATGTATTTAAGATTTTTTTTTTATGTTGTATTAGTCTTTTAAAAATACACATCCCCTGTACACCTTCTGGAAATGAAATCAAAATAAAAGCACTGAGGGAAAAAAAATGATATGTGATCATATGGTGGTCACGTGACCCGACGCAGCGGCCCAGGCAGCATCAGAGAATCAGAGACGGCAGCGCTAAAAACACACTCATCTGACATCCACACTCGCAGGTAACGATCACATCGGGTTCGTTTGGGTTTCCTTATCATCCCTAGACCGGTTCTGTTCTCCTAGCACGTCCTGTTATTGTATTTTATAGTGGAAAAACAATGAGGGAGCGCGTGAAGTGAGTGTAGCAGCGCAGCTAACAAAAGCCACAGACGCAGAAATGCAGCAAAGATGATTTTATTTAACAATAAAGGCGTTTTATTAGACGAATCAACCGGATACATGTACGTATGTTATCTAGACGGATTTCTTAGAAGTGTCAGCTGTTAATCTAACAACAGTTTATATTCTCGAGTTCATCGGGGTCGATTAATACATTCTTAATTCTGAAAATATTGGTGTTAATATTCTCGCCATTTTTAGGACGTTTGAGTCATAAAGTAGAGCACTGAAAGAGGGATCGTTTTCTTTTTAAATATTTAATACTTCGTTTTGTGTTGCTCTCATCAGGGATTTATGGAAATACTGAGGTAAAATTAAACCGCCATTTATTCCTAACCGAAGAAAGTACGTTATTTCTGCTACTTAGCAAACAAACGAATGTGTTTATATGTGTTTTACACGGATATCTTCAACATCATACGAGACTTTTATGTTGTAAATATAATCAATCAGAATCATTAATTGTGTTTATATTTTTGCCGTTGTCCTCTAAAAGGAATCCCCGACGCTGATTGGCCGGCGGCTCCTCTGATGCGATGACGACACAGGCGGAGCTGGCACTCCCGCGCTGGAGCAGCTGACGCGCAGGAGAATCCCGTGCGCGCGCTGCTGCAATGAGCACGAGGAGAGGAGCGTTTCATCCGTCGATGACGTCACTATGAGCGGGGCATCGGGCGTAATGACATCATGAGGTTAAGCTGCGAGCGTGAAGGAGGGGAAAGTTTTCTTTGAACTTGGATATTTTCGGCTCCTTGCTGTTTGGAATCAGGTGAATTCTTACTGACTCCGTCCTCGATATTCTGCAGAAGGGCACTTGGTGTGTTTACGCCTGTCGGCATGACATAATTTATGTGCCTTGATAGTAGTTTTATGCAGTTCTGCGGAAGCATTCGGGCCGAAAGTGGTTGTGAACTGGCAGCCGCTCTCACCTGGACCCCAAGGACCCGCCGGTGAGCAGGGTGACTTTGTGGATCTGCGTTCATCCGTTCGTGCAGGTATGTTTGCGGCAGTGGAGCACGGTCCCGTCCTGTGCAGCGACTCCAACATCCTGTGCCTGTCCTGGAAGGGTCGCGTGCCCCGGAGCGAGAAGGAGAAGCCCGTGTGCAGGAGGCGCTACTATGAGGAAGGCTGGCTGGCCACGGGGAACGGCAGGGGCGTCGTAGGCGTGACGTTCACCTCCAGCCACTGCAGGAGAGACCGAACCACCCCGCAGCGCATCAACTTCAACCTGAGGGGACACAACAGTGAGGTGGGGAATTAGAAACATTACATAACAAGCATATGGCAGTCAAGGAGGTTGTGTGAGGCAGATTCAGGTTTCCCATGGCCAGATTAGGGAAAATACATTTTAATTATGTTGGCTTGACAAAGATCTACTATTTAAAGGTGCAATATGTAAGAATTTTGCAGTAAAATATCCAAAAGCCACTAGGCCAGTGTTGTATATTTTGTTCACTTGAGTACTTACAACTTCCCAAATGTTTCCAACTATTTGCAAACCGTGAGAAAATTGCAATTTCAATCAAGGCTGCGGGACGTGTGAGGAGTCGCCTGTCAATGGCGTCATACCCGCGTTACCCTCGGTTTCCGGTTTATTTTGTAGAAACCATGAAAACACCAAAGACGCTTTAATATTTACATGTTTTAATAGAGAAGGGAACAATTGATTTGATATATTTATAGGCAGAAAACAAATTAAATTAAATTGTTGAATTGAATTAAATTAAATTAAATTTTCTTGATTTTTTGCGATGCTTTACCATGCCTCTGAGAAAAACACTATTTTGTGAAGTAGCTAACATAGCATAACCAGATGCAGCTTTATTTTTAGTAACAGTAATACAGAATTTTCTCCATCATACAATACGTTTTAAAATTAATTGCACTGCATCAACACAATCATCCAGCATTTAATCTGATATTGTAAAATGGATCTATCTTACTGCAGTGTGTAACAGAGTCTCACAGCAGCCGCCGAGCGAACGCTCAGAGTAACGTTATAACATCATTTAACACTCTCAAATGTGTCTAATATGATAAACAGAGCTGCGTTACCTCATACTCATGACCGGAAAAGCGGCAGCGGCGCCGGCGACTGTGTCATAATAAAAGTCCCGCTGCTCGTGAGGCATGTTGATCAATCGCTCCAGCTCCTCGTTCAGCTCCACAACACTCGCTCCTGCTCTGGTTCATACTACAGTAACGTTAATAACCACATCCATGAACATGATTTCTTCCTGAATCCTATCCCTATTCTTTTCCACCATCCGTTGAGGTGGAGATCACATGTCCCAAGATTCCACGCTCAAAACGCATCATCAAGCTACGCCTTTGTTTTGAATAGGCCTCTAGCGGACAGAAAATATTACATATTGCACCTTTAAGTGTCTTCTAAATTTTAAACAGTAATTTATGTAGTAGTTTTCAAGCTACAACCACCAAACTCGGGTCAGACTGCGTTGACTTGATGATGATCGGACTTGCGATTTTTCGTTAAATGGACAATCAAAACTACAAAACGTCGACTTTCATTGAGGGGGTCAACTTTTGTACAATAAGAGTATTTAAGCTATCACTAGCAAAGGTTGATGACTATCATAGGATAACGTGTTAGCAACACCCTAATTAATGCTAGCAATTTGTTAATCATGCAAGGAATAGTTTAGCAACGTGTTAAAACATGCTAACAACATGCTAATTAATGCTGCGAATAAGTTAGCAACATGTTAAAACATGGTAGCAATGTGTTAAATCATGTTATCAAAATGTTAAATCATGTTAGAAGTATTTTAACAACATGCTAATTCATGTTAGTTCATGTGTTTAAAACATGCGAGGAATGTGCCAATTCAAGCTAACAGCATATCATGTTAACATGTTAAGTCATGTCAGCAACATGTTAGCTTATGTTAAATAATGCTAAAGGCATGATAATCATGCTAGTAACACGTTAACAAAGTGATAAAAAATGCTAGCAGTATGCTAAATCATTTTAACAAGATGTAACGGGGTGTTAAATCATGTTAGCAACATGTAAGATCATGTTAGCAAAATGCAAACAACGATGGAAATTATGTTAGCAACGTGGTAAAATGTGTTAGCAACATGTTAATAATGCTAGTAACATGTTAACAAAGTGATAAAAAATGCTAACAGTATGCTAAATCATTCTAACATGTAACAGGATGTTAAATCATGTTAGCAAACACGTTAAAACATATTAGCAACATGTAAGATCATGTTAACAAAATGCAAACAACAATGCTAATTATGTTAGCAATGTGTTAAAACATGTTATATTGTTAGCAACATTAGTAACACGTTAAAAAATGCTAACAATGTGTTAAACCATGTTAGTAACATTGTTTTGACTTTCTCTAAAGTAAAACCTTAACGTTTTTTAAGTTATTTTAAACTTTCAGACCAGGCTTTCTCAAGCCAACATCAAAGTTTATCAAACTTTGCTCGTTTAGTTCAACAATTGTGAGTTCAGTGCCATGAATCATTTGCTCACTCATATCTCTTGTGAATTTAATTTATTTTTGCATATGTTTTGCTTGGTTAAAAATATTTAAAAGGTCTTCAAATTCAAATTTGCACTAAAATTGCATTAAGAGACGCCCTTTGCCTGCTAGCAAGTGAAGTAATTTAAATATATTAATTCCAACACTTGAAAAAGTCATTGGTCAAAAGCTTCCTTGCAAATACACACTATTGTCATTTAAATCTTAATAAATGCATATTATGTTTAAGAAATGCATTTTAGCAGCATCGAGTGAATCATACAATGGCTCACAGACATGTGTTTGTTGAGCCGTTGAATCGTGGCTAGCGCAGGACAGATGTGCACTGGGGTGTGAAATCCATCATGGGCAGCTGTATAATTTCCCTTCCTGACAGCCGGCTGATGACGCTGGTTAATGAGATCTGTCAGGTGATGAGCTATGAGACCTCATTAGCACCAACCATCTCTCATCTGAACCTCAACTGGAATGTGATATTCTATTTGTAAAGGAAACATTCATTCTATAATTTTAATGTGGGCTAGAAATCAGGGTTTTTAGATGCAAAAACATGTTCTAAATGAACCGCTCTCAATGTTTTAAGCTCATCTAATGCTCCAAAAATAGTAATAAGACACCAAAGTGTCGTTCATGTGCTTTGCTTCTTTCTCCTGAGCGCTTTCTTTCATCATGCAAGTGTCCATCACACATGAAGAGAGCAGAAAATAGACGAGGATAAAAATAAACCAGCTGTAATCTGTTCTCTGTTGGGATTCTTAACCTTGTTGCATCTTTAAAGCGTCTCGTCATCTGCCTCTGATATGAAGCGCTTCAGACGGCTGCTGCTTCTGTTCTTATTCTCGCACACATCTGTAAAGTGAGGCCAAATGGCACTAAAAATAGTAGTTTGGGAGAAAAGAAATGTTAGCTGGTTTAGTTGGCGGCCCATTTAGAGCACACAATGTCTGAACTTTTATTTGTGTTTTTGAAATATGGGATAATTTGAGCTCCTTTTCTCTTGTTCGCTCTTTTTCATGCAGTGAAAGCAGACGGTGACAAAAATACAAATCAAAGTATCATAAAACTCTTCCATAAGACTTTCTCCTTGTTTTCCACCTAAAAAATAAAAATACAACATTGACAGTGAGTAACAGAATTAATATTTCTGGGTGAACGATCCTCTCATTATAAGGTGTAAAGATGATTTTCATGTTCTCCACGCAGCTTTTGTCCTCTTACAAGTTAAGTCCATGTTATGTAACCAGATCATGTGTCGCGTCTGAGGTTAAGAGAGAATCTGTTCTTCATTCAGACTGTAAACAAGTCTTCATGCATGTGAATATATATTTCTGTTTCTCTATTGGATGTCCATTCTGGTTCATAACACTTATAAAAAAAAACAAAAGAAAACCAGAAAACAGAAGAGCAAAAGTTCTCTTATTATGAGAACAAACTCGAAATGATGCAGAATGCATTCTTGTGAGAAATACGGCCCTCTGAAATGGGTTTTATTTTTTTCCCAAATTCCATTTTTTTCCATTTTAAATTTTTCTAGATTCCGTTTATTTCCATTAAAATTGTTTTGGACTTAATAATAAAATGTTTGTCATCAAAAAGCATGTTTGATTAATTGAATTCATAAAAACTATCAAAAACTAAATTTAAAAAAATTATTTTGTTTATTTATTTTTTTAGGGCCCTACATTAATAATTCCGTTTTATTTTTACCAAATTCTGTGTTTTCTGTTTTATGTTTTCTGGATTATATTTTAATGGTTAAATAAAATTTTAGCATGTCTAATTAATTGAATTCATTAAACAAATTATTATTAAGTTTTTAGGACACTACAATAATAGGTCCCTATAATTTATTTTTTAATTTTTTCCAGAAATTCTGTTGTGCGTTTTATTTTTTCTGGCAATGAAATGAAGGCATAAAAGATTAATTTATCTTTTAATAATATGAAATTAATGTCAAACAAAATGCTGCACAACAGAGCTTTACTGTTAAAATTCAAACATGGAAGAAAAATTGTGGTTATTTCCTAAATAATAAAGTTTATAAAGAAAAGTTACACAGTAAATTCCGTTTTTATGACTGGATTCTGCGAGTTACGCTTTGATAAGATTGATACTGTGTATCAAATTGTGCTGAGAAGGCTGAGATTCAGATATGCTGATGAGCGTTTTGTTTCTGACGAATCGCAACAGACTGGGCCGTCAGACCAATCAGAGCAGAGCAGAGCTCAGAAAGGCGGGGTTTAGAGAGACCGAATCTTTGAACGAACCGTTTCAGACACTGAGAAAAGAGCTGATGCTGCAGTGGAATTAAAGTTAAAATTAAAGTGTTTTTCGTGGATGTGGTTTAATCAGTTGAAGGAGACTCAAAACACAATTAGGAGTTTTTAAAATAGAATAATATGCCATTTTAAAATGCCACGTGTTCAACACGCGCCTCGACACGCGGTATTGAGTTAATAAAGCAGGTGATTAGCGTGATTTCTGTGGCTTTGGGTTTCTTCAGCACCTGCTGCTGTAATCCCAGCATGTGTACAAATCTTTAGTCTTATCTTGTTATGACGCTTGATCCAGCAAAGCGCTGCGTCACCGTCTGACCGAGCAGAACGGCTCTGATCTCTGCTCTCAATATAGACCCATGTGTTCTTACCTGCGTCTCTGGCCTGATGGGTCACGCTCTGTTTACACGCAGTGCAGCGTGTGTTTGCGAATTAGTGTTTTCAGTTTTGTTTTAAATTCTATAAAACTAATATTGTCTTTGGGAATGAACATTAAGAAGTGTTTCCTGTTGCTCTTGTAGGTGGTGTTGGTGAGATGGAACGAACCCTTTCAGAAGCTGGCGACCTGTGACACAGACGGCGGGATCTTTGTTTGGATCCAGTACGAGGGCCGCTGGTCTGTAGAGCTGGTCAATGACCGAGGAGCTCAGGTGAGGATTAGACCGTCCTAAAGCTCCCGTTAATGTTCTCGCCCACAGATGAGGTGTTTAATTTACTGTACCCATGCAGGTGAGTGACTTCACGTGGTCACATGACGGCACGCAGGCCCTGATCTCCTACCGCGATGGTTTTGTGCTGGTGGGGTCGGTGAGCGGTCAGCGCCACTGGTCCTCTGAAATCAACCTGGAGAGTCAGATCACCTGTGGGATTTGGACCCCTGATGACCAGCAGGTAATGACCGCTTTACTGATCTGTACAAAATCACTTTTATTTTTTCCCAAATTCCCAAACTGGATTCTGTTTGAAACTTTCTGCATTCCATTTTAATGGTTATTTTAAATTTAAGATAAATCAAAAAGCATGTCTAATTAATTAAAATAATGATATTTATGCAATTTAACAATTTATTTTTTGAATAAAATGTTAACAAAAATTACATTTTTAGGTTTTTTTTTTTTAAATATTTTTTCCCCCCCCATATTCCGCTTTTCTCTGTTTTAATAATCAGAAAGCATACCTAATCAAATAAAATCATGCAATTCATACAATTTAACAGCAATTTAGTAAAAGGTTAATAAAAATTACATTTTTATTTTTTCCAAAAATCCATGTTTTCCATTTAATTTGTTTGGGGGATTCTGTTTAGTTGGTTTAGATCAATTTTGATAATCAAAAAAAGCATGTCTAATTAATTAAAATCATGAAACATTCAATTTAACAACAATTTAAGTAAATAATAAAAGTAACATAAAACATTTTGAATGAAATATATATTCAGATTGTTTTTAGTTTTCAGCTTTAATTTTTCTGGATTGGATTTTAATAGTTATATTTAATTTAAAAGTAATGAAAACCATGTCTAATTAATTAAAATCACAAATCTTATACAATTTAACAGCAATTTATTAAAAGTTTATTAAAACAAAAATGACATTTTTAGGGCCCTATGAAATATTTATTAAATATTTGTTTTCCCAAATTCTGTGTTTTCTGTTTTAATTTCTGTAGATTCTGTTTTAATGGTTAAACAAAATTTTTATAATCAAAATGTCTCAACTGTATTAATAAAACTTTAACAATTTAATTTTTTTTTTTTTTTTACAATAATAAGGCCCCATGGAATGTTTTTATTTTTTCATAAATTCAATTCAACATTCATTTTCTATTATTCTATCATTCATTGTCTATTATTTTTCTAGATTTATGATTTAAAACAAATTTATAATCAAAAACGATTGTAATCAAATGAAGCCATGAAACCTAAAAATCTTTCAAAATGCAGTCGAATGAAATTTAGCAAACATACAAATAATAAAACATATTTTTGTTTTGCAGTTGAATGACTTTGATTTTGTGGCAGCATTAGAGTTCAGATTATTTTGTAAAATATATTATTTGCTTTTCATAATCTGCTGAGTGTCTTCTTTCAAAAGAGACCAACCTTAGGTTTGCATTTATGAATTATATCCGTTTAAGTGACAGTGAACAGGTGAATGTGATTTTAAACTCCGCTGTTGTTTTGAACCCCAGGTGTTATTTGGCACGGCGGATGGGCAGGTGATCGTCATGGACTGTCACGGGCGGATGTTGGCTCATATCCTGCTCCATGAGGCCGAGGGCATCGCCAGCATGGCGTGGAATTATCCCAGCTTTCTCGTGGAGGACAGCAGCGAGAGCGACACAGACTCGGATGATTACACACCTCTGCATGGTAACGCCGGATCGCCTTCGTACTCTTTAGCCACAAAAAAAATCTATGTTTACAGCTCACTTCAGGAGGCATATTGATTTTGGGTTTATGGTGGGATTGTTCAAGGGAAGAGATTTATAACCGTACAGCCTCTTCTCATGACATGCTTTTATTACAAGCATACAAAACAAACCATTAATGCAATAATGTTCTAGTGTTTTTCAGGCTGTAGTTTCCTTAGTAAATAATGCAGCAGTATAACATAAAGTGTTCTTTTATAGTTTTATTAATAATTTATTTGTATACATCAGTGCATGCCTAGTTAACAATAGCAACCCCTAAAACACTTTTTTCTTTCCAGTGCACAGTCTGAAGCCGGTGTTGACGGTCTGCTTCACGTCTGGAGACATCAGTTTGATGAGCAACTATGATGACCTCTCACCTACGTTAATACGCACTGGCCTCAAAGGTTGTTCTTCTATATATTTCATCTGTTTATTTTGTCTGCTGTAGAGCAGAATTTATATTTAATGTTGAAATTTGCATTAGTGATTCTGTTATTCTCCTGTTTCTTCTCCTGTGTTGTATAAGAGAATGGTGTCTATTGAAATGCAAATTGATTTCCTGTATAACGAGTCTGTTATTAGACTGCAGAGGGGAAATCAATACAATCTAAACAAATCATTATTTCCTGAATCTGTACACTGATTCCATGTATAAATATGTGAATAATCTTGCTATTATGCCCAATTATGCTATTCTAAAAGTTCTTAATTGTATCTCCTACAACAAAAATTAAAAAACACTTCAATTTTCTCATACATACCCATTGCAGCATGAGTGTCTGAAACGGTTCGTTCAGTGATTCGGTCTCTCTGAACCACTTCAGTTCAGAGTCAATTCTTTCTTTTAGGAGACAATAACTTCTACATTTATGAAACTTTTACATTCCTTTAAGCAGACCTAAACAGATTTACTACACACTACATGAAATGTCATATCCAAAAAAAGCATAAAAGGGGCACTTTAAATGCTTTTTACTGATAATAAAATGATGTATAAAGTACTCTTTGATGTGTGTGTCAGATGTGGTCGTGCAGTGGTGCTCTCAGGGCGACTTGCTGGCCGTTGCTGGGATGGAGAGACTTGTAATGACCTCTGACCTTTCCCAAGTGACCCGAAATGCCATTGTAAAGTTTTACAATGTTCATGGTGAAAACATTTACTCACTGGAAACACCTGCTCAGGTGAGGATTTGCTCATTTAAACACAATAATTTTCACTGACTGTAAATAAGCATTTGCACACTGAAAAACAAAAATTCACTCAGAAACTCCGGAACAATTTTTGGTTTTGGTCCTCTTTTGTAAGTAGATGGATAAACAAAAGCATCTGCTAAATCACACAGATGAAACCTAATCTCATGTGTTTCTGCATTTGTATTCAGAGGCCGATCAGTACTCTGTGCTGGGGCCATCGAGACTCGCGTCTGTTTCTTGCTTGTGGCCCGGCGCTGTACGTGCTTCGTGTCGAACACAGAGTCGCCAGCCTGCAGCTGCTCTGCCAACAGGTCATCGCCAGTGCGGTTCATGAGGAGAAAGACGTGGCCAAGCTCAGCATGCCCTCTCGCCTAAGCACATACGTGTCTTCTGCCTTTGCTCCCACCGTTAAGGTAGAAACTTTTACAGGCTCAGCCCAGTTTCTGCACCTTGGTTGTGTTGGAAAAAGAATACCCTTAACACTTGCTTCCCATTCTTCCATCTATCTTTGTTTCTGGCACCCTTTTTAGCCTCCCATCCCAGATCCCAACAACATGCGAGACTTTGTTAGTTATCCGACATCAGGTAACGAACGTTTGCACTGCACCATGAAGCGCACCGAGGACAACCCTGAGGTCGGCGGTCCGTGCTACACCTTGTATCTGGAGTATCTAGGCGGGCTTGTTCCTATTCTGAAAGGCCGTAGGATTAGCAAACTTCGCCCTGAATTTGTCATCATGGACCCAAAGACCGATGGGAAAACAGGTGGGTTTATATATTACGTAAATTTTCGCCAACTATTCCAAAATGCCTGGTTTTTGTTTCTCATTGGCTCAAATTGTTTACTTATCACAGATGAAGTCTACGGCAACAACTTCATCCCCTCCATGATTGACAGCTGCAATTGCTCAGACTCTAGTGACATTGAGCTCAATGATGATTGGGTTGGAAAGAAATCACCAAAGATCTCCAGAGGGAGCAAGTCTCCCAAACTTCCCAGGTACTGCATGTTTTTTTTAGATTTGTGAGAACATTGTTAGGGAACTTGTCTTCGGAATTGGAGGATCCACATGTTTTGTTTAACACTATTAGACTGCATGCTGCTTCAAACTCACTTTGAACTCTTTTCTTCATTTGCTACCTTCTCTGTAGAGACTTAGTGTGTCCCTTTACCAACAGGATAAATATAGACCCCCGTAAATCCCCCAAGCTCTCCCGCACCACACAGGAAATATCCCGATCGCCACGGTTGCCCATTCGCAAGCCCTCCATTGGCTCTCCAAGTCTGACTCGGCGAGAGTTTCCCCTAGATGACATCACACAGGTACTGCATTTTTACAGCTAAATTATAGACCGTATTGTATATGTATTAGCACACAGAATGTCTCATTCTTAAAATGTATGTCTCCTTGCATTTTAGCACAATTATCTCGCGCAAGTTACGTCTAACATATGGGGGACAAAGTTCAAAATTGTGGGGCTTGCAGCATTTTTGCCAACAAATCTTGGTGCAGGTATTGTATCTTTTTCAGTAATATGAACCACAAGATATCTGATTTATTTATACATCCCTCTTTGTCTAACTTAATATATATTTCCCATCTTACTAGTTATCTACAAGACAAGTCTGCTTCACCTCCAGCCCAGACAGATGACCATCTACCTCCCTGAGGTGAGGAAGATCTCAGTGGAATACATTAACCTACCTATGTTTAGTCCTAATGTCTTCAGTGAGGATGAGGATGACCTGCCTGTCACAGGAGCATCAGGAATCACTGATGATAATCCACCTTGCACTGTCAACATACCTATCGCCCCCATACACAGCCCTGCCCAAGCCATGTCCCCAACCCAAAGCATTGGCCTAGTCCAGTCCCTACTAGCCAATCAAAACGTCCAGTTGGATGTATTGTCCAATCCAACATCGACTGTGGCACCACCTGGGGTGTCTGACCAAGGACAGCAGGACACTGTGCTCACGGCACAGTATACTGTTCCTGCCAGGTATTCTAGTCCTGGCCAGGTAATCTTTGGAGGTATGGACGTTGGTCGGCTTTTAGTTGTGCAATCCCAACAGCAGCAGCAGCAATCGCAGCAGCAACAGCAGCAGCAGCAGCAACAACAACAGCTGCAACAACATTATCAACAACAGCAGCTGCAGCAACAAATTCAACAATATCAGCTGCAGCAGCAACAGTTGCTGCAGCATCAGCACATGCAGCAACAGCAGCAGCAACACATGCAACAGCAGATCCAACAGATGCAGCAACAACAGCAAATGCAGCAACAGCTTCAGCATCAAATCCAACAGCAGCATCTGCAAATGCAACTGCAGCTGCAGCACCAGCAAATGCAGCAGCAGTTGCAACAGCAGCATCAGATCCAAATCCCTGTCCCAACTTTGCCCTCAGGTCAGCCGTCATGCCCAGTAATTCAGCTTCCACAGAGTACTATACCGGTCGCTCCCCCTACATCAGAGCACAGTACAGAGCGGGGGGAGCATGAGCTCCTGCTTAAAATCAAAACTACTCGTTCTGCCCCACAACTGGCTGAGGGTGATGCAGTGGTTTTTACTGCCCCTCTTGAGATTAGCAAAATGAACCCGCCCCCTCCTTACCCTGGCACAGTTGCTGCTGCAGTGGCAGCTGCAACAGCTGCAGGCTCGGTTGCTGCTTCTACGAGTTCTGCCTCTGGGGTAGCGGGAAGCAACACTAGCACTCCATCCTCAGGGGAAGTTTGTCTAAAGAAAGGGGATTTGACTCTGTATCCACCTGGTGCGCAGGGAACTCAGTACCCAACCCCGCTGGGCTACGAACGCATCACCACATTTGACAGCAGTGGAAATGTGGAGGAGGTGTGCCGTCCCCGCATGCGACTTGTTTGCAACCAGAATGTTTACACGCTACAGGGCCCAGGAAGCTCTGCCACCCTCAGGGTCTCATCATCTTCCTCTGCTGTAGAGGGGAAGAAGGTGCAGCTGCCCTATGCCTCAGCCACGTTGAACCGTCTCACTGTGCCCAGATACTCTATACCAAGCGGGGACCCACCACCTTACCCTGACACAGCCAATACGGTTGGAGCAGGGCGGAACCCTGGCCAGAGACTGGACAGCAGCTTGATTCATGCAACCTTGAGGCGGAACAGTCGGGAAGCTGCGCTGAAGGTTTCTCAGATGATGGATCCCCAGAGGACCCTTCCCTCCAAGGCCAAAGCCAATACTTTGTCTGCTTCATACCAGCCCAGAGGACCGACAGCTCTTTATACTTGCAGTCAGTGCAGTAGTAATGGTGGTATCAGCAGTGGGGCTACCAGCAGTGGAAGTAATGGAATAGCTGGGGGGACGATCATTAGGCAAGATTTCCCACCAACTGGGGGTGGTGCACCTCACAGCACTGTTATAGTGCACTCCAACAGTGCCTCACCTCTGCCTTCCCAATCCTCCTACAATTTGCTCAGTATGGATGGCTCCAGTGGTGGCGGAAACAGAGACAGGGCTGACTATATCAACTCTGCCTTTACAGAGGATGAGGCATTGAATCAGTCTCTGAGGCAAATGGCTCTTAATACGGAGGTAGTGAGTTTGACAGTCAAACGGCCACCTCCGTATCAATGGGATCCATCTTCTACGGAAGAGATTTGGGTTCCTCAAGAGCGTACTGCGACTCTGCCCACCTCTGGTCCTCCTACATCCCACAAACCTCCCCCACTCGTGCTTAGCCCTGCACAGCATCTGGATGTTTCCCGTCTTCCATTTGTCCTCTCACCTAAATCTCCAACAAGTCCTAATGTCACAACTTTCCAACCACCAGGAGCTTATCAGATTGCACTTCCCTATCCACCAAGTGCAGCCTACAGTGGTCCCTCTCTACAGACAGTGCAAGCTTCTCCACGTCCTCCCTCTCCAAAAGAGGTGGTTCCTCCACTTTCCTTTTCCCAGCAAGACCAGGCTGTGGTCTTGCCACCTGGTTATCCGCCAAATTTGCCCAACCTTGCTTGCTTCCCACCAATGTACCCTGGGACAGCTTCTTGTTCTAGTCTGCCTGTGACTTCCATTCCTCTTCATCCATGGGGTTCTTACAATCCCTGTCCACCAATGCCAAGCCCCCCAGGTCCTGCCCCTTCCCTTCCACCAAAGACCTCCCACATGCTGGATAAGCCTGTTCTTTCTCCTCCCCCTCAACCACCCCCTCTTCCTTCGCCGCCTCCAGATCTCCAGAGTGTGGTCAGTCCCCCAGAAGCTATCGCTGAAGCTGGGGAAGGCTTTCAAGAGGTGCTCTCACTGAACGAAAGCCCTGTTCCTCAAAGAGCAGACAGGTTTGGCAAGAAGAACCGAAAGCGGTTGGACAACAGTCGGACAGATGAAGCCAATGTTCCAGCAATCGCAGAGGGAGGAAACAAGTCCAAAAAAGAGGGCCGTGCCCTTGGTGACTTCAACTCCCTTATCTCCAGTCCAAGGTTAGGTGGACGAGACAAGAAGAAACCTAAAGGCCAGAAAGAGCAGCTGAAAGCCAAAAAGCTAAGCAAGGCCACCACCAATGAGTTCCAGGACAGCTCAGAGAGTGAGCCAGAGCTCTTCATCAGTGGTGATGAGCTAATGAACCAGAGCCAGAGTGGTAAAAAGAGTTGGAAAGGTAAAAGGAACTTGCGGGCTGGAGGCTGCGAGCTGGACGAAATCAAATGCCGAAAGGCTAATGAGAAAGAGGACCGTGGCCTCGGCAGCCAGGGGTTTGTCTACATTATGGCCAACAAACAGCCTCTTTGGAATGAAGCCACGCAGGTCTACCAACTGGATTTTGGAGGGAGAGTCACGCAGGAATCGGCAAAGAACTTCCAGATTGAGCTTGAGGGGAGACAGGTACGCAAGAAATCTATTGGCTTTCATACAAGCTTTATGGCACTTTTCTACTGCGTGGTACGACTCGGCATGGCACGGCTCACTTTACTTTGCTTTTACACTGTAGTTCAGCACTGCTTCAAAATGGGTGGGAGTATAGGCATATTGTTATAGTTGTACTGCCGTGGATCCGCTCCTCGGCTACCAATGAGAGGAACTTCTGCACCTCGTCTTCTGATCAAGATACTGCCATTTCTTTTTTCAAGTTGCGTGGGATGGTCATTTAAAGGAACACTCCACTTTTTTTGAAAATAGGCTGATTTTCCAACTCCACTAGATTTAAACAGGTGAGTTTTACCGTTTTCGAATCCATTCAGCCAATCTGGTACCACTTTTAGCATAGCTTAGCATAGTTCATTGAATCTGATGAGACTGTTAGCATCTCGCTCAAATTGACCAAAGAGTTTCGATATTTTTCCTATTTAAAACTTGACATTTCTGTAGTTCTAAGACCGATGGAAATTGAAAAGTTGCGATTTTTCTAGGCCGATATGGCTAGGAAATACACTCCCATTCTGTCGTAATAATCAAGGAACTTTGCTGCCGTACCATGGGTGCAGTAAGTGCAATGATATTACGCAGCGTCTCTCACAAATGTCTCCATGGTTGCAAGGCATGCTCCCTGTGCAAACGGGGTCACAGCCGCTGCATAATATCATTGCGCCGCTGCACCCATGGTACGGCAGCAAAGTTCCTTTATTATTACGCCGGAATGAGAGTATAGTTCCCAGCCATATCGGCCTAGAAAATCACAACTTTTCATTTTCCGTCGGTCTTAGTACACAATGTAACTACAGAAGAGTCAAGTTTAAAATAGGAAAAATATCGAAACTCTTTGGTCATTTTTGAGTGAGATGCTAACGGTCTAATCAGATTCAATGAACTATGCTAAGCTATGCTAAAAGTGGTACCGCCAGACCCGGAAATCGGCTGAATTGATTCAAAAATGGTACAACCCAATTGTTTAACTCTAGGGAAAATGACCCTATTTTCAAAAAAAGTGGATTGTTCCTGTAAAGCAAGTCGTTCTAGTGGGTTTGGTGTCTCGTGTCGCAAATCCAATGACGCTGGTAGAGGCGATTCTCTCTGACCAATCAGTGATCTGCAGTGTTTACACGTCACATTTCAGTATCGTTACGGCTCGCTTGGAACCCTAACCGAGGTGGGACTACTTAAGTGAGCCATGCCATGCAGTGGAAAAAGCGCCATTAGTTTAGTTTGGTTGCCTATATACACTTCTAAACTATTTTGTTCCTTCTAGGTGATGCAGTTTGGAAGGATCGATGGGAATGCATACATCCTGGACTTTCAATACCCCTTCTCAGCTGTGCAAGCTTTCGCTGTAGCACTTGCTAATGTCACCCAGCGCCTCAAGTGATCGACTGGGCATAAACACTTTAGCCAATTATACCATTTCTTTCTTTGCTCTCTGTTGTTTTTTTTCCCCAGTTTAAGATGCAGTACTAATACTTGAAAACTACATCTGGGAAGTAATTGCCACATTTTCCAAGTGTTAGCGGTACTACTGGGCACTGAAATCAATTGCTGTACAACATACTGTCATTTTACTAATTTTTTTGCATAAGATACTAATGATACTTTGAGGAGGTCATATCTAAACTCACTTCCAGGGACTTTACCCTTGGAGTTCAATTGCTAGCATCTGATTAGATGCTTTTTGGCTTGCAGTCATAAAATGTATTTTATTAACAAATAGTAAGACTGAATATCCAGTCTGTAGCTGTACTCTCTGTTAGGATGGACTTGCTTTGGCAGACAGAAAACCGAATAAGCTCAACGGTGAAACCATTGATGCTGTATTCATTAGCACTCTAGATGTTTTTAGTTCATGGTTCCTCTTGAATGTTTTTTTGTTAATCACTATTTGATCATCCATACTTTTTAAATTTTTATTTGTACTGCCCTGCATGTCATTTTATTTTCGACACACACATGCCCCCCTCCAAATAATGAAGTGACTGCCCCCTGCTGACGCTTCTGTGAAGTGATTTTGTGTAATGGCTCTCAAGCCACATTTACTCCACCTCAACATGTGCAAAACAAGCAACAGGAGATATTTTTCTACCGTATTACAACAATGTCATTTCATACCTGTTATTTTTTTGAAAATGATGTTTGTGCGACACGTTTTGTTATCAGTGCTAAGAATATCACAGTGTTAGATGAAATCCTGTAGTACGAATAGAAATTCAGCAGTAGGTTTGTGAGGAACAGCAATGAGAAATATATAATTCATTACTCCACGATACATGGAGGATTGTGATTCTCTATGAATACATGGAGACACTTAATGTTTTTTATTTGATTTGCCTTCTATCAGTAAAACAAGCAAGTGATAAAGAATACAGCATGAATAGACGAGTCCCATTTCAGAAGAGAGTGAATTTAACAGGCCGGTCATTACATTTCACTTCTAGTGTTTTCGAAAGAATTAGTCAGTATTTGTGATCAGAATCAACACGTTTGTGCACGTTTGTCTGTCTTATGTCTTTTGTAAAGAGTGGTTTTGTTTTTTGGGGTTAACGTGGTGATTATTTTGGCCTTTCACCAGGAGTCCTTTCCCACGGTGAATCGAGAATTAGTTTGTGTGCTTAACGGAAGAGTTTATTTATTTATTTATGTCTTGTTTGTTTATTGTGCAATATTGTCAAGACTAATGCTTTCTTTAACTTCTCAAGACAGCCGTTCACGATAAACGTGTGGCGTTTAATCCACCTTTTGTAAGTGTGAACATTATTTATGTATAAATCGGCTTGGTGTTGTGTGTGTGTGTGTGTGTGTGTGTATTACGTGGATGATGCTGAATTGGTGGCGGTGGGTTTTGGTGTCATTTGCTCATGCGGTTTGAAGGTGATTGTGGTTACGGTGTAGTAAAGTGACCATGGATGGGTTTGTCACGTGTGTTTTTGTACAGTGCAGAATGGAAACCAGATCAGCAGCACAACCCTTGCTATTTTACTGTTACATCACATACTCCATTTTACCCATGTGTGTCTCTACTATGTACTGATCTGATTGATGGTCTGTGTTGGGTTTTATTGTACAATTATGTGCTTGGTATTCGTAGGAATAGGTCAAAAAGATGCTTTGGCGATGAAGGAAAAACTGACTGAATGTGTGCATTGAGTGGTACAAAGGCATGCTTGGTAAATGAACTTGTTTTTTAAAGTATGTGTTTGTTTTCGGAGGGTGAGCATGGAATGGCTTTGGGATTGAAGACGCACGTCATAGTTCGTTATAATTGCAACTCATTTAAGTATTCACGTTTGCTTTCGTTTGCTGAAATGTGTGTCCATTCTGTCTAAAATAAATGAAATCACCCATGATGCCATTTGGTTTTGAGGTGACTGCTTGGCAGGAAAGTTTCATGTGGACTTGTTTTTTTATTTTTGGAAGTGTCTTTATCTGTTTATTTGCTCTATATACTGTATATTAAAGGGGAATCCTTTGCTTTGCTATAATTCCCCCCTTTTTTGACTCTTATTTTGTAATCAGACTCTGGGGTTTGGGGTTAGGCGTAACTAACTTGAAGCCTATATGCACTAGGGTTTGCATTGTACTGTAATGAACAGTTTTGTTGTTCCTCAAAAGCTGAATTGTGTCCTTTGTCGGTGTGTAGCCCAATAAAGTGTACAGGTTGAAATATGTCTCCTCGATCATTGAGTTCATGAGCCAAACATAAACACACTGATGTTGTTTAAGCAATTTCAATACACATTTGCATGCTTTTGTCACTAACAAAAGTACAATGGTGAAACATGATTTTAATATGAAGTACCATGATTTGAAATTTATTTTATGCATTTTTGTGCTTTATTTTTTATTCATTTCCAGTTAATAATTTTAGTGCTTCAACTTGAACTTATTTCAGTTTATTTTTTTTTCAACTTATTGTCGCTTGCTTTGTTTTTCAGTTGTTTATATTTTATCACACACTGCATTTTCTGTATGTCAAACTAAAATCAGTGCATTATTTTTTAAAAAATAAGCAAAACAATATAAACTCAAGCCACTTTTTAAAGAATATTTTTACATCCATTTTTAGAAATGCCTTTTTATAAGGGGTTTCTCAACATCTTAATATTTATTTACATTTACATTTACATTTTATATATTTTTATATTTATAAAATTTACTTTTTTATTTGTATATTTATTTTATTATATTTATATATACATATTTTTTATATTTATATATATATTTATAAAATTATATTTGTATATAATTTATATGTATTTATATATTTTAACATTTATTTGTTTCATATTTTATATATTTATATTTTATTTATATATAATATTTAAATTTATTTATATATTTTTTATATTTTACACAGCTCCACAACATTTGCTTGTTAAATGGTTCTCTGAAATATTAAATTTACTCCTGCATTTTTTGTATAATTCAGACTAAAACCAATGCATCATTTTTACACACTTTAGAGAATATTTATATAAATATATACAATTACGATTTTTATTTGGGGTTTCTTAAATATTTAAAAAATATTTTTATTTTATTTCAAAGGACATGTTTGTGTCTATATTAGGGTAAGAGCCCTATGTAGTGAATCTCTCTCACTATGTGGACTGAACCCTGTCCGTGGTCCTGAACGCGCATGCGCAGGCGATCAGCTCGTGCGGATCCTCCAGCCTGCACAATTAAAGCGCTTTGCCTGCATTTCACACTCAATAGATCCGCAAAAACACCCTCAAACGCCATTTTCAATGAAAAGCCATGGAGCGGCCGGACAGCGAATACTGCAGCTTTGAAAACCCGCTGATCAGCGAGATGAAGCATTTCTGCAAGAAGATACAAGAAGCCTGCAACGAGCTGAAGGAGGATCTGACGCCGTACAAAAACGAGCGCTTCTACAGGTATCAAACACATTTATGTCGAACGCTTTAAACGCTTTTATTGAACGAATTCTGTGTGTTTCACACCAAACAAACAAACATACAATGGCGTGTTAAAATATCGTGCGCTCAAATTCAACACAGATTGCTCATTACTCACTGAATTCACACTATATATTTTTATTTAAAATGTCCAGCATATGTATAATGTTTGTTATTTTTAAATGCATAAGTCACATGCACACTAAAACGAGTTAAATTAAAACCTCTTTGCGTTATTAATCGATAAAAAAAAAACCCAATAACGCAGATGGCACATGCGCAGTGCGGCGGAGGTCACATGACCTCGCGGGGTGACGTCAGTGGGCTGATGTGTGCGGATATGCGCCGTCAACAAGCGTATTCTGATTTATCCGCGGATTTCGCGCCGCCAATGGAATAAAATCAGCGCGATGGAGCGGTAAGTGTGTGGATGGACATCACAACATCACATACAAACACACTTATACCCGTCTGTGTTCAATAAACGCGCGTTTTCGTCAGATTTGCAGTGACTGTCCAGATTTCGGAGTGAGTGAGAGCTGATCGCGCACGTGCACGCGCTTCACTGCCTGTTTATAATTATAAATAATTGATGGATTATATTTAGAGTTGCTGGAAATGTTTTTGTGTTTTACCCAACATATGTCGGATGTTGTGGGCGTGAACTCATTCCATGTTCCTGTGTGTGTGTGTGTGTGTGTGTGTGTGTGTGGGCGGGCGGTTTGAACATCTTTCTGGTTGTTTTGACCTCAATACTGAATCTTTAAGTTTTGTGATGCAACATGAAGATAGCATTTTTTTCCATTGTGATATTATTTTAATTTCATTTAAGTACCATTGCTAAATCTGTGCCCGCATAATAATGAAAAGGTTGATATATATATATCTATATATATAATGTATGTGTGTGGTTCAAATTAAGTATATTTATTTTATTTTTACACTCCTTTTTGTTAGTATCATTGTGCAAGTGGATATAAATGCGTATTTAGATATTATACAGTGTTTACATTTATGTTTGCAGCCTCTAAACCTAATATGAATAAATTGAAAATTATATAAATGTCATGTAATGTATACTTAATGACTATATACTTTAATGTTTATATTATTGAGGTGTGAATCTTCTTTGTTGCTTTTATTTACATTAATAGCAGCAGGTTTATTATATTAATAGCTAATGCACAGATCTAATATCATGTTACCCGTCAACTGTTTACCTTCGCTTAAAGGGTTAGTTCTAGGGATGTGCAACGATTAGTCGTTTGCAAAATAAAAGTCTGTGTTTATGTAATATGTGTGTGTTATATATATAACATGTATAAATTTTAGAAATAAATAAATATATATATATATATATAATATAATATAATATAATATAAATATTTCATATATAAATCTAACATTTTTCTTAAATATATACATGTATGTGTCTGTATTTTATATATACATAACTATTATACACATAACACACACATATTACGTAAACACAGACTTTTATTTTGCAAACGACTAATCGTTGCACATCCCTAGAACTAACCCTTTAAGACACAACCGGCAGTGTTTATGTGAATTCTCGCAGACATGTTCACATCAGCATCATAAAGCGAGTGTGTTATAAGCTGTGTCCGTGTGTTTCTGTAGGTTGGCCCCCATGCGTCTCTACACTCTCTCTAAGAGGCACTTTGTTCTGGTGTTCGTGGTTTTCTTCTTCTGCTTCGGCGTCTCGACCCTCATCGGTGTGTCAGGTGAGATCTCTGGTTTCCTGCTGACAGTGGGCCGATTCAGCCGTTTCCCAGCATTCACCTGCTGTTCCTTTGAGAGAGTCACAGTGAAGGTCTGTGTGGATAATGAACCTGCAGATCACATGAGATTCCAGCAATTAAAAGTTAAAAACGGCTGTTTTTATTCATGCATTTTTATTTAATTTTTAAAAATGCATTTGCTCACACTGTCTTTGACAGGAACATATTTACAATTTGTGTCTTCTGTCATGATGAAGTCACACAACTATTCATTTTGAGTTCAGGACTGAAATTCAGAATATGAAGTTGAGTTTGTTCTTCAGTTGACGGATGAATGTTTCTCCTGTAGGACCGAAGATCATAAGTGAGAATAATTACAACGGTTTAAGCATCAGCGTCAATGGATCAAAGGTGAGATTTGACATGCTGCGAAAATAGTTTCGCACTTAGACTTAATAGACTTAATTATCTTAAAAAAAGAAGAAATCGCCACCAGAGTAAATGAGATTTTTGTAAAAAAAGAGTCTCTTCTGCTCACAGAGCCTGCATTTATTTGATCAAAAATACAGTAAAAATAGTGAAATATTATTATAATTCTAAGAAATGTATTTCTATTTGAATATACTTTAAAACATAATTTATTTCTGTGATGCAAAGCTGAATTTTCCCATCTTAAGTGTCACATGATCATTCAGAAATCATTCTATGATGATGTTACAAAAGATTCTATTTCTAATAAATGCTGTTCTAAACTGAAAAATAAAATGTATCATGATTTCAGCATTGACAATAATCATAAATGTTTCTTGAGTAGCAAATCATCATATTAGAATGATTTCTGAAGGATCATGTGACACTGGAGACTGGAGTAATGATGCTGAAAATTCAGCTTTGATCACTGGATATAAATTATATTTTAAAATATATTCACATAGAAAACAGCTGTTTTACATTACAATAATATTTCATAATTTTTACTGTATTTTTGATTAAAATAACGCAGTCTTGGTGAGCAGAAGAGACTCTGAAGAGTGTCTCAATGGTTCCAAACATTTGACGGTAGTGTTAGTGTTTTTGTGTGTTGAATTGTGTCCGTGTTTTCTCAGACCGGCCCGTTCGACCTCCGATCTCAGCCGCTGTCCAACTACAACCAGCAGCTCTGGCTCACATGCATCATTCAGCTCAACAACAACCGTGAGAAAACATCATTGTATTCAGAAACGGCTTCTTATCTTAATCAATAATAATCATTCATGAACTATTTAATGCTTAAAGAATCATGAAGTTACTTGATTGTTTGTGTCATTGCAAAATGTAAACTATATTATTGCCAGTCTCTAATCTGATGTGACTATTGCAGTGTTTTTAATTGCTTTATTAATATTTTGAATTGGCTTTTTTAAATTTTTTTTTAGTTTTCGTGATAATTTTAGTTGAATTTTTAGTCATTTTGTTGCTTTTGTCATTTTATTCGTTATTCTTTTTATACGATTTTGCTGATTAGGTTTACTTTTACTTTATTTTCAGCTTAAACTTGTTTCAGTTTTTCAGTTAGTTTCTAAACTAATATTTATATATTTTTGTATTCCAGCATTATTTCAATTATCAGAAATGTTTTTTATTACTTTTAGTTAACAATTATAACCCTGTCATAAGGCAAGAAGATATTAATATATTTTAAACATTAACATCCTGATTTTCTGTAAAGCTGTTTTGGAAACAGTGTATTATAAAAAGCGCTAAATAAATAAATATTATATAAACTGAAGTTAACAGGAAATTCTTCAGAACAGGAAAGAAAATAGTTTGTCAACCGTTTCAAGGCGTCTTTGTCATTGAATCATTCATTTTAGAGATTTGAAACAAATAATGTATTTACTAATGAGTCTTTGAATCATTCACTCAAGAGGTTCGTTCAACAACGCTGTTTCATCCAGTAAAAAAACGTGAAGTGTCTAAGAGTGAGTCATTGAATCATTCATTCAACCTTTTTTTTTTTTTTTTTTTTTTTTTTTTTTAATTTAAGTATTTTTTAATAGACAGCAGCAATTAACATGTTGTCAGAAGCTCTAGTAAATGACATTTTGTTCAGTTGTCAGTTCAGAATCGTGTGAGAATCGTGATTCTCGCTGTATCCAGAATGGTGACACTCTCATGGAATGTGTTCAGTTGTAGATCTGGGTTTGAGAGAGTTCGGGATGAACGTGGAGCTGCAGGGCGTGATGCAGGACGCCAGCGTGATGCGCATCAGTGACAATGTGCACAACAAAAACAGAAGCCTTCACTGCCCCGCGGTGAGTCCTGTGCTCTTCTGTGTGTGATCGTCGTCGGTTCACTCCGATCTTCATGAGTGTGTGTGTGTGTGTGTGTGATGGTTTTGCAGCATCAGCAGGCGTGTGATGAGATCATCGTGTTGCATCTGGGTTACCTGAACTACACACAGTACAAGATCAACGTCAGCTTCAGGAACCTACAGGACGACCTGAAGGACAACATCAAAAATGTCACTTTTGTTGTAAGTTCAGATTATTAATTGTTTCACAGACAAAACTTTTTGATTCATCCAATAACGAAACAAGTGAAGTTGTTACAAGCGAGTCATTGAATCATTTATTCATGAGATTCATTCTAAAACCCAGATTCATTCAGTAATGAAACAAGTGAAGTCTTTATGAGTGAGTCTTTGAATCATTAGTTCAAGAGATTTGTTCAAAAATGCTGATTCATCCAATAACGAAACATGTGAAATTGTTACGAGTGAGTCTTTGAATCATTAGTTCAAGAGATTCATTCTAAAACACAGATTCATTCAGTAATGAAACAAGTGAAGTCTTTATGAGTGAGTCATTGAATCATTCACTCAAGAGATTCATTCAAAAACAGATTCATTCAATAACGAAACATGTGAAATTGTTATGAGTGAGTCTTTGAATCATTAGTTCAAGAGATTCATTCAAAAACCCAGATTCATTCAGTCATGAAACAAGTGAAGTCTTTACGAGTGAGTCTTTGAATCATTAGTTCAAGAGATTCATTCTAAAACACAGATTCATTCAGTAATGAAACAAGTGAAGTCTTTATGAGTGAGTCATTGAATCATTCATTCATGAGATTCATTCAAAAACAGATTCATTCAGTCATGAAACAAGTGAAGTCTTTATGAGTGAGTCATTGAATCATTCATTCATGAGATTCATTCAAAAACAGATTCATTCAGTCATGAAACAAGTGAAGTCTTTATGAGTGAGTCATTGAATCATTCACTCAAGCTCTCAAACTCTATTTTAATAGTAAAAAAAAAATGTTTAGACTCTTATTATTAATCGTTTCATTAGTATCATTGGTCTTGCATCAAAAAAAGTAAGTATTTATCGTGTTGTACTGAAATCACTTGTGCTGTTATTGAGGTGGATACGAGTAAAGTCAGGATATTACCCACACTACCAAACCTGTCCTGACTTTACTCGTATCCACCTTAGAGGTTTAAGAGGTAAAGGAAGGTCAGGAGTGTAATTACACATGTAATTACAGAAATTAATTAGCTAGAGATGCAGGTAACACTTATTACACCGTTAACCTCGAGCCGGTTTCTCTCCGTTCCTCACCAGTTTAAGATGTACAACGCCACGTTCTCTCAGGTGGAGATTTGGTTCCGGTTTGTGTTTGTAGTGATGACCTTCATAGTGACGGTGAGTGTCTGCACATCACACGTGTTTGAGTCGTTCATGATCGTTTAAGTCCGTTTATTAGTGATTGGCTTTTATTTAGAAGGCGGGGCTTATTCCCCCACATTGCATGTTTTGCACTTTTTCCTGTTTGTAGTAACATGAATGCGTATCTAAAGTCGTTGTGTTGTGCGTAGTGTATGTTTGCGCACTCGTTGCGGAAGTTCTCCATGAGGGATTGGGGAATCGAGCAGAAGTGGATGTCGATTCTTCTTCCTCTGCTGCTGCTCTATAACGGTGAGACTCACCTGGACAGTATTTCCTTTACTTTCCTTATAAAAAGAACTTTCTTGAGCAGCAAATCATCATATTAGAATGATTTCTGAAGGAGATCTGAAAATTGAAACAGGAAAAATTCACAGGAATAAATGACACTTTACTATATATTCGCATAGAAAACAGCTGATTTACATTAGAATAATATTTACTATTTTTACTGTATTTTTGCAGTCTTGGTGAGCAGAAGAGACTCTTTCAGGAACATTAAAAAATCTTACAGACCCCAAACTTAAAACAATACTGATATTTCATTTCTCCGTGTTGTAGATCCCTTCTTCCCGCTGTCGTTCCTGGTGAACAGCTGGTTTCCAGGGACGCTGGACGCGTTCTTCCAGGCTCTGTTTCTGTGTGCGCTGCTGCTCTTCTGGCTGTGTGTGTATCACGGCATCAGAGTGCAGGTGCGTTCATGATATCTACAATTGTTCTTTGTGCATCTAAAGTCTGTGATCATAATGTAATGAACGCATGTGAAATAGTCTGAGAATGTGGTTTCATGTTGATTTTGATCAAATCTCGATCTGTTGTTTCGTCTGCAGGGCGAGAGGAAGTTCTTGACGTTTTACCTGCCCAAGCTGATCATCGTAGGACTGTTGTGGCTATCGGCCGTCACGCTGGGAATCTGGCAAACGTGAGAAATGCGCTGCTCTAGTTGGTGTTTTCCTCAGTGGTGGCTGTAACTGCTGGTGATTTATGGGATTATTATCATTTGTTGCTGTTATTAGGGTGAATGAGCTGCAGGATCCCACGTATCAGTACAAAGTGGACATCCAGAACTTCCAGGTGAGTTTCTTTCACTGGTGTTTTACTCCCGACACCTCAGTCTAAATAAAAATACTTAAGTTAAAAAATTAAAGGGGTGGATTCACTTTTTAACTTGATTTAATTTGATCATAAACAACATCTGCAAAGTTACGACACTCAAAGTTCAATGCAAAGAGAGATATTTTCTGTTTAAGGACTACAACAAACGGCTGGTAGGGACTACAACGAGCTTCTTCGCAGGTTTGTGACATCACAAACCCCCAAATTTACATAAACCCCGCCCCCAAGAACATGCAACAAAGGGGGCGGGGTCATGTTGGGCTGCTTTAGAGAAGAGGAAGAGTTGTTGTAGTCGAGTGTTGTTCATTTTACGCCGGACTGCTTCACAAACGAGGGTCAATTCAACACAAAAGATGAACATGACGTGATGAACATGCGTCTAAAAGTTGTAACTTCTTCCCGAGTCTCTCCATCAGTGTCGACTCAATGTAAGGCTGAACACCGTCGTCATTTTGGCTGCGTGAGATTCTCCAGCTTTGTTGTTGTTGAGCTGTTAAAGCTCCGCCCTCTTCTGGAAAGGGGGCGGGGAGCAGCAGCTCATTTGCATTAAAAGGGACACACACAAAGACGGCGTGTTTTTGCTTATATTACACTTTGTGAAAGGGGCATTATAGATCCTTTTTGATGCGTAATTTCCTAAAAAATCAGTCACATCACTTCAAAGTTGTTGAATGAAAAAAAGTCACATTTTATTATTACATTTAGAAATGATGTAAAATACTGGTAAATAAAACCCAGATGTTAACATTATAAACATGTATTTTAGTTCCTGTCACTGCACAACAAATCCTTGACATTTAATGGTATTCAGAACAGAATAGGCATGAAAAATATAAGAATAGAAATAGCGTGTGTAATGTGTAAAATAAAAAACAAACGTTCGAAAAATACAAACTTGAGATTAATTGCATTATAAGAGTCACTGCATGTTTCAGATGATAAACACGACTTACATTAAAGGGAAGTTGTGCTGATCTCTTATTGTGTCGTATATCCGAGTGAAACGCTTCTCAAACAAGAACAAATGTAGGGCGGGGCTTGATTTTGATCGGATGGTTGTGGTTTGCTATTGGCTGATCTCATGTGAGTGACAGGTTGCCCCGCCCTCATCATCAGAGAAGAGATTCTGATTCAAGATTATGAGAAACATGAATGATGTGCACTGATAAATCATTTAAGAATTGTCACTTTTGATTTCATTGTGACTTTTTAAAGAAAAATAGTAGTTAAAAATGTGTTTTTGATGTAGGGCATGAAGATCTTCTTCCTGCTGGTGGTGTGTTTGTATGTTCTGTATCTGGTGTTTCTGGTGGTGCGCGCCTGCTCTGAGCTGAAGAACATGCCGTACACAGGTAACGCGCTTCTGACATCAAGAGCAAGTGTAGCATTAACATGCAGGCTTTTCTTCACGATCTTCATTCATTTGCTCAGATCTGCGGCTGAAGTTTCTCACAGCGCTGACACTGGTGGTGCTGATGATCAGGTAACCTAAAAATACTCTCGTACTGCTATTTAAAGAGGACCTGATGTTGATTTTGGGCTCTACTAGATTGAATGTTGATTATTCTCCTCATATTCTCCATTGTTGCAGCTCCACTCTTCCCAGTCTGTCAGTAACGCTTCTGTTTAGTTCCTGTCTCTATGAAGCCCCTCCTTCTGAAAAGCACAATGTGCTCTGATTGGTCAGCTGGAGCAGTGTGTTGTGATTGGTGTTTGGGAAATACCCCGCCCCTTATCATAACCACCAGTTTCAACACATTACTAACTAACTCAACCAGGCCCCGCCCCTTTATTCTGCATATTAATTATTTAAATGAGGTTCAAAAGAACAGCATTTATTTGAAATACAATCTTTTGTAACGTCAATTAAATTATTGATTTATTTAGAACAGTATCTAGTCATCTGATGATTCAAACAGATTCCCTCTTGTCTTTCATCAGTGTGGTCATACTGTACCTGAGATTCGGCTCCAAGGCCTTGCAAGACAACTTTGTTGCTGAACTTTCCACCCACTACCAGAATTATATCCTTTTATTACAGTGTTTTTAGTTAAATGCCTCTATTTTAAAGTCTCCTGAGTGTGTTTAGAGTCTCTGACAACAGATTCACATTCATCTAAAGCCAAAAAACACTTTAATTTTCTCATAAGATCCACTGCACATCACCTCATTTTCTCAGTGTCGTTCGAAGATTCGGTCTCTCTAAACCCCGCCTTTTTGAGAGCTGCTGTACTCTGATTGGTCAGATGAAAAATCAACTCTGTTGAGTTTTTCCTGAACGTTTTTCTCCACCAGCTGAATTTCTGTCCTTCTACGGCCTCCTGAACTTCTATCTCTACACGTTAGCGTTTGTCTACTCGCCCTCCAAAAACGCTCTCTACGGTGAGTTATTGAACACTATTGAACTTTCGTAAGTGACTCCTTTTGTCATGGACATGTGTTTTCCGTATCCCAGATTCCCAGCTGAAAGACAATCCTGCCTTCTCCATGCTCAATGACTCGGATGATGAAGTCATTTACGGGTACGTTCCCCGCATCACATGTTCGACTGTTCAAAACGACCGTTTCTCATCATGCTGCTCTTGTTTTGTGTTTGTGAAGGAGCGATTATGAAGAAATGCCTCTTCAAAACGGCCGCGCCATCAAAGCCACCGCCAAATACCAGGATGGGAGCGAGAGCGACTGAACCGAGTGTGAATCTGGTGTGACTCCGGATCGCTCCTGTATATTTGAGGGATGTATATAGACTTACTGTTGAAATGATGCCAGTGTCATTATATACTGTGTGTAAATATACAGGCTGATATATTTTTAAAGGTAAAGTGGTGTTTTTGAATGTAACTCCAGCCGCCCTGATGATGATGATGATGATGATGATGGTGTTTTTGGAAGGTCAGTGAGTGTCAGTGAAGGGCAGCGTGCAAATATCAACTGTACATCTAATCTAAATACTGTTGAACCACTGTTGTCACGAAGAAATGGCCAGATTATATTTCACCTCTAAACTAAAAGGAGAAAAAGTAAGAATGTTTTTTTTTTTTTTTTTTTTTTTTTTTTGGTGGGGGGGGGGGGGGTTTTGACATAATTAAGCACTGATCAGTAAACATTAAATTCAGTAACAAATTTCAGTTACTGAATTTTGCAAATAATTTTGCAAAATTTCAGTTTGCAAATAATGTTTATGTTCGAAAAAATATATTTTGTTCCCTTTGCAGTGCACTTAAATGTGTTTAATTGTCATGAAACTACGAGAATATTACAGTCCAAACAATTTCTTCTTAATGCATAACATCATTTAAATGTTTCTTATGTTCCTTTTGGGAGTGAAATATGACCTGGACGCTTCACGTGAGGCGAGGAAGATTTCCTGGCTTGTTTGAGTCACTTTGCCAGTATAGAGATCTCATGTGAATTCCTTTCAGTCATTTTTGATGATGAAATCAAGCCTTGTGTTTTTGTTTTACATTCCAAAAGCCTTCTTTTCTCACATTCCTTTTATTTTATTGTGCCTGTAAACAGTTTCTCTCGCCGTCTTTGTGTATTTATTGTTTTGTGGGTCTGAATCACTTACTGAAATCATCAGGTCTGTGTAAACGGTTGTTTTGAGCACTGTTCGTTCACTTCATTGTCTTAAAGCCTTTAATTTGAGCTGTAATGATGTTTGAAGGTCTTTACAGATGTACATTAACTTGAGTTTAAGAACGGTGGTGGATGTTTTGATGCAAGAAGCACTGCGTCATTAGTGTTAGGATGATGAACACTCCTGCGGACAAACTCAAGGCAGAGATTGCACTGTTGTGAAGAGAATAAAACGTGCTGAAATTTTTAAGATGTGGACTTGTGTGCTTTTATTGTACATGGAGGGTTTTGACTTCATATCAGGCAGGAATACTGAAAGTTGAACACGTCTGGCAGTTTTGCGTCTAAATGGCGAGTCCGAACACACTGACGATGCAGTACAAGTGTTTGTTTTCCCATCTGACGGTGCAGCTGCCTGCAGAAGAACAAAAACTAAATATTATAAACATAATATGGTATTTTTATGCTTTTTTTAATCAAAATGACTTCACAGTGTGTGTAGAACTGCAGCTACCGTCTGTGGTGGTGTCCCAGAAGCAGGAGGAGGCCGACTGCAGTCCGGCGCCGTTCTTCTGCATGATGATGCAGGTGACTGATGGAGAAAGGAAACAGATGGTCAGCTGGTGAACTGCTTCACTGCAGATGTTATGGATGGACAGATGTGATGCTGACCGATGTATTTGAAGGGTTTGCCCAGTTTGCTGAGCTGAGCGAGGCACTGCTCCACCACGCTGGACGTCCACTGACTCACGCGCTTGTGCTCGTAGCTGCTGCGGCCGATCACGCCCTCGAGAGACTGACACATCATCACACCGTCAGCTCAGAGACCAGTGGCCATCGTCATTCTGACACGCTAAACCTGCGTCCAATCATCTCACGCCAGACGAACATCATGCTTTCTGATCATCAGAATTATGACATAAAACATCTAAATTATGACAAGCCTCAATTATGGCATAACAAGTAAATTATAAGATAAAGTCAAAATTCTGACTTAAAAAGATTTGAATAATTGTGACAAATCGAAATTATGACATACTATGTAGAAACTGACAAAAGGTTAAAACTGAATTGAAGTATAAATTCTTCATCTCATAATTATGACTCATAGTTCAATGTTTTGTCAATAATTTTGACGTTTTGTATCATGATTATTTGTGTCATAATTTTAACCTTTTGTCATATTGACTCAATTTTAATTTTGTGTCATAATTATGACTTAGTATTTCATAATTTCCACTTTTAATGCTACAATGACTTGGTATGTCAAATACCAAAATACTTTTATGCCATAATTATTATTTAGTATGTCATAATTTCAGCATTTTGTCATAATTATTACTTAGTATGTCATAATTGTGATGTTTTATGTCATACTGACCATCATGATTTGGTCGTTTTGTGTCATAATTATGACTTTGTCAAACAAATGTATGCCATAATGACTTAGTATGTCATAATTTCAACATTTTGCCACAATTATTACTTAGTATGTCATAATTTCAACATTTTACCATAATTATTACTTAGTATGTCATAATTTTGACAATTTATGTTCTATTGACCATCATAATTTGGCCGTTTTGTGTCATAATTATGATGTAGTCAAACATTTTTAAGCCATAATGACTTAGTATGTCATAATTTCATCATTTTGCCATAATTATTACTTAGTATGTCATAATTTTTAGTTTTTATGCCATAATTATTACTTAGTATGTCATAATTTTGACATTTTATGTCATATTGACCATCATAATTTGGCCGTTTTGTGTCATAATTATGATGTAGTCAAACAATTTTAAGCCATAATGACTTAGTATGTCATAATTTCATCATTTTGCCATAATTATTACTTAGTATGTCATCATTTTGACGTTTTATGTCATATTGATCATCATAATTTGGCCATTTTGTCATAATTATGACTTTTTTATGCCATAATGACTTAGTATGTCATAATTTCAACATTTTGTCATAATTTTGACTATGTAATCATTACGACCTTTTATGCCATACTTATGACTGTCATAATTTCAATGTTTTGTCATAATTATGTATATGTTATAATTTCGACGTTTTGTGTCATATTGACCATCATAATTTTGACGTTTGTGTCATAATTATGTCATAATTTCAGCTTTTATCTCATAATTATGATTTAGCAGAGCATGATTTTGTTCTTTCTCTCTCTCTCTCTTTCTCTCTCTCTCTCACACACACACACACACACACACACCTCTTTAACGATGCCGCTCACTTCTTCCACCACGAAGGCAGTCTAGAGGAAAACAGAGAGGAATAAACACATCTTTATGACAGAGAGACTCTGTTTAAATCTTTAAGGCTCTTAATTGTGTTGTTAAACAACGAAACTCTGAGATCTTCAGTAGTGTGTGTGTTCAGGTGAATCGGTTAGCAGCTGTTAGCGACTAGCTTTACTGCACCCACAGAGAATATAAGCGTTATAAGTAATATATAAGGGCTTAAAGCAAGCATATTTTATTCTTATTATATTAAAAAACATCTGATCATCTTTACCTCTTCAGCACTCTGATCATCATCCATGTTTCGTTGTTTTTGTCGATCAAAGCCTCAGCGGTTGTCATGGAAATGACGCACCTTACACGTCACGACGGAGGGACGTCATATGTCACGCTTTTCAGAGGTATAATTATGATGGTGTAAAAAAAAATTATGATGGTGTATTTTATTTGTCATGTAGCATGGTATTTTAAATATTTAGTCATTTAAGTCACGTATGTATAAAATAAAATACTATTCTAAAAAAAAAATACAAATATGATTGATCGCTCTGACTGACCAATAAAAACGGCTCCAGTAAGCCCCGCCCTACGGAGGAGGATTGACGTCAGGATTCCCCGCCCTGCTGCTTCCTCTTTCACAGTGGCCGTCGGCGAGAGACACCATGAAGGCGTCTGGCACAGTACGTAAAATCCTTCTTAAATCTTTTCATAGTCGCGTAAATCTCACAATTATCACCCGAAAACCCGTATAAGGCACTCAGTTATCCATAACAGCCGGTTTACACGACACACGTTTAGGATTAAAGCGTTAAATTCGCTTTGACGTGTTGAATATGGCGGAGAGAATCATGGCGGCTGAAGAATGGCTCCATGTGCTGAACACTGATCACACACACTCACAGTCTCAGGGTTCAGAGCTGATTTACTCTCTCACACACTCGCAGTGACTCTCAATTATATTATAGAGTGTTTCAGTGACATTCTCCTGCTGTGGTTTATCACGGGTTTTGTTTTCTGAGCGCTAATCGTGTTTAGGCCACTCAGTGTCCGCATTCCGTTATGACGATGATTATTAACTTTTCGCGCGTATTTAAGTAAATAATACATCGAGATATCTTGGTTAAATCTATATTTAGACCTAACTCTAATCAGTGGAGGGTTTAGTTGGCTGATTTTTTTTTTTTTTTTTTTTTTTTAATAAAAAAAAAGAAACTTCTGTCATTACTCCCTCATGTCGTTCCACACCTGCAAGACCTTCGTTCATCTTCAGAACATAAATTAAGATATTTTTGATGAAATTCAAGTTTTTTTTTTTTAATCCCTCATAAAAAGCAATGAAATGACCACATGGGTCCAGAGGTACTCAAGGTCCAGAAAGGTACTAAAGACATCGTTAAAACAGTCATGTGACTGCAGTGGTTCAACCTTAATGTTATGAAGATACGAGAATACTTTTTGTGTGCAAAAACGAAAATGTCTTTATTCAACAATCTCTTGTCATTCTCATACGCTGTTTATGTCCAGCACTTCCAGGTTCTATATTAGAATATCGGCTCTATATTGGCTGATACTGATCATGTGATCAGCACGACGGATGCGTGTGATGCTGATGCAGGAGCCGGCCAATAATGAGCCGCTGTTCTGATGCTGAACCTGGAAGCGTTGGACGTAAACGATGTAAGAGAATGACAGGGTTCTCGTTTCTTCATAACATTAAGGTTGAACCACTGCAGTCACATGACTTAACAATGTCTTTAGTACCTTTCTGGACCTTGAAAGTGTTGATTATATTGCTGTCTATGGACAAGTCTCTCGGATTTCATCAAAAATATCTTAATTTGTGTTCTGAAGATGAATGAAGGTCTTACGGGTGTAGAATGACATGAGGGTGAGTAATTACAGAAATTTAATTTTCGTGTGAACGAACCCTTTAACATACTAGAGCAATGATTGTAATGCAAAGCCACTCGTCTGGACCCGCACGCAAACCCAAAGGTCATTTCCCCCCAGTGTCATGCCCTTGCTATGTGTGCGCAAAGAAAAACCGAACCTTGTCGCCTTTCTTAGGCTGTAAAAAGTGCCGCTGAAAGTGAATTCAAGGTGCAACATGTGATCGTTCGTTCTGTGTTAGAATCAGCTGAATGTCTCTCTGTCTCTGCAGCTTCGGGAGTATAAGGTTGTTGGGCGTCTGTTGCCCTCCGCTAAAAACCCCACACCCCCTCTGTACCGCATGAGGATCTTCGCCCCAAACCATGTGGTGGCCAAGTCTCGCTTCTGGTACTTCGTCTCCCAACTGAGGAAGATGAAGAAAGCCAACGGAGAGACCGTGTACTGCGGCCTGGTGCGCATTGCTTTGAATCGAGACGTGATTGAGCTCAGTGTTTCAGAGACGAGGATTTTAACTTCTTCTGTTCACACAGGTCTATGAGAGAACCCCTCTCAAGGTGAAGAATTTCGGCATCTGGCTGCGTTACGACTCCCGCAGTGGGACCCACAACATGTACCGCGAGTACAGAGACCTGACCACGTCTGGAGCCGTCACTCAGTGCTGTGAGTTTCCCCGAAACACGCGTGTGTTCGACCCGCACGCAAACCCAAAGGTCATTTCCCTCCAGTGTCATGCCCTTGCTATGTGTGCACACAGAAAAAACGAACCTTGTCGCCTTTCTTAGGCTGTCAAACGTGCCGCTGAAAGTGAATTCAAGGTGCGACATGTGATTAGTTCCTCTGTGTTTGTACTCTGTACTGACATGCGTTTGTGGTTCAGATCGTGACATGGGTGCCAGGCATCGTGCCCGCGCTCACTCCATCCAGATCATGAAGGTGCAGGTCATCCCAGCCAACAAATGCCGCAGACCCGCCATCAAGCAGTTCCACGTGAGTTTGCACGTCAATCACGCCATGATGCGGTCACAAGTCACGCTGGCGTTTGAACTAATGTTGTCTCTTGATTCAACAGGACTCCAAGATCAAGTTCCCTCTTCCTCACAGGGTTCTGCGCCGCCAGCACAAGCCCCGCTTCACCACCAAGAGACCAAACACTTTCTTTTAAAGTGTATGTTTGTGCTTTTCACGTTACAGACGAATTAAAAGTGGAGAAAATCACCTGGTCTAGTTTGTCGTCTTTAAGTCAATGCAAAGATGGTTTTACATCATGCCTTTAATGCTGATTATGAACTTGATACGGTCATTTTAAAGTGCAGTCGCTCTAGTCAGATCATGGAGTTTGAGGATGCTTAATTGTAGTGAAAATGTCAATGCAAAAGAGTCATACACAAGCCAATTACAAAAGCACCAGTTGTTTTCTGAATTAAGTCTCTTCAAAATAATTCTCATGCTGTAGTTTTAATATCAATGCAGTTAAAAATTAAGTTGATCATTTCAATGAGAACAAATGTTTGCATGTTTTAAATGCATTTTCCACTGATCGCCACTAGATGGCAGAGTTTCACCACGAGTCCATCCTCGTGTATTTAATTCAGGCATTGCGTGTTGATCTACAGCATTAAAGTAGAACAGTAGCTCTACAAAAACAGCATATGAATGTTGTTCTTATTGCATATCTCAGTCTCAAAGGCAGCTGCTTTATCAAACACCTTGCTCTAGTTACAGTTTATTAAGATAAATGAACTTCAGGTGTGTTTGATTGGAGCTGAACGCATTAGAGAGATGCAGGCACTACATTAGGAGTGTTTGAATGAAGAAAGATTATATCGATACAGAACATCAAAACATCGAACCCAAAAAAAGGCATCATTCTCGGGTAAGAGAAAAAATATTTTTGTCTGTCCGTCGCTGTTACGGTAACATGGTTGGTTGCTAGGGCGTTGCTATGATCGAGTTTCCATCCACATATTTATGTTGCGGCTGACACAAATGCTTGATGGAAATATCAAGAGGATTAAAAATTATAAATAATTTGAGGTGGATACATTTATTATGCGCTGCATTTGTGTGATGCACACGCTTGAAGTGGATCCATATTTTGTAGGCCCATTTGTATTATTTTGGGGGGAAAACTGCATAAACATATGATGGAAAAATAGTATAAATTATTTTAAGTATGAAAGCCCATTTCCGCTACATAAAAAGAAAAATCGTGCTTTTGTAAACCATAACATTGAAAAAGAAATTATGCGTCATTATTGTATGTAGGTGCTATATCTTAGCGAGCTCATAATTATAAGTATGCCATAATTTCGACTTTTTACGTCTTAATATTAGCATAATGTTATTTCACGACCATTAAAAAAGTATGTTCTATATAGTATAAATATGGGTAGCATGAGCAAAGATTATAGATATAGAAAGAATGGGAGAAACAGCAACGCGCAAAATGGTAAGTAAAAGAGCCAATCGCTGATTGATTAAGTCATTGCGTCACTGCAGCTGCATGCACATGCTCTTCTAACCTGAAAAATAAGCTTTTTAACGCTATTTGAGCGTTTATGTCAGATTTTTTTGCTGATTTGAAATGTGTTATTTAATTGTGAGTTCGCCAACCAAGCAGTTTTTGAGATTTCAGGATTCCCCCATTCAAATAGATTGGACTTGGTCTTGGATACCGCCCGGAGGTGATGCAAATATGGCCGCCGAGTGAACACACTTTCATTGAAAGGGACTTTTGTTATGAGTGAAATTCGGGCGCACTACGTCTGCCATGATGTCATGTGACCTACCAGCATCAGTTGCGTTGCTTCACTGCCATTCACAAGTGTTCAAGTAGTAGGTCATCCGGGGACTTTTTGCCTTCTGTTTATCGAATATATACTCAGACATGCTCTGTTGGCATACTGTTTTTCGCCTACTATATAGTAGGGAAGTATTTGATTTTGGATGCAGTGATGATTGTTTTCTTGTGGGATTCCATATTGATGCACTTCAAGTCATGTGGCTAAATAGTTTGCATTGAATAAGCTATGAATGGCATACTATTTCTGCAATATGAAGATATACAAATTCAGCTGTTTGCTTCTCTGTATATGAAGACAAGCAAGTGTGATAATATTAATAGTGGCGCTTCCCTAATGATATTTATTTCATTTTTGCTGGCTGATGAGACTTTTCATGCACGTCATGTACAGTCAGTCCCACACCTGCCGCCGCACGCGTCCACCTCAAACAGCGTGAAGCTGGTTTACTGATACGCTGATGGGTGAATCTGTGGCTTCGGTGCGCGGCAGCTGTGGGCTGGAGTGGCAGCCGTATACTGTGTGTTGATTTCCTCCCGGGACGACACTTTCCAGGAACCGTCCGCGGGCCGAGGCGAGCACCCAAACCTCAAGCCACATATTCCACAGCGCATAAAAGCTCTTGGTTCTGACGGCAGGTACAGGGTGTTTCAGCGCCTGTGACGCTTCTGTGTGTGTGAAATGTGTTTTATTGGGAGAAAAGTGGAGGGTCACAAATCTGATACTTTGCAGGACCATCCAGTGTGGACAAGTGAGGTGAAATCTGTGGATTCGGCAATTAAAATACTTAATAGTTTCAACTAACTATTGAAATAGTTTTCTTATTGTTCTTCCGCTCTTGAGTCAGCCCATAGAACCGTATGGTAAAAAGTTATGAAATTTGGCGCACAGATGGAGGACAGTCTGAAATGTTACCATCGCAAATTTGGAGTCTCTACCTCAAACCCTTTAGCGCCACCAACAGTTCAAAGATTCACTTCGTTCTCGTATAGCGTGTCAACTAATTTGATGGTGAGCATGCAAAAATAGATTTGATGCTGTATCTTCGGAATGATTTGGTGTATTGACACCAAACTTGGTATATGTCATTACAGGCATGACTTGGGGGGGGGGCATGCACAGTATCGTCACAGCGCCACCTACTGGTGCCGAGATAGGAAAAATGGCCATTGAATGCCTTGTCCTGATTCATGGATGGTCGCCTAGCATGCCGAGTTGAACAATATCCAATTTTCTTTGGTCTGCCATTTTGAAGTTTGTCATAAAATGCTGTTTTACGAATGCATGAACGTATCGTTACGAAATTCGGTATGATTCATTGAGGCCATGTTCTGAGAGGACCTGTAAAGTTTTAGGTCAGCGCCCCCTAGTGGTCAAGATTATATATATATATAAATACAATTTATGAAAGTGCTATTAACATATGAAAAATTCAACATATTGTCATTTAACTTACATCATTAGTTTTTTTAGCTTATGCCATGTCCTACGATACCAAATTTGTTGTATTTTACCATACTGTCCGCCATAGTGAATTTTATTCAAAACCTACTTTTTCAAAATTTTTCTTATTTATATGAAATTTGGTATGTAGAATCTACAGACACTCATGACAAAAATATATTAAAAGATTTTTGATAGACCAAACCGTTGTTTTATACTGCAAATTTGACTGTGCACTCCAAAATGGATATGCGGCTGTATCTTTGCAAACGTTTTGTGTATTGACACGAATCTTGGTACATGTCATCACAAGAATAACTTGAGGGTGCATGCAGAGTTTCGTCATAGTGCCACCTACTGCTCAGAATTAATAAACCATATTATTATGTTATCTTATTCGGCTTGACCCCGTAATTTACATTTTTAACTGTAAAATAATGTAAAAATGATGGATTATTCACAATAAGAATTTTGTGTTGACTTTAAAATAACCAAATTAGTTGTGGGCTCCATTTTTAAATAGTCCCTTTAGCATTAAAGCGTCCTGTCCAGAGGAGAGTCGATGGATGAAAACACACTTGTTCTCCCACACGCCTGATTCAGAAGCGCTGATCCAGCATCTCGCGGCCCACGGCAGCCCATGTGATTGATTGGACTCTGAGTTCCCACATTCAGGACACAGGGAGAGTTTCACAGGATGTGCAGTAAAACGCAGAGAGCCATGTCAAAACCTCCCACTGCGGTCCTGCTTCAACACTTGGTCCAAGCAAACACTTAAAGTATAATGTTTTTGAGACACAGGCCGGCTACTGAAAACCTGCCATGAATGACTGGCCTCACACACCGATCTGAAAAGAGAGAGAGAATCAACATGGGGAAAGAAAAAAATCATTAAATAGAACATTTCATGCTGGAGTGTCAGAGTGTAGTATGCAGTGCGTGATCTGTGCTCAGTATGGGAACATTCTGAACACACAGATGATCTATTTACAGAATAATACCTGGAGTCTTCATCCGTTAGCATCTGAATGGCAGTCTTTCATGGAAGTATGCAATTAAAAAATCTGTCTCATTGTACAGAAGAATATGACTTTGACCTTCCATTTACAGTCTGATTTTTGAATCAAAAACCTAAACTAAACACAATCAACAAGTATGCATCAAATGCAGCATTTGGGAGAAAGTGGATGTTCTGATGCATAACTTTGATCACAGTTTGTGTTGCGTTTGACTGTTTATTCAGTCTTAGTTCAGTTCTCTACTGCATCCAGAGTGACGAATTGTGGCATGAAACCACAAGCGCAATGCCTTCTGATCACTAACAGGGGCAACGACACACACACAAGGTCTCCATTCAGACTCGCACTCCGCTTGGCACGAGCAACAGAGCAACAATGAGGGAAAGTAAGAAATGACTTTGAACCGCCTGCCCGTCAGTATCTGTTTCACAGGCTTAGCGTTCAGTCGCTGGCCAGAGATCCGAGCGCTGCAGCGCGGCGCCAGACGCCTCCGGGGAGAAGAGCTGACGCGATTGAGAAGCTGAACGCGATGAGTCGAACGCTCCGAAAAATAGACATTATGGGGAAGTTGCGATCGTCTTATTGTGAGTGACGCAGATCAGAGTGGAACGGCCTGTCGAACAAGAACAAATGTAGGGCGGGGCTTGATTTGTCTGTGGGGAATTGATTGGATTGGTGGATCTCTTGTGAGTGACAGGTTGCCCCGCTCAAAGGGGGAGGGGATTTTATTTTGATTAAAGTTTATGAGGCCATGAATTCAATGCTTTTTTTGTTATAAATATCACTTAGTATGTCAATTTCGACTTGATATGTCATAATTAATATTAGCATAATATTACTTTGTGACCATCAAAAAAGTATTTTATATACAGAGGTCGCGTTAACCGAAAATTGACTTTTTATTTATTTATTTTTTTATTAGTGACGGAAAAATCTGAAAGCCGTCTGCTATTTTATCAGATTACACTTGTAACTGTAATTCTCACCCTGTCCACTTGGTGGCGAGTGCACTCTTGCGGACTATCAAGTTAATGGTCAACGAGTGGCTTTTCTTAAAGGGTTAGTTCACCCAAAAGTGAAAATAATGTCATTAATTACTCCCCCTCATCTCGTTCACACCCATAAGACCTTCGTTCATCTTCAGAACACAAATTAAGATATTTTTGATGAAATCCGATGGCTCAGTGAGGCCTGAGCAATGCCATTTCCTCTCTCGAGATCCATTAATGTACTAAAAACATATTTAAATCAGTTCATGTGAGTACAGTGGTTCAATATTAATATTATAAAGCCACGAGAAAAAACAAAATAACGACTTATATAGTGATGGCCGATTTCAAAACACTGCTTCAGGAAGCTTCGGAGCGTTATGAATCTTATTGCGATGTATTGGACAAATTTCATGATGAAACCTGAAAAGTGACCCTCAGTCTCTGTTCAACTTTATCTTCATAAATATGCATAATCTAGCTTAAATGCTTGTCCTGTAAATTTGTGAATAAAAATGAAAATGTGAACAAAAACAGAGCCTATTAAATAGCTAAAATATGAAAATTAAAATGATAATATGGTAACAATAGATTATGACAATTTTTACGTGACCTCTGGTTCTATAAGATGAATATGGGTAGTGTGAATGAAACCAATTATGTATGAACGACTCATTCGCAGTGCATCATGGGAGTGGGTGGAACTCTTTTAGGTGCGATATGCTCTCTGATTGGTGGAGATTTTTGCAGAATCATGGGTAATGTAGTTTTTCACTAGGAATTCTATTGTTAAACATGATGCTTTAAAAAAATAATGGATGGCTTCAACAAAGCATCGATTAACTCACACTCTGTTTTTTTAACGGTTTACAAGTTATTGATAAAAATAAATTCGGCTTCGAAGAAAATGAATTGAGTTCTAAACTACGAATTCTGCAAGACTGGCATTGGGAAAATGCTCCTCGACGAGTTTGCGGCTAAAATCCCCCTCGCTCGCTCAAATAAAGCCGGCATTATCGGCGGACGGAGCTCTGGGAGGTGAAGGAACAGAATACACATGCTTTTGTATGTTCATTGAGTTCAAATTGACCTCTTTTCCTCTAAAGGTCCAACAGTCTTTCCACAAATGGATTTTTGATCCATTAAGAGAAAAAAAAAATGCGGGAGAAAGAAGGCCTCTCCTTTCAGGTTGACAGCAGGGGAATTCTGGGATGTGTTGCCAGGGGCGACCACAGGATGAACTCGCGGAACGTCAGCGAGCTTTGGCCGATGCGGAGCTCAAATATATCTGCTCTTTGATTTCCACAGACAGGAGGGAAGCTTATTTTAACGTTCCAGAGGTTGAAAGTGCACTGCCAGCGTTTCACCGTTGCTATAAAAAGATTTATACCTCAAAAAATAAAACTCAAGACTGAAATATAAACACTAATCACATTTCATGGCTATAAACTGATGTTTACAGGCAGCAACTGAACGGCTGATCACGGTAATTTATGTTTTATTGCATCGGCTCTCAATTAATTTCTTGTTTTTGACCCAAACATGATTTTGCTTCAGGTCACTGGCCATTTTTGTGAGTTTAAGACTTTATATGTAAAATGATTTTATTGTTATCCTGATTCAATACAGAATTCAGATTTATGTGAAGAATTGTATATGTTTTATTGTTTTTGATTATTGCACACAAAAAATCTGCTGAAACAAATGTGAGAAAAAATCTGCATGGTTGTTTTTCTCCCTCCATTTCTGCCAGTTTCAGAGACTCGCCGCAGCCAAACCCTGGTGGAGGCCGTTCTCCTGTGGCATGCTGGGAGTTTTCAGCGCAACTTGAGAGGGTGACAAGGTAACCGCACGCTGGAGACTCACCGGGACTGTCATCGGCGGGAACCCAGAGTTTGACGAACTGCTTCCCTCTTTTCCAGGACCCGGCCTGTTTAAGAGCTCCGGCCGTCTGAATGGAGGCTTGTGTTTGGAGCGCGCACACGTCACACTCGCGGACGCGCCGCTCGGACCCGCGGCTCTCTCACGTCTGAATCAGACAGGTAAATCTGCTCTGGACGACGCTGACACTTCAGGAAGAGGATGTTGAGCTGAGGGTCCGATTGCTTCAGACTGGGTGGCCAGTGTGGGAAAAAATGAATGTCCGTACATTGATGTCAATGCTCATATTTTATTGACACATGATTTATAAATACACACACACACACACACACACACACACACACACACACACACACACACATACTTGTTTTTGTGAAATGTGGGGACATTCCATAGGCGTAATGGTTTTTATACTGTACAAACCGTATTTTCTATCCCCCTACACTACCCCTAAACCTAACCCTCACAGGAAACTGTGCACACTTTTACTTTGTCACAAAAACTCATTCTGTATGATTTATAAGCCTTTTGAAAAGTGGGGACATGCTGAATGTCCTCATATTTCACCTCTTTTTGTAATACCCATGTCATTATACACATTTATGTCCTGATATTTCACAAAAACAAGTACACACACACACACACACACATTTTTCTAAAGCTTCTCCATGGCTAGAATTTATTCATTTAAATTTGAGTATAAATATAAAATAGTTTAAGTAAATAAGTCCATTTTTTGATGAAAAATATTAGTTTATATAATATGAAGTATAAAAATAAAAATTTTTACATAATACATTATATATATATATATATATATATATATATATATATGTAAAAAAATTATTCATTAATATATTTTAATACACACACACAAGTTAAAAATAAATATGTAATTTTAATAAAAAAAACAAATATATATATATATATATATATAATACATGTAAAAGAATGCATGTTAATATATTTAACCATTTCATATATATATTTATCAAATTTTTAATTATACAATTATTTAACTTATATATTTAATTGTATATGTGTGTGTGTGTGTGTGTGTGTGTGTGTGTATATATATATATATATATATATATATATATATATATATATATATATATATATATATATATATATATATGTGTATATATAGAGTTAAGTATAAAATAAAAATAAATATGTATATGTAATATACTTACACACACACACACACATATAGTAAAAAATATACATTAATATATTTCCCCATATATACAGTATATATACGCACATGCACACACTTATGTAATTATAATTAATAAAAAGGATAATGCAAAATATTATATATATAATATACATACATAAATTAATTATATATAAATATTAAAAAAATGAAAATATGTGTTTTATTTATAAATAATATATAATAAATATCATACAAAATAAATAAATAATTAAATAATAATAGTATTAATAATTAATAAGCAGAAAATGTGTATACAATTATATATAAATTAATATTTCTATATTTAATATTTATAATATTTTCTATATATATACTATATATAAATATACACACAAACAAAATAATAATTAAAAAAAAATAATTTTATATATATATATATATATATATATATATATATATATATTTTATATATGTGTGTGTGTGTGTGTAATATTATGTATTAATTTATAAATATATAAACTATTATATTCAAACTATATATAAACTACTAACTATTTATAAATCTATAAACATATATCTTGTATGATACTATGGGACGGTTTACATGAAGTGTAATTCTATAATCTCCACTAACTCACATGAATCATGTCAATAAGAAGTTCATCCGCCTAGAAAAGACTCAACAGATAAAAAAACATTTTCACTGAATAATTCATGCAAGTGCTTTAACAAAAACACATTTAAAGCTTTAATACGCCACAGACACTGTCGATGGAGCTGACAGAATCACACGGCTGTCGTTCAGTCCTGCTCTCAGCGCTGTATCAGCTCTCTGTGTGCTTCTCAACTGTTTCCATTGGCGTTTCGGAGGGGAAAGCCCCTGACCTCATGAGGCATGTCATTCCCCAGAAAATTACAGCAATTACTTCTCCATAACAGCTCTGAAACACTGTATACATTGAGGATAACAGTTTCCATGTCAAACACGTTCTCGCTCATGCATGTACTTATGCATTATGCGTACAGTAGAAATAAGGCTGTAAAAACTTCACCGTAAACAGATGGAACGGACGGATCCACATTTAGTCTCCGGATGAAAATGTGTCTCAACATGCGGCTTTAAACTAAAGACCGACAGATCATGTAATATCAATTCATTCTGATATTGATGTTATATATATATAAACACACACTATATATTCTGTTTAAAAAGCTTCCAATAACTGAATCCATCCGCAGTGCATTATGGGAAAGCATGGTTCATCGGTTATGGACGCCCGCTGACACACTGCGATGGCGTTTTCTTGTCACACTGTTTTTCCTCCGTACCTCCTGCTGCAAAGAGGAGAACGGTTTAATTTTTAACAGCATCAGCTGGTCGGGTTCACAGAATGACACTGAAGCGCGGTGAAATCGGGCCGCACACGGAGGAAGTCGCATAAGTTATTCGGTTCGACCCGCTGAGAGGAAGTGATGTCATCTCTGTCAGAACGCCTCCAATCAGCACGACATCAGACGAGAGCGGCAGAGACGGACACAACCCTCCTGAACTGGATACGCAGATACTCCTGCCTCTTTCCCATAATGCACCGCAACCAGACTGAATGGATGGAATCAGTTACTGGAAGCTTTTTTAAAACTGCAACATGAACACACACACACACACACACACACACACACACACACACACACACACACATGATTCTGGCATGACACTCATCTCTGTCACATGCAGTGAGTGTGCCGTAACATTTCCCAGACTCCTCCTCTGATGATGTGCGTCTCCTCATCCAGGAAACTGGAGCTCTTTCCCGTCACACACCCTCGCCCCAATCTAGATATCAGAAGCGTGACCGTCACAGCCAGAGGTGCCAGAAGAGGTCAGTGTGTGTGTGTGTGTGAGGCCTGCATCAAACATCAGCCCGTTTAGGCCACATTGACTCTGCTTTTGTCCCGCTTACACACTCGTGGGTCACATCCCACCTGTGCCGCACGGCAGGATCGGGTCACTTGTACCATGTGATGTAAATGTGTCCTCAGACTGAAGATGAGTGTGACACATCTGCGCAGCAGTCCTGACATCTGCCGGTCAGTTCCTCTGAGCCGGTCCGGTGAAGCGTCAGGCACGGCCCATAAAGCTGCTGTCTGACCCTTCACCTGTCTGTCTCTCCCGGTGTCTCTCGCTCTTCCCTCGCTCTCTTTTTCCTTTTCATCCATCTGTGTCTTTCTCTCTTCAACAGAAGCATCAGCTCGGTTTATTTAGGTTCAGCTCGTCTGGCGGGATTCTCGCCACACCACATCCGTTTCATACGCGCAGATGAAAACATGTCCAGGTCATGTTTAATGTAATTAAGTCTATTTTGTTTTCTTAAAATAGGCTTGATTTTCTTAAAATTGTGAAAAAATATACTATAAAAAATTTGAAAAACATCGTTTTTTTTATGTTAAACGTAACCGGTTTCAAAGCAACTACATAAAATGTAGAAAGAAAACACAATAAAACCAATACAAACTATAAAGATGACACTTTACAACATCCAATTTGTGAAATTTTTGTGACAAGCTAATTTCCCCAAATGTCTCATTACTATAATGCATCTGGATTTTGTTTATAGTTTGTATAATTTTTTTATTGTGCTTTTATTCTGTATTTTATTTTTTATTGGGTTGCTTTTAAACATTTCCAAGTCATGTTTGAGTTTAATTTCAATAGAAAATTCACATTTTCAGAAAATTAAACCTAATTAAGATTTTTTTATGACACTATTTTTGTGACAATTAAGCTAATTTCCCCTCAGTTTCCAATTACCATTATGCATCTGCATGTTTTTTGTATCATTTTTCCTTTTTCGTGCATTTATTATGTTTTCATTCTATATTTTATTTTGATTAGGTTGTTTTTAAATATTGTCCAGGTCATATTTAACTGCAAAAACAATAGAATATATATAATATATATATATGTATATATATTTTTTTTTAAAAAAAAAAACGTTTTTTGTGACATAATTTTCCCCATATTTCTAATTGAAATAATGCATTTGCATGTTGTACTATATATATATATATATATATATATATATATATATATATATATATATATATATATATATATATATATATATATATATATATATATATATATATATATATATATAATATATAATATATATATATATATATATATATATAATATAATATAATATATAATTTGTATAGTCTATTGAGCATTTATTGTGATTTATTCTATTTTTAAATTTTTTTTTTTATAAGGTTGCTGTTAAACAAAGTCAAGGTCATGTTTAACCTTAACATTTAAAAACCATTTATGTTAATCATTTATTATTATTATTATTATTATTATTATTATTATTTTTATTTTTCACAGTTTCCCTTTTTAGGACCATTAAGGTTTTTTATTTTAATTTTTTAGGGCATTATTTTTATTTAATTTAAATACATTTAATGTATTATTTATAAATATATTTTTATTTTACTTTATATTTATTCACACATTTATTATTTATAAAAATGAAAGATGAATGTCCACTGGTATCTGACACTAACGGCTGCAGGTTTTTCCACAGTGGAAAGGGCAGATCTGCAGCGGCTTGGACACCAGCGGCCCGTCGCAGCATCTGTGTGTGTGTGCAGACGTGAGATGAGCATGTGCAGTCGGAAACATTCCTGTGTCCAGCTGTGAAACACATGGTGCAGCAGAGGATGGACAGACGTGAGTCTCTCTCTCTCTCTCATAAGTGTGTTCAGATGGCGTCCTGCTGCAGGACACATGCAATCTCAGATTATTTTTCTTCATGTTGCTTCAGCGTTAAACACAGCGCTTTGAGGCTTTACAGATGAAGGTGCGTTACGGACACACTGACCATCATTAATCATGTGCAGGTTATTTTTAGTACAGAAGAGGCTTCCCCAACTAACTTTTGTGCAAGATCTGTGGATGCTAAACTTCTTTAACCATCAATGCCGATGAAGAACTTTTCTTTTTAAGCTTGTAAGACATCTCAGTCTGGGTTTGAAGGAAAGGTGTGTGAACCCCATTTCATCACGCACCATATCTTCTAAGACAGGTTATTTTTAGTCTGTCAGAGGTCAGAGGTCAGCACAGGGAGGTTATAGTAACGTCACACACTGCAGGGCTTCATATTCCATCTGAATAACGGCTGTTTGTGAAGAACGGCCTCTAAAATTCCCCTTCCAAAATAGGGCTTTGAAAACTGAAATGTTTGAGAAGACATCGCTAGCAGACGGCCAATCATCACAGCTCAGAGATGTCACACACGCTGTGGATGTTGGATGTGGAAACCGCTGATATGTTATACGGCTAAATATAGCGTTCACTTGTGTCGTCGTCGGCTCTTTCTCTATTCAGGAGAGATGAGAGTCTCTTGTTTCTGTTTGCTCTATAGAGACACGCTTTCTGACTTAGTTTTAGTCATGTAAAAACCTAAAATAATGACAATTCAGTTATAAAAGTCAGATCTGTTCTGGAAAACAGCTTTATCTATCTAATCTATCTAATCTGTCTAATCTATCTATCTGTCTATCTGTCTATCGGTCTATCTTAGACACACACACAAATTAATTATAAATAATTAAAAAAATGTATTTGTTTTTATTTATAAATAATATATAAATAAACATATATACAAAATAAATAATTAATTAAATAATAATAATAATACAAATAAATAATATATTAGTTATTTATAAATATAATATAAAAAAAATATTTAAACAAAATAAATAAATATAATTTATTTATAAATATATAAAGAAAAGAATATGTATATATGAACAAAATAAATATATTATAAATAACAATATTATTTATATATATATATATATATATATATATATATATATATATATATATAAATATAAAAATTAAATAAACATTTTGTGTGTTTGTGTATATATGTGTGTGTGTGTGTGTGAGAGAGAGAAATATTGAAATATATTAGTATGCATTTTCATTTAAAAAATATATGTACATTATACATACATTATTTAAATATATATACATATAAGTAAAAATGCATACATTAATATATTTCAACATTTTATATACATATAAAATATTTTATATTAAATTATTTTTATTAATTATACAACTAATATATATATATATATATATATATATAATATATATATATATATATATATATATATATAATATGAAGTACAAAAAATACTTATAAAATGTATACGTAATATACGTTATTATATACATATATGTAAAAAATTATATGTTAAAATATTTCATATGTATATATATATATATACAAAATTGTGTGTGTGTGTGTGTGTGTGTGTGTGTGTGTGTGTGTGTGGACGCATGTGTGTGTTTATGAGCAAGTGTGTGTGTGTGTGTGTGATAATTATTATTATATTAATTCTACCATAAATGTATAGTTTTATTTTAGATTCAAATGATTTATATTGTTTTATTTGTAAGATTTTAAAAATATTGATTTTTAAACTTTATTAATTTTTATATCATAATTTTTTCTGGAGCAATGTTGGTGTTTGCCCACCAGTGATGTCATGGGCAATGTTATGCAGTTGCTAGGGTGTCGTAAGTGGTTGCCAGGCTATTGCAGTTTGGTTTCTAGGGTGTTCTGGGTGGTTAATAAGTGGTTTTTCTGCAGATACTGAACTTTGATATTTTATAGTTCTGGAGGTTTGATCAGGTCTCTGGTGCCAATGCAAACGTCCCTAATTAACAATATAAGAACAGATAAAATCAGCATACTGAACACTTGAGATTCACTGTTTCCCAACATATCATCCCAACATTTAGACAATTCTCCTGTTAGTTTCACACACACACACACACACACAGACTGACGGTTCCAGCTCTTTAGTGATGGAGATCGTTGAAATAAGCAGATATTACTGCTCCCCAGATGTCTGTTTTTTCCCTCTCCTTCTCTTTCGCTCGTAATGACTTTTCCAGCGCCACCTTTGATGCCGGTCATTTGTGCGTGTCACGGTTTTTCTCCTCACACTTTCCCTCAGTCGGTGTCCAGAGCCGATCGGCTCCTGAGGGCTTCAGAGTTACAACACATCGCCATAAACGTTCACTCTGAACCTAATGTCTGCATGTCATAGAAACATTTAATAAGATGCCTGTGCAAATCCAGAAGAGTTTGCAGAAGAAATGCATGTCTGTTCTGTAACTATTTTCCCAAAGAACTGAAAGGTCCTTCCATAGCTAGTCCACATATTGAATTTCACAACTTAATGATTATGATGTCACATCAGATATATCTGCGTTTATTCTTGACCTGAAGTCCATTCATGCTCACAGTCTGAGATCTGCAACAGAAAAATATATTACACTTGATTAATATAGTTGAAATGTATGTTGATTGCTTGTACACTCAACAAGATATTTAGGATTTTAGATGCATTTTAACTGCGTATAGAAATCAGTTTCAGGCAAAAATATGATGCATATTTTTCAGGCATGCATTAATGAAATGGGTCAGATTTTGTTCACATGAACGACAAACATTATTAAAGTCTTACTGTAGTCAATAATTGTATGGCTTTATAAACTCATCTTTGATCACCATATTTAAACGTCTTAATGGCTTAAAATAGCTTGAATGTAACTCTACAACCTTGCTTCATTTAGTATATGTGGATCAATGAATATGCTAATTAGCCCCGCCTCCACTCACTCCCACAACAGTGTTGCCAAATCTGCGTTTTTTCCACAGAATTGGACTATTTTTACGCTGTTGCCGTGGGTTGTTTATCTTGACCATGTGTTGAAGCGACCCCAAATAACATATTTATCCCCTGCATGCAGATTTTTTTTTATTTTTTTTTCAATATAGCCTTTGGATCATTGCAGTTTTAAACAGAAAATCCTCAGAAATGGTGTTGACTTATGAATTTGCACATGGTTTGTCTTAAAGCATATTGAAAACACCACATAGACATATAAACAACATTAAAAACTTGATTTTCACCACAGAGGGACTTTAAAGACCAAATAACTCTTACCGAACGTTCTATTAACATTACCGGAACGTTTGTTCGGAACGCTCTGAGAACGTTCTCTGTTAGCCGCCGCTCCTCGCACCCGACGCAGCCCAAGCAAAGGCGTCAGCTACAAATGATGTGTAAAGCAGACTGACGCTGAATAACAAGTGTTTGCACAGCGTTCCAGAAGATTTGACCAAAGGAAGTCTGCAATAACAAGCCAGGATCCATTTTTAGCAGCAGTGTCTTAAAGTAGGTCAGTTTTTACATTTGTCAGCGCTCTGTCATCTCATGCGGTCCAGAGTTTGTGGATCACACATAGTTTAGGTTTGGGGTATTTTGAAGGTAATTATCAGATTCACAGGACGGGGTGTGAATTACAGGGGGATTTGGAGGATTTTTTAATTCTACGAGAGCGTGTGTTTTCACATGTCGTTGAACATATTAGTTGCATTTACACAGCTTTTAGCAGCAGATGTCCTGACTGTGTGGAGCTTTGAATCAGTGAATCATCTTGTGAAGTAATTCATTGATTCAAAGCTTCATGCACTACAATTCCATGAATAATATTATACAAGTTAATGTTTTAAGTGTAAAATAAAGATTAGGGAAAAGTAAAAATATAGTAAAAAAATATTGAGTGACTAATAATCAGTTTAACCTGATAAAAAATATTTATTTAATGCCATCCGTGTTCATCTGCAATAACATTGTGGACTTTTATAAAGATCCGTTCGGCCATTAACTTTTAAATGCATCATTATTATCTTTTTCTTCACAAAAAGAGTGTCGTATAAGTAGGTACAGCAGCTGTCATTGAATCATTCACCCGATTCATTCTAAGACACTGAATCATTTAGCAATGAAATGCCAATGTTTTGATCGCAACAAAACTCGGTTTGGAACTATTTTTGTTGGCGGAAATAGTCGATAGCGACAATATAATGTAACATTAAGTTAATATTATAGTATTTACTAGTATTTAAATCTAAATGATACAGGAATTGTGTGGGGCGTGTCGATTTGAAAAATGTGGAAACAATGACACATGATGCTATTTTATCTCTAATATAAATGCTATTGTATCTGAAATGTATTTATAGAGTTTGTAGTGAAGGGAAATCAATGACTTTTTAAGTTATTTTAATTTTACATGCTGTATTGATTCAGTACGGTTTAACTAATGTCATGCTAAGTCACACAAAGAGTGTATAGTTACAGCAATAATAAATATTATGCCACAATCTAATAAATCTCCTCAGTCTGCAAATGTGCTTAAAAGGAACAAACAAAAGTGCATAAATATGTGTTGCTATGGCTTTGTGCTGATGTTGTTTTCAAAAGCAGCAGACCTGGGTGAGTAAATAAGTGTTTTTGGATGACCTTCATCCTAATTTTAACGGTAATACCCCAACATCAGCTTAACCCGACTGCGATCGCCATCTGAAAGTATAAACCAAACACCTCCGTCTGGCGTTCACGTGTAGACAAATAGCTGAGTAGCAACTGCTGCATAAATGCTCCGTTGAATAAAGAAACAGTCAGGCCGAAAAAACGCACCCGCAATATTTCTGTAAGACATTTACGTGCAACACAATCCGCCGGTGCAGTTAACAAACATCGCTTTTCTTTAGCTAAAAGGCCTCACGCAAACTGGAGGAAAGGGAACGTGGCGATAAGTTTTATCTGCAAACTCCTACTGCTGCTGGTTAATTTGAAACATACTCTGTCATAACAGAGCCTTTCTCAGGCCATTACCGAACGCTTTGGGAAAGCGTAATGGGTCAGCGGGCCGGTCGGTCTGACAGGACTCGGGGTCCGCATTAGGGCCGAGATGGGATACGGCCCCCCGTCGGCACCGACTGAACGGTGTCTTTGTTCCAGCACATCGTCTGGTGCGCATTTGATTGTTCCTCTCTGCGTCATTTTAAAACTCAATTACACACAAATTCCTTTAATGGATAAGTAAAATCCGTGGAAGGGGTCAAACCGCGGCCTTTACTAACTGCTCTGGAAATCTCGACCTGCCTCAGTGCTTCGCCTGACACACTTTGATAAGCAAAATTTCATGCAAAAGCAGTTATACTTGAGCCCCATGAACATGAATTGCAGTTAGCATCCAGTGTGTTTCAGGTTTGGTTGGTAGAATGAGTGTGGGTCCATTATAATCAAATTGAGCCTGACTGTTGTTTAGTTTAAATATGTGCCAACCAGCACAATCAACATATAATACGATCACGCTTCATTACCTCTAAAGCCAACATTATACAGATGCACTTCAAATAAAATATTGCATATGTATTTAAATTGCATATAAACTTTCCATCTGTTTGGATTACACAGTTTCAAGATAAACTAATAAATGTAATGTGATTCATATCTGTCAGTCATACATCAGTGAAACAGGCCAGATTCCTGTAATAGCAGCTACGAATAAACTGAGAGTGTTTTATTTATCTTCAGATGATTTCAATCTCATGCATTTTCACTAAATGAATATTGCTTGTTCCATGTTCATACTTTTTAACTGAACAAATCGAATTATTTTCTCAATGAACGGAGATATGCTATCTAAAAAAATAAAATAGATGCAAATAGTTAATTAAAAAACTATGAAATGATTTTAGTGCAGAAATTAGACCTGTTTCATTTACTGTGACTGATTAAAGGCATTAAAGGCACAATATGTAATTTATTTTGGATTGAAAGTGTCTCATAGCAGCAGCCGCCGCGCGAACACAGAGTAGCATCATAACAACTTTCAACACACAAATGTGTCTAATATGATAAACAGTGCTGTGTTACCCCACATACGCTTGACTGGAAGAAGCGGAAGCGGCGACTGTGGCATAATAAAAGTCCCGCTGCTCTCGAGTCGTGTGTCGCGCTCGTCTCTCATTAGCAATTGCTCCAGCGGCTCTGCTTCATACTACAGTAACATTAATAATCTCATCCATGAACATGATTTCTGTCCGAGTCCTGTTGGATTCTGTAGACATGAAGACAACCTCCCATGATTCCGCGAAATCAAAGCGTCATCAAGCTACGCTTTTGTTTTAAATAAGCGGCGAAACTTTACATAGTGTGCCTTTTAAGTTTATTAGTTTGTTAATGTTAACCTTTTGGTGCTGTTCGGTCATTTTTGGCCAAAAAATTTTATGTTTTGGTTCTTTACTTTATCGGAATGATACAAAACTTTGTAAAACTTTTGGCACTTGCTGTGTGAACACACACACACACACACACACACACACACACACACACACACACACACACACACACACACACACACACACACACACACACACACACACACACACACACACACACACACACACACACACACACACAAAAATAATTATGGATATGATTCAAAAAGTTTAAATGGTCCTAAAAAAATCATACTTGTATAGTTTGCGGTCAAAAATGAGCGCATTGGAAATGAATGGGAAGGAATTTCATCTAGTGGAAGTGTTCGGTACTGCACCCAAACAAAATCTTACTGAAAGCTCATTTTTTGAGATATCAACCTCAAATTTGCAACACAACTTGTTTAGATTTATGCCTTTGATTTTCTTTAAAACATGTTTTTTAGGAAATATATATTTCGTATAAAATTTTATTTTTATGCATTTTTCATTATAATAATAATAAACTTCTATAACTTTCTATTAGTTTCACTAAAACAAAAATCACTTCAGCAATAATCTGCCAAGTGTCTTCTTTAAACTTCAAAAGATTCAAGGTTTACCACAGTTTAAGTTGGAAATTTAATTTTCAGGTCTGTGCTCAAAAAGTGATTAACAGGTAAAAAATGGATGATAACTATTCCATAAATATAATTCAGTACCATAAAATCCCCGTAAAAAACAAAATATTTAATTAAAAACATTATTGAATTAAAATATAGTACATTAATTTTAATTAAAATATTATTATTATTATTATTATTATTAATAATAATTTTGGTCATTTTTGACCACCACACGAGCACCAACAGAGGGTTAAAGGGTTAGTTCACCCAAAAATGAAAATAATGTCATTAATTACTCTCCCTCATGTCGTTTCACACCCGTAAGACCTTCATTCATCTTCAGAACACAAATTAAGATATTTTTGATGAAATCCGATGGCTCAGTGAGGCCTGAGCAATGACATTTCCTCTCTCAAGATCCATTAATGTCCTAAAAACATATTTAAATCAGTTCATGTGAGTACAGTGGTTCAATATTAATATTATAAAGAGACGAGAATATTTTTGGTGTGCCAAAAAAAGGATGGAACAGGAAGCTTCAGAGCATAAATGAATCAGCGTATTGAATCAGCGGTTCGGAGCACCAAAGTCACATGATTTCAGCAGTTTGGTGGTTTGACACACGATCCGAATCATGATTCGACACAAAAGATTTGTAACGCTCCAAAGCAGTTACAAAGCTGAAGCAGTGTTCTGAAATCGGCCATCACTAAATAAGTCGTTATTTTGTTTTTTTGGCGCACCAAAAATATTCTCGTGGCTTTATAATATTAATATTGAACCACTGTACTCACATGAACTGATTTAAATATGTTTTTAGTACATTAATGGATCTTGAGAGAGGAAATGTCATTGTTCAGGCCTCACTGAGCCATCGGATTTCATCAAAAATATCTTAATTTGTGTTCTGAAGATGAACGTAGGTCTTATGGGTGAGTAATTAATGACATTATTTTCATTTTTGGGTGAATTAACCCTTTAAAACTGTGTCATCCATTTTTTTAGGGACCATTTTAGTACGTTTAGTTTTTTTTATTTATTCAAAAAATGTTTATCTTTGACATGTCAGCAGTCATTATCCCCCGCAAAACTGTTTCATGGTTCACATACAACATTGCAGATTGTTTGTGCAAAGCATTTTGAAGCAGAGCATTTAGTAAATAGATAGAGGCTCTAATGTGCTAATGAGTTTATTTCCGATGTTTATTAAAGTGGAGAAGCTGAAAGGTCAGTCACAGCTTGTGTACTAATTAAACGCTGAGAAACGATGCAGTCGTTAACCTGATCTGACAGCATCGTGTGAAGAGGAAGTCCTCGAGCCATTCTTCACTTAGAAGCCATAGAGAAGTGCACTACCTACTCCTGTAGTTCATTAAAAGTTCAGTTGTCAAACTCCATCAATGATCTGAAGCCTTCTAAAAATAATACAGGATTTTCAAATGGTACGGAAAGTCCTTAGCGATTTTCTCCTCATTAGTCATCTGGAGTGATTCATGAACTCGCTGGAACTCTGCGTCCGATCGTATTCTGGTCTCTAGATACTGGATATCTCTGCTTCTACTGGACGGTTTCGCCTCGTTCATCTTCTGCCGGGTGAAAACTGTGCATCTGATCACTCAGTAAAGTCCTCGAAAGACACGTGATGAGAGGAATCATTCATACTCTCTTAAAAATAAAGCTTTTTACTGGCATCATAGAGTTCCACGAAGAGCCTTTAACTTTCCACTGCAGAAAAGTTCTTTATAGTGGGGAAAAAAGGTTATTAAAATGAAATTCACACTAGCTAGTTATGATGGTTTAGTTGTGTTTAGTGAACACAGTTAGTGCGTGTTGCTCTTTTCAAACAGCAGGTCGTGATGGAGAAGGACAGGACATCAGCACGGGACACGCAGCCCTTTACTTTGACATTTAATCCCTGATAATGTACTTAAATAAAACACTCATCCAGCCTGTCAGGTCTGATCTCGTCACAAATTAAAACCTGCTGACCAAATGTTAACCAAGACCACTAATTGTAAGTGATTACAGTAAATTCACACCCTAATAATAAGCCGATGGCTCAGCTTTCGTATGTAAACCCATATCTGATTTTTTCCTGCACGCAACGCGAGGTGGAATTGGACGGCTCTGTAATTGAAAAGAGCAGCCAGATGTATGTAGAGCGCCTCATTCATTTCACTTGGACACTCTGTGATTTGAGAAAACAATTTGAAGTCTTTGGTTAACCACCGTAAGCACACAGTACATGTATAATGTACTTAGGGGGGAAACATGGTTTCCCTCTGAAAAATGAATTTGTGCAGCGCGGCCCCCGACTGTGCTGCGTGTCACAAGCCTTTTCCGCTGGAAATGTGCAGGACGCTGAACGGAGGGAAGTGTGTGGGACAGCATGTGCGTTTGGAGTCGCGAATGAGGAATGGAGAAAAGTTGGAGTTAGTTTTTCTTTGAATTATTATTACATTTTCACAAAGAACTTGTTTTTGTCCTTTTCTGTCCAGAGAAACACTTTATCTAACACTTTATGTATTTATATTTATAATATGATATATTTATTATAAAGTGAATTCTGAAGCTGTAAAGCAGCATTGTCAGTATTCAGCTCAATTCAATATTGATTCAGTTCAGTTCAATAACAGTGTCAGTGTTGCAAAGTTATTGTTATTATAAAGTTAAGTCATTATTGGGCACAACTAACACATAAATCTAATAGTTTTATGGAAGTTACAAGTAAAACAACATATTGCTTTTTAAAGTTACACCACAGTGAAGGTTCATCAACATTCCAGAGTCACTTTTGCACGTTACCTTTGTCTTTATAATTAAATTGTTGACATAAAATTGTCTTTTGGTTAGAAATGGCAACTTTTTGTGCTGAAGTTTTAGAAAAGTCAAAATTGTGGGATATAAACTCTTAGAAAAATGTGAGAATTATGAGGTATAAACATGTAATTCTGATTAAAAAAAAAAAAAAGTCAAAATGATTGGATATAAAATCAAAGTTCTGAGAAAAAGTAAGAATTATGAGATATAATTTTTGAGAAAAAAGTCAGAATTGTTCGATATAAACTTGTGATTCTAAGGACAAAGTCATAATTGCATGATATAACTTCATAATTTTGAGAAAAAAGTCAGAATTATTAGATAAATGTGAAATTTTGAGAGTCATAATCGCGAGAAATAAACTTGAAATTTTGAGAAAAAGTTATTATTGTGAGATTTAAACTAGCAATTTTAAGAAAAAATTCAGAATTGCACTATATAAACTCGTAATTCTACGTCATTACTGCCAGATATACATTTGCAGCTTTGAGGAAAAAAGTCAGAATTGAGATATAAAGGTGAAATTTTAATAATCACGAGATTTACACGTGAAATTTTTAGAAAAAAAGTCAGATTTGCAAGATATAAACCTGAAATTTTGAGAATTTTTTTTTAAAAAGTCAGAATTGCATGATATAAACTTGCAGTTCTGAGACAAAAATATCATAATTGCAATATATAAACATGCATTTGTGAGATGAAAGTAAGAATAAGATATAAACTTGAAATTTTTGGAAAAAAGTCAGAATTGTGAGATGCAATGTAAATTTGCAATTCTGAGAAAAAAGTAAATTTGTCAGAATTTTAAGATGAAAAGTCGCATTTACATTTGTTATTTTTTCTTCTGTGGTGGAAATGAGCTTTCATATTATAGCGCCCCTTTTGGCAAGACCGAGCAACTCATACACGCATTGCCTTGTGAACCGTGTTCTGATCCAGGGCGGGCCGACGATGTAACATAATTAATAGCTTTTATTAAGAGTCTGGCACCCTTAGACGTAGTTTGCTCTAAACGCTGGATCTGCGTATCATTTGTAAGGAGCTGGCAGCCGCAGCACGTACAGTGGGGGGTCCCGCTTTCAAAGAGGTTCGGCGCGAGCGAGAGTTTCCTGTAAGCTCAGGAAGTGAGGAGATGTGTGTGCCGCTTTGTTTCAGAGACCACAAAACTCCCCCGAGGCGGCCGAACACGTCAACAGGGTAAAAGAAGAAACCCTTGGGGAGCTGAAAGGTGTTTGTTCTTCGGCTCTGAGATCGGGGTACCTGATGGGGAGCCCAAAATCAAAGAGGAACCCAGAGCGAGTGCCAAATTATTAGCCGAAGGTAATTTATCTCGCCAAGCACTCACATCTGGGAATCATCCGATTCCGCTCGTTAATGTTGATCGTCTCCTCATCGCTGTCAGGTCACAGATGGGCCAAACTATCAGTGCCTAGTGCAATTCCTCATTCACTTCATGCCATGATTTCATGCACATCAGCGCAGCTGGAAAACATGATATCAGTGTTACCTACAGCACCACACACCCAGAGAAGGTTCTGACAACGTTCTTCCAGTGACATTCATAGAACATTCGTTCAGTCTTTAATGATGTTCTCCAAACGTTTGCACAAAAACATCACGGAACGTTTTTTCTGAAACATTTTAGTTCCTCCAACACTGTTTCGGAATGTTCAGACAGAGAACATTCAAAAGTAACATTCACATAATGTTTGCAAAATGGAATGTTCCCTTAACCTTCGCATCACTGTTTTTAAAACATTTTGAACTTTTAGAGATCATTCAGAAATAACATTTTCATAACGTAATGGAAATGGTTTTGTTAGCCGGAGGCCTTTAGCGCGCCAAAACTGACCAGAAAAAGCTCTAAAAAACAGACGTCCAATTCCAAACTCGGATGATTGATTTAGAAACTGAAAGGATATATCAACAATAGAGAGCAGTTCTGTCTAATTCTGTCATTTATTGTTTTCAACTGGTTTGACATGTTATGACAGTCATTCAAAAGGCCGGATATCAGACCATAGATGTCTATAGTTGCAGATAAAACACTAAAGAGAGGCTCTTTTATATCATCAAAAAATGTTAGTTAAACACAGTGTTGCCAAGTCTGCGGTTTTCCCGCGGAATCGGGCTACATTAACGCTGTTGCCGTGGGTTGTTTTTCATGTTCTCGAGTTGAAGTGACCCCAAATAACATGATATTTAGCCTCTGGAATGTGAATTTTACCAGGGGAACCCTGACAAAAAACAGATTTTACCCCGTGAAATGCAATTGGGCAATTTGTTGTGAAAACCTGGCAACCCTGGTAAAACATGAAAGTTTTATGCAGTCATTTAAGAAATTTCTCCTTATATAGAACCCATTCTTTAAAATTGAGTCAAGAACCCTAATTCTATAAAGAATTAATTTGGATGTCCCCCCCCCCCCCCAATATCTTAAGTCCCTTTGCTTCTCAGGTAAATGTATCTTTATCCAGGATTTTTAGATCATCGTCAACCTCATGATTTTCTGAAAAGCTCTGTACAAATACATTTGATTTGACTTTTATACACACAGTTCAGTGCTGAAAAAAAGATACCTGAGAGTAATTTGGTGAAGGATTGAACTGACTAATTGCCAGTCATTTGATAACCAGCAATTTTACACTCTCACTTTAATGGGACCTGCAACGTGATTCTACAAGGTTTCTATCAAAGATGTCATTGTTCCCCGGATAACTGCTGCGATATATAAGATTATAATATTGTCAATACAGTGTTGACTATACCGCAGATATCATGACTTAACAAGTTGACCTTGAATTTAAATCTTGAGTTCTGTTCTCCTAAATGAAGTGACTGAAAGTCTAGTCTTGCTCGGATGTATTAAAAACACATAACCTCAAACCAAAAGATTATTTCAGTTTGTTTCTGCACTTTTTAGCAGATAAGATGAAGTTCAGCTTGTGGATTGCATTGTGCATATTATTGCACTTTTCATCCCACTGATTTGAATCTTTTGATTCCGTTTACCAAAAAGATCATTCACTGATTCATTTGCGTACATCATTACACCAGTAGGTGGCGATCAGTGAGTGTCTTTTTACAGTATTATGAGTGAGCCGTTGTTTCATCCACTCAAAAACATTGAGTGAATGATTGTTATTAAACAAATGCATTTACTAACAGACTCTGGAAACAGTGTTTCAAGCGCAATTCTCTAAAAATGACAAGAAAACAGATTTACTAAATCTTCTGCATTGTTTCTGTCAACTGCTGGGCTTGACTATTATGAATAGAAAAAAGACTACGGTTGGCTAAATAAAAATGTTGAGTTTCAATAATATCATTATGGAGAGAATTTACAATTAGTTACTCGCAATTGCAGTCGGCATGAAAGGTGAAAAGTATATCTGAGTGAAACGGCTTCACAAACAAGAACAAATGTAGGGCGGGGCTTGATTTTGTCCGTGGGGAATTGATTGGATGGTCGTGGTTTGGTATTGGTGGATCTCATGTGAGTGACAGGTTGCCCCGCCCTCATCATCAGAGAAGATATTCTGATTCAAGATTTTGAAGCACATGAAGTAAAAAAAAAATTGATATCATGGTGACTTTGTCATTTTAATTCTCAATAAATACATCAACAATATAAATTTTTTTCCAAGCTGGCCCCTGACGTGTTATGCCACATTCCATGTTAATTTCTGACTCATTTTAGGTGTTTTTGGAAGCATGGAATTGGCATTCCAAAGTGGCACTGGAAGTGGAGCCACCGTGCCAGCAATCCTAGAACACTGACATCATGCAAATAAAAAAACACTGCCTGCTCACTCCACCCAGCTCATACATCGTTCTAGTGGAGTTCAGTTCATCTTCTCCCCTCCTGAATCACTGAGTCCATCAAAGAGGGAAAAACCTCCGCTCAAAGTGAGCATTCATGGCAAACTCTCCTCTGGTGCATTACGTCTTTTTTCCAAAAGTTTTCCTTTACAGTCGAGGCTACACATCATTACTTCTACTTTAAGTCTCTCTCTCTTTCTCTCTGGATAAAAGCAATATAACCTAATCACTGAGAGGTGTTTAAAAAAAAGAAAATATATAAAGAAATGCATAAATAATATGTAATAAACAAATTTTATAATGCACAAAATAAATAAAATGTATTTCTTAAAATGTACATCTTATCTCGTGATTTTAAATAAATATTGTAAAAACGCTACAGAAAAAAACTGTAAATAGGTTCACAGTAAGTTCCCGTATTATATACAGGGAAAAACTGTAAAAGCTCTAACCAGACATTTATGCAATTTTTATAAGTAAAGACAAAATCAATGTATAATTTACAGTCAAAATCTGTAAACTGATGTTCCCAGTATTCCCTATTCCCAGGCTTTTTTTTAGGAAGGCGCGTGATGAGGGGCTGCACGTGTGGCCCCGCCCATAACTCGTTTCATTGGTTAGTTGTGTGACGTCGACGTCTTGGCAAACAAGAAATGCGGTTGAGTGCATATTTTAGGTTTACAATTATATAAGAAATCAAATACATATAGTAGGTCTAAACAGTTTACAAAAGTGTGATTTCATTATTGATATTCTTGAAAAGATGTAGTTATACTGTGTAGAGTAGACACCATTTGACAGAGTAGAAATACGACTATATATTTAATCTATATGAAAATAGAGAAGAAATTTCTATACTTACACTCTAAAAAAGACGAGAATTATTTTAAAAAAATTGTTTAGACACATTAAACTTTTTTGCATTGTGATTTTAAAAAAAAAGTACTTTTTTTCATTTTTTTTACAATTGTTATGTTTATCTCAGTCATTAGATTGAGGTAATTAAATATTTAATAAATGTTATTATTTGATTTGTATGGAAGAGGATTAGGGCCAAGAAATAATAAAAAAATAAAACCATCTTGACATTAAAGTTGTTAAATTTCGAGAAAAAAGTCGAGATAAAATGTTGAGAATAAAGTCATTAAATTTCGAGAAAAAAGTCGAGATAAAATGTTGAGAATAAAGTCATTAAATTTCGAGAAAAAAGTCGTAATTTAATGAATTTGTTCTAGTAATTTAACGACTTTTTTCTCGTAATTTAATGACTTTATTCTCAACATTTTATCTCAACTCTTTTCTTGAAATTTAACATTTTTCTCATTTCACGAATTTGTTTTCATAATTTAATGACTTTTTTCTCATAATTTAATGACTTTTTTTCTCATAATTTAATGACTTTATTCTCAACATTTTATCTCAACTCTTTTCTTGAAATTTAACATTTTTCTCATTTAACGAATTTGTTCTCATAATTTAACGACTTTTTTCTCATAATTTAATGACTTTTTTCTCATAATTTAATGACTTTATTCTCAACATTCTATCTCGACTTTTTTCTCGTAATTTAACGACTTTTTTCTCGTAATTTAATGACTTTATTCTCAACATTTTATCTCAACTTTTTTCTTGAAATTCAACATTTTTCTCATTTAACGAATTTGTTCTCATAATTTAATGACTTTTTTCTCATAATTTAATGACTTTATTCTCAACATTTTATCTCGACTTTTTTCTCGAAATTTAACATTTTTCTCATTTTACAAATTTGTTTTCATAATTTAACGACATTTTTCTCATAATTTAACGACTTTTTTCTCGTAATTTAATGACTTTATTCTCAACATTTTATCTCAACTTTTTTCTCGTAATTTAACGACTTTATTCTCAACATTCTATCTCGACATTTTTCTCATAATTTAACGACTTTTTTCTCGTAATTTAATGACTTTATTCTCAACATTTTATCTCAACTTTTTTCTCGTAATTTAACGAATTTGTTCTCGTAATTTAAAGACTTTTTTCTCGAAATTTAATGACTTTATTCTCAACATTTTATCTCAACATTTAGTTGTTTTAAACAACTTTAACAAAATTTAACTAAATTTAACGAGTTTAATCTCGAGATGGTTTTATTTTTTTATTATTGCTTGGCCCTAATCCTCTTCTGTAGATTTGGGGGTGAAATATGGCATGATTGTTATTTTTTTGTGTTAAAATCACTTGTATATAAATATTATTTGTTTTTTGTTCCCTGATGATATTCAGTTGGATTCATTGATTGCAGAGGGATTCATTGACAGAGCTGAAGACATTATTTATGTGCCGCACTGGAATTAAGAGCATTAAGACAGATTGTAGAAATAATCATAAAGAATTTGTATGATTTCTCGCTCTCATTTTGTTTCTTCTGACTTTCAGGAATTCTTATCCATTTACCCGACGTCCTGAGCCAGCCTGTAACGCTTAGCAGCCACAGCGAAGACCCACTAAACCATCTGTTTTAATACCTCAGAGTACATGTGCTTCTCATTAATCATATCATATAATCATAACACCTCACCGCCAAAAACATCAAAATATATCATGTGAGCATAAGCGACGACAGATCGCAGATAAAACCCTGCTCTGGCACATCACCGCATCACCATCCTATTAGAAGAGCAATGAGAAAATCCATAAGGACAGTGAACGAAAACTTCACTCAGCACCATCTCAGCTCAAATATGCTCCCAATTCTACTGAACAATAAACATCCATGATCCTCTCAGGTGGAAAATGACCATCAGCCATCAGTGAGAGCAGGTCTACACACACAAACACACGGGGTGACAGCATTACGTCGCTCCTACTGGAGGGACCACACAAGCAGAGCGTTGACTTCAGGGAAGAATGCTGGAGCCTTTCATCTGGATGGAGGAATGAAGGATGAAGGGGTGACGTGAGGGGGCTGATGGAGGACAGACGCTTGCTCATTCAGACAGGAAGATGTGAAGAGAGCAAAATCTGCCAGAGCCTGCAGTCTGTGTGTGAGAAGACCCGGTGAAGTAAAGGTAAAGACGGAGGGATAGCTTACGTTTGAGGGATAGCGCGGGAGGAAATGTAAAGATATTGTTGTGTTGACTTTTTCTTTTTTAAATGTGGAAGCTCGAGGGTGTCATGCCATGAGAGCGATCAGTTTCCCAAAGCATCATCATAAGCCTAAGCAGATCATGAGAGCTTTGGTGCAGTCGGTTTATGATCAGCTTAGGCGGGTGTCGTCACTAATGGAGATGATGCATACATCTAATACCATTTAAAAAATGCCTGCAGTGGAAATCAATTTAAAGGATTAGTTTACTTTATTAAATTCAGATTTCCTGATAATTTACTCTCCTCCATGTCATCCAAGTCTTTCTTTCTTCAGTGGAAAACGTTCCAGGATTTTTCTCCATATAGTGGACTTCACTGGGGTTCAACGGGTTGAAGGTCCAAACGTCAGTTTCAAAGAGCTCTACATGATCCCAGACGAGGAACAAGAGTCTTATCTAGAGAAACCATCGCTCATTCTCTAAAAAAAATACTTTTTAGCCACAAATGCTCGTCTTGCACTGCTCTGTGACGTGATCATGTTGGAAAGGTCACGCGTGATGTAAGTCAACTAATCCTTTAATGTGGTATATATTGCTCCTTAATGAAAAAGTTCAAAGAGGTTCGGCACACGAAAAACTTTGGGAATCCCTAAAGTTGATCATCAAGACTTGGAGTAATTGTGTCACCTCCTTAAGAGCTTGCGATTGGCTTAGATTACCGTATTTTCTGGCGTTTTGACAACAGCTTCTGTTCACACATGACCTTTAAATGGAAAAATGCCGTTACATATGCTGTTCTATTTTCCATTTTATTCATTTTACCCGATCTTGCCAAAGAATGAGCCACTTAGAAAAAATAGTACATTCGTTCAAACAGAAAATCCAAAGATTGCAAAAAGTCAAAATGTGATCCTGTACATCCCAAAGATCAGTGGAACGAAAATCTCTGTAAACATGTGATGAAAAGAGAGATAAAGACACACGAATGTGGCCAAAGAACATTGGCAAGAGAGTCTCTTTTCTTTTGCTCAAGTGCTTTATTGCATTAAAGTGAAAGAATATAGAGCACATTTGAAGTAAATTCTGCCGTTAAAAACTACAAAATAAAGCGTAACCCGATACTGTCGTTTAAATGGAGGTACAGAGGAAAGGGTGGGCGAAGGTACGAGCCAAGAGCAGAATGCCTTTTATGCAGGGAAATAACGCTTGGCGCTTGTTTGTCTTGCCATGGCATTAATCCTGTCGCCTTTTTCATCCCTAATCCTTACAACAACACAGCCTTCGGGAACTAATAAATGGAAGGATTCAATTTCCTCCGTCCATGCCAAGCTCCACACCAGAGCACGAGGGTCAGACGGGAGAAGAGGGGCTCGACCGGGCTGTTTGTGTTCAGGGCGTTTTCCCCTCATTGATATTACATATCAGCTGGTGCTCAGCACAATCGTTCTGGGTGGGTTAGCATTACAGATAAACCCAAGGTGAGTCATGTAACATGGATCATATCAAAGGCCTGATTTACCTTCACGCAGACAGAGCTGGATTCAGGGATTGAAGGGCCTCAGGGAGGCGCTGGGAGCGTAAACACAGATGCCATCGTCCTCAAGCACATTTCTGTTTGTACAGTTTTTACATAACGCTTCAAAGCGTCCGGACCCTCCCAAAGTAGAATCAACAGCAGGCCGTGAGAACGGCCAGCCGAGGAGAGGACCCGATTGAAAGCCGCGCCACTTCACGGCGCTCATGACCTCATTGCAGTGGCGGCAGAGATGTGTTCGCTGATAACAGACGAGAGGCCGAGTGTGTGTGTGTGTGTGTGTGGTTTGAGTTAAGACGGAGACAAAAAAGCACTTGTTTGCAGTGACTGGAATTGTGCAGCGCATACAGGCATAATTGCTTATAAAAATGAAAACATTTCTTCAGATTTGGATCGGCCGAGCATGGAAAGCATTATGGATTTGTTCATTTTTTTCATGAAAACATGGATAGCATTAAGAAAGCTGCATCACTTGAGGCTGTAGTTCATTTCTGCTGATAGAATCATTTTACATGATAGTTTATTTTTTCCGGTTTTAACGTTGTTATTGTTATAGTCATCTGACCCCATTGGCAGATATATAATGCTTAGAACAAGAAAACATATATAGATATCTTAAACTTTCCCTGTTAGGATATTTTAAAGGTTTTGGAGTCTCCTACAAAAGGTTTACATTCATCCAAAACACTTTAATTTTCTCATAATATACATTGTAGGGCTGCAACTAACTATTGCTCTGATAATCATTTAGTTGGCCGATTAATCGGATAAAAAGTCAATTTCTTTATTTTATTGACAAAGCACGCTATTCCACACCCCAATGCTGTCCTTCAAACGAATGTGCCAACTGACTGCTATGAAAACATATACAGTGAATATATCTATATGCATAAAGACAGCTTAAATGCCTGCATTAAAAATGAAGATAATAATAAGGAAAAACACAAACTCACTGTTAACAGATAAGAGGAATAATTTGTTTATCCTGTAAATATAAGAAACATTTATGTTGTTATCCCTTTACAGTTACCACTCATAAAATTCTTGAATTACATGTTAACTTTTAAACCTTAATTTAATGTCCAACAACAGATATTTCAGCAAAATGAATATTTTTGCACTGAATTTTAATTGTTTAAAAAGTAAAAAAGTTCAACACAGACTGTCAGGATGAGTCTTCATGCAAAATGGAAATACTCACATGATTTTCTAACACTTACAGATAAAGATATTCCCGTAAAATGGAAGTTTTGCGCTGAGGAAACATATCACACATTAAACAGCACGCACATCTGACAGCGCAAGCCATGTTAGACATTACATGCATTAATAATGATGCATTGATTAATAATGCATTAGCTTGAAGCTTAAAATACAGAACTTTCAGTTTGGATCACATACCGTCCACTATTTTTAGATGCATTTTGTTCATAGAAATGCGTTATTCAGTGCTGTAATTTGACGCGACTGGCGGAAGTTTTCCATGCACGGTGGGTAGATGCGACCAATCCAAGTACCTTAGCAACTGCCTAGCAACACCCTAGCAACCACTCAGGTTACCATAGCAACCGCCTAGCAACCACCCAGGACACCCTAGCAACCGCCTAGCAACACCATAGTGACCACCCCAAGTACCTAAGCAACCGCTCAGCAACACCCTAGCAACCACTCAGGTTACCATAACAACCGCCTAGCAACCACCCAGAACACCCTAGCAACACCTTAGCAACTACCCCAAGTACCGTAGCAACCACACAGAACACCCTAGCAACCACTCAGGTTACCATGGCAACCGCCTAGCAACCACCCAGAACACCCTAGCAACTGCCTAGCAACACCTTAGCAACTACCCGAAGTACCTTAGCAACCGCCTAGCAACCGAGGGGAGAGTTGTGCCACTGCAAGCACCATTCACATTTTCTTCAGGAAATGTACATTCTCGATCATTATCGATTATTATCGATTAGTTGTTGCAGCCCTAATACATTTCTCCTCATTTCTCAAACATTCTGCAAACTTACTCTGCTCTGATTGGTCAGACCACAAAGCCCAGTCTTTTGTGATTGGTCGACCGATTACAGCGCATGCCGGAAACGAAACGCCTATTACCTATTATCTGAGTTTCATCTCCGGAGGCTTCCTCAGTACTTGCATACACAGTGATACAAACGACGGCGTCGGGTTTTCTGTATCAATTCCGGCGCGAGTCCTCATCCTTTTGAAGAGCATGCAAAGTGGATTTGCAGAACTGAAAACAGCGTCTCGACATGAACAACACAAACCAAACTCTTCCAGTCTCAGATGCAACTACAGTGTTCGAGGGCGGGGCAGAGTAGATGTCATTTGCCAGCAGCCAATGAAAACCATAGACAGGCATAATGCAAATTCGTTACATTGTTGCATAGGTATGTAACAGGAAGTGAGACTGGTAGGTGAAAGGTAATGTTCGAAAAAGCAAAATGGTGTAATTTTGCATGCTTAGATACAGAATAGGAAAATCACTTTTTGCAGTGTAAAAGCATGAAGGTCTGAGCTGCACAAAGAGCTAAAAATACATCTGCTTGGACCTGTCCTGAAGCCTATAAACAACACAAGGCCTCGTTAACAGTCTCAGGTGCTGTTTGGGTCGTCGCACAACCGCACTCCAGCCCTGTCCCTGTCTGTGATCCATGTGGTGGCACTTGACCTTTGTTTTTCTGAAAGGAGATACAACATCAACAGCGACACGCAGACTGAGAGGCAGAGAATTGCATGACTATCCCACTGTCCCGCCACAGGCATTTACCATGTGTCTGCGCACATGACAGAAAGTACTTTAAAGCTGGAGTGGCAAAGCCACGAGGAAGAAAGCACTCTGCACCATGCTGGACACGGAGATTGTCTTCAATAAACAAAAGGAGGAGATGTTCTAAACACCAGAGCAGCGAGATGATGCATAAGGATGTGTGAGGAGCAACACCAGGTGTTCATCTTTTCAACTGTGGCTTTTCTAACACAAGCAACAGCAAGAAACGTGCAAAATCTCCATTCTCTTCTTTTTTCCATGAGATTTTTACCTCTCGCCACTCACTTAGCCATCATGTGCTCCACCGTGGCCAAAGCTCTCGTCTGTTTATTTGCAAAAAGACATACCAGGAAGTACAACTTCAAACAATGGCCTGAAGTTATAAACCTCATTCCTTTCTATAGCCCACCTGGATGCAGACACCTAGCCATGAAACAGAGGGAAAATTCCTTCGGAGGGAATGGACGCACATGCCATTTCAAGGACTCACCAAACAAAGACTGTCTGGGAGCACACATTTTTGGAAAGGTACAGAAAGAGGGAGAAAAATGTACCAATTTCAGATCCTCTGAATCAGCTGCGACCCTTCCTAAGATCTCCGGTACTAGTGTGGAAGACATGCCGATAACGATACAGATCACACGTCTCAGTGAATTATACATGCTTGAATTATGAAACACAAGGAGGGTATATAATCCTGCATCTAAAATAAGTGGCATCGAAGGTAAATCAGGCATGAATTGGAAATTTCCCCAGTTTTAATGTGAATTTTTTTATAATTTTATTTACCTGGTCACTTCATGTGTTTTCTCTGATCGGATAGCTATCCAATTTCTCTTTTTCTGTGCTATCTCAAATGGCTGAAAGCACAATAAACTTTTCATTCCCTCCATCTTTCATGCCAAAAGGTGTAGATACCGTGAGCTCCCAGTGGGATCCATATATATATATATACTTCATGTGTGTTTGATGGTCTGATGGTGCATTTAATTTAAGTTTCCTCTATTATTAAGGACTACCTGACTATAAGAAATGCTGGCTTACAATCTCTTTCCTTGTTCATTATATTTTCTTATGTATGGTATCAGTACTATTCAGTTAAAAAAATGATATTTTGAAAAATACAGTTTTATGACCTTCACCATCTGTTTTTCATATTGAGCGACCAAATGAAACCCTCCTGTCAGTGTCTTTGAAAGAATTCTTCTGTTCTGTTTCAGCATCTAGAGCAGCTTACATAACACACAAGTCGGAAAAAAGAAGCTAGTGAGTTGTTGAAAGGTAAAGATTCTTCGGGCCAAAGAGTTAAAGCTATTCAGGAAGTCGTATGAGAACAGCAGGGAACGCTTCAGCGTATCTTGTGCAGGCAGAGTGCAATCATACCTCTCAGGTTAAAGGTTTGTGTAGTTCCTGGACACAGCGCACTAGGGGGGCTTCCTGAAGACTCACCCTTTCGAGTGCTCCTCAAACAACCCACACACAGACAAACTCACCCCGTGCTATTTTTAAACATTACCTCAAACGAGAACGGAGGTCAACTGCCTCCTTTTCCCCCAATCGTGCCCATGTGTGTTCCAGAAAAGTCCTGAGTTGATCACTTTAACAGAAGAGCCATTCAGCTGAAGCTTTCTATTTAAAGAAAGACCCCCAGATATACGCACCGGGACTCCCCTGGCTCGTTTGTTTACCTCGAACCTCCTGGGAGGCCAAATATAAGAGTGTGAATTCTTGAAGGGCCCCTAAATTGGATGGAAAGTATCTAGTAAAGGGCTGGAACATCTGTCTCTTGATCCCTTGAGCGGCCAATGCAAGATTTGGGCTCCTTTCATTCTGTATTGAATTTGATATTTTACTTAAAGGGTTTGTTCACCTGAAAATGAAATTTCTGTCATTAATTACTCACCCTCATGTCGTTCCACACCTTCATTCATCTTCAGAACACAAATTAAGATATTTTTGATGAAATCCAGTGAGGCCTGAGCAATGACATTTCCTCTCTCAAGATCCATTAATGCACTAAAAACATATTTAAATCAGTTCATGTGAGTACACTGGTTCAATATTAATATTATAAAGCCATGAGAATATTTTAGGTGTGCCAAAAAAACAAAATAACGACTTATTTAGTGATGGACGATTTCAAAACACTGCTTCAGGAAGCTTCGGAGCGTTACGAATCAACGTGTCGAATCATGATTTGGAGCGCCATAGTCACGTGATTTCAGCAGTTTGGCGGTTTGACACGCGATCCGAATCATGATTCAACACAAAAGATTCATCTTCCTGAAGCAGTGTTTTGGAATCGGCCATCACTAAATAAGTCGTTATTTTGTTTTTTTGGCACACCAAAAATATTCTCGTCCCTTTATAATATTAATATTGAACCACTGTACTCACATGAACTGATTTAAATGTGTTTTTAGTGCATTAATGGTTCTTGAGAGAGGAAATGGCATTGCTCAGCCATCAGATTTCATCAAAAATATCTTCATTTTTAAGTCTTTAAATCTTAATTTGTGTTCCGAAGATTAACGAAAGTCTTACTGGCGTGAAACAACATGAGGGTGAGTAATAAATGACAGAATTTTCATTTTTGGGTGAACTAACCCTTTAATGTAGGATTGTAAAACTGATCTTGATGAGACAGTTGTTGTTTTAAGTGCATGTAAAACTCTTGATCCTGCGAGTGCATTTATGCACATAACACAGAACTTCCAACACAATCAAATATTGCATCTCACAGTCAACTTTATCCGCCGTTTGTCCCATTTAATATAAACGTGGTCACTTCAGACAGCCGTAGGACTCACATTAAACTAGACATGGGCCATTTATCAAGCACCTGCACCACAGAGCGTAAAACTCTGCTCAAGTAATCACCTGCGGTTCCTTGTAGATCTCACTGGGATATGTAAGAGCCCAACAGAAGAAAAAACCTGGAACAAAATCTAAAGTCCAACAAAAAACCATTTGGCTGTGCAACAAGCCTATTTCCTCTCTCTGCAATTACTGAATTTCTATTAACATTCCAGGTGTTTTGTTTTCTAGGTTCATTATAAAGGTGAATTGCGGTCTCATGCAGGACTTGAGTGATGGTGTGTCTACACTGGACATGCTGTCATGTGATGTACACAGTGCTTCCGGGACAAGGTTAGGGTTAGGTTAGAATGCAAATGTGCAATACGTTGTAAGTCTTTATGAATGCTCAGTCATGTAAAAAGGTTTGCTGGTTCCTGTCATTCTCTGGAGAGAACAAAAAAGATCAGAACCTAGGCTGAACTCCAACTGAAATAGCTTAAACAAAAAGTGAGAAGCTGAATGGATTAACAAAATTATGATAATTTTGAACTTGTCTTCTTCTACGTGTTTGTCATGTTCTGATAAAAATGCATTGGATGTGTTGTTACTTTTCTGTGCAATCAGACTAGGCTTGCTGCGTTAAATGGTATAAATATCTGCAAGTTATACGCCTATATGACTGTGAATTCAAAACCGAAAATGAAAAGCGAGCATGCATTCATAAGCCTCTCTGTTATCAATAATACCGGTGTTGTCGCAAGTTTATATAATGTTGTGAAAATCTCCTTGCCTTGACATAAATAAATCAGACTTAAGTTCCTTGCACACTGAGCCCCAAATTCTTGTCCGAAATGTTTGCGTGTTAAAAAATAAATATGAACTCACGTTGGGTCAATTCATTCAATTCCTTCATTAAAAAATTTGGATCGAGTTCAATTTTTTGCGTTTTTGACATCCGTAGCAAGCATTTTGAGAGGTGTTTTGACAATTCGGAGCCACCGTACAAGCAATATGGCGTCTGACAAGTTGATCCACTTCGTCTTGTAGCACAAAGCACTGTGTGACAAACAAAGTGCGGAATATAAAGAGATTGTGGAACTAATTGGAATTATACTTGGATTATATGCGACGAATAGTAATAGTATGTGACGAATTTTGAGGATGACGAATAGGTAAAAACGCATATGAAAATTTCGGACACAACTGTAGAATATCGATTATCTCTTTTGACTTGAAAACCACATAGAAACATATGAAAAAACAATCACATTGCGAACACTAGCATTGTGACATTTGTAATAGCACATTTGTTTAATTGATTTAGAACATGTAAAAATCTTTCTTCAAACCAGAGCAGACTGACATGCTTTAAACATTGTGAGTTGTGTTGTAATTTATTGATGAAGGACGTTGAAGGCTGTGCATGTGGGAACCCAGCATGAGGCAAAAGGCAAAGATTTGCAGTCTTGGGTGGCAGTGAAAATCTGCAAGCGATTAAAAAAGACTTCAGATTCTTTCACGATTAGATATGAGTTCTCCCCGGGTGTGTTCTGTAAAGGTAGCACGTTTATGAAGTACAGTTACAGCTTTAAAAAAAATGAAAGTCACATTTTATAAAAGGTTTTAATGAAATGGCATTAGGTCCGTGGGTGGCTTACCGAGCTTAAGTGTGTTGGTTTGTATATGGATGGTTTTATGATGCTGTTTTGTTAAGTGTCTTGATAATTTCCTGTTATCGTCACCCGTCAATTTCATTGCTTTCTGGAGTGTGGAGAAGGTAGATTAAACCACACACTTGAAATATTTTTGGCACCGAGTTTATTGTGCCTGTTTAAAGGAGACCCGTTGCAATAATTTACACAACTGTGTGTAATAAATGTTGTGTCTGTGCCAATAATGAATCACCAAGACGGAGCAGACTGTAAAGTGACTCAAGACTATGACACTTACACTGCAGTTTGGACAGGAAGTTACAGGTATTTCTGCCATGATGTTAGTGAACTTCTGGAGATACTTGGTCAGGGTTTGACGTGTAGCCTGGTTTAGGATGAGATCAACTCCCAGAGGCACAACAACCATGACCTTCAACAGATAGGGAGAAGATCAGAGGAAGCTCATGCTTGTGGTGATAAAAAAACAAGCTGAAATGTCAGGAACGAACTAAAAAAAATCCATTATGAACAAAACAGGATGTCAGTAAAGGGTGACAAAAATGTTAACCTGTGCTAGAAGGAAGGCAGCGTCATTCAGTAACATTTGATTGACGTGTTTCTGTTGGTGATTAAGAGGAGTTACTAAGAACAGTTCGGATTCAAGGCGAGACCAAAAAAAATGTTATTTCTGAATGTTCTCAGAATGTTCAAAACACTTACTTGATTATGTGAGCATTAGAGACAATCTTTTCTCCATTTTATTATTTTGCAAGTATTATCAAAACTGTTTACTTTTATTTTTGTACACAATAAAAACAAAACATTGTGCTTTCGTAAAATAAAGAAAACAAACTGGATGCCGCTTTCTGCCGTGAACTTGTTTGTGGAGCGCGTCACAAAAATGAACCAAAATTCAGCATATTCTATTTGTTGCAGTTTTTTCTTTTGTTTTGTTGATCTGTTTATTAAGTTAAATATATTTTAAATGTTTATTCCTATATATATATATATATATATATATATATATATATATATATATATATATATATATAATATATAATATATATATTATATATATAATATATATAATATAATATATATATATATATATATATATATATATATATATATATATATACATATATATATTATGAAGACTTCAGATGCAAAAGCCTCTAAGTGCCGACTGAAATTTTCTTCTAAAATGAGCATATATATATATATATATATATATAATATATAATATATATATATATATATATATATATATATAGGAATAAACATTCAAAATATATTTAACTTAATAAACAGATCAACAAAACAACAATATACATACACTGCCCTCCTGAAACGCCCTAGAAAAGTGGGGTTTTGGACAATATTGACATGAATCCTTTTTAATTTGTGATAATTTTATGACATTTTATTACATAAAAAGTTTATACATAGAAAAAACCTTAAATTTTCGATTAATCAAAATATCCAGCATTAGCAGCTATCTGACCTAAACTGGGTTCTGATTGGTTCATTGTATTCTAAACTTAATTGGCAATCAATTGTTGAAGCTATTAAGGTGTGCTGACCCAAAAATCTTTTACAAACCTGGACCAAGTTTAATCCAGTAACCAGCATCACAGCTGGCAAAGGGGCGTGTCTGAGTTTGACATGTTTATACTGCCATTATTATGTAATAAAAATGAAAATTATTATTGCTTGTCTTCAATGATAATGTCAAGTTACTGTAATGTATTTGCACCAAAAAACAAGGATTTATGCTGATATCATCCAAAACCACACTTTGCCAAGGGTGTTGGAGGGCAACTTTTGGAGGGCAGCGTGTATTTATATACATTTTCTCCATTCACAGAAGCGCTGCAGATGTGTGATTAATGATGGGTTTATGATGGGTTTATGAGCTTTGGTTGTCAGTTAATTAATATCCCCTATGTCGGATAGATGTCTACTTGAGACCCATTTAATTTGTTATACTAACCAGGACACCCATTTAATTTCTAAAAGCTACATATAGATGTTCACTGTGGCAACTAGTCTAGAACGGGAGGGATGGAATCAGTGGCTATTTATGGGTTTATTGTTAAACAGTTTCCATCGACAGTAGAGCGTCCGATCTCAGCCATAGGGCTCCCAAAAACCACAAGCCCAAACACACTTAGCTTCGGGCCGGGCCACAAAGGCCTGCTGTTCACCTCCCCTCTGACCAACACGCACCCGGCATGTTTAGAAAACAGCAGTGCGGTCCAAAACACACAACCAGTTTCACCACTGAAATAAATCTCAATTTCCTTCAGCCTTTCTCTTCATTTTGCAGTTATGTAATGAATTAGCAACTGGGTTGACTGCTGAAACCACCCACCATCTCACTCAGAGGCAAGACTATGCAATGTGACTGGATGAAGATGCTGTCGTCCAGTCACGTCTCCGTTGATCTTCTGCAGAACTCGTCCTGGTCGCGGGAAGGAAACTGCCTTCTGCTTAGTTGACCGTTATTCCCAAGACCAGCGCGGCCATGTCAGATTTAATGGAGCTGTCAGGAGAAGCTAAGGTGTGTTGCCAGTCATTTTTCCAAATAATTACCTTTTCTAACAGAGGCCTGATTGTGTTGGGCCATGTGGTCCAAACACAGAACACAGGAGGGAGCCGAGCACTGGTGAGAGCCAGAACATCTAGGGGGATGATCTGTGATTCACGCTGGTTGTGTGGTCCGCATCAATGTCAGACGTGTCGGAAAAATTGACATCATTCGGTTTATCAGCATCCCATTATTTGGAGTCGATTCGGAAGAGCCCAAACAGGTCAGTTAGTCATAGGTACAGGAAGTGCATCACTGCTGAGTAACACAGTGGGTGGAGTGCAAATTGGTTGGTCATCGACCATAAGCTGTTCTGAACCCTATAGAGACCTCAGGGTAAAGTTACAGCAAATACTGAGATTTTCAACATTCTTCATCTTGAGCAATCTCTTCTGTTCCTGCAGTTCAGTCCATTGTAAGAGACTTGTTTGCACACGTCCTCTGTGTTGACGCATTTGAAAGTGGCTTCATTGTTTGGTGTCCTTCCTCATGCATGTCACATCCTGCTCTGCTTTGGGGAAGATTGTACTGACGCACGTCTGTCGCATGCTACTGTTCATCATCACTTCAAAAACATTGAACCCATTCGCTTTGATTATATTGCAAGACAAAATTAAAGCTGAAAGCGCCACCCGGTGACCTTAGGAAAATAGTGGGCGACATGCATGTAAGTGAGTAAATATAGGAGAGATATGGCAAAGTGCCACACTTCCTGCTGCCAACAGGTGGCGCTTTGACTATTACTGAATATTGCCATGTAGATGCCTTCAGGCCAGGACTATTATCAAACGTGTGAAGTTTGGGGCAGATTTGATATTGTATGCCTGAGTTACAACAACTTTCTGTTTCGTGGCGTTAATCGCGTACATTAGCGCTTGGCCGAGTGTTGCATGATTTAACGTGATTTAACGTACTTCATGGCATATGGAAATGTATTTCTGGGAGTGAATGCAGGCCTTTTCCTGTTGCCAGCAGGACACTTGCAGCATGACTAGCTGAATATTGGCATATAGATGTGTTCAGGTCAGGACTTCATAAAACATGTAAAGTTTCGGACAGATCGGACATTGTATGCACGAGTTACAACAACTGCCTTTTTCATGGCGAAACATCGAATTTTGTCAGGCCGCCACAGACACGCCTCTAGATCTTCACAATTTAACATCTCAAAGGCCTTTAGATTAGACTGACCGAATATAATGTTGATCTGATTAAAGCTTTAGGAGTAGTTTTTAAAGTACAATGTCTGGAAATGGCAAAAACGGCAAAGATTTTGCAGAGAAAACACAAAATATCTCACTTCCTGTTGGATTTTCTATGGAAGAGGATTAGGGCCAAGCAATAATAAAAAATAAAACCATCTTGAGATTAAAGTTGTTAAATTTTGAGAAAAAAGTCGAGATAAAATGTTGAGAATAAACTCGTTAAATTACGAGAAAAAAAAATCATTAAATTACGAGAAAAAGTCGTTAAATTACGAGAACAAATTCGTTAAATTATGAGAAAATTGTTGTTAAATTATGAATTTGTTCTCATAATTTAATGACTTTTTTCTTGTAATTTAATGACTTTATTCTCATAATTTAATAACTTTATTCTCAACATTTTGTCTCGACTTTTTTCTCGAAATTTAACAAGTTTGTTCTTGAAATTTAACGAGTTTATTCTCGAAATTTAACAAGTTTATTCTCATAATTTGATGAGTTTATTCTAAACATTTTATCTCGAAATTGAACTAGTTTTTTTCTCTAAATTTAACAATTTTATTCTCATTTAATGAGTTTATTCTCAACATTTTATCTCTAAATTTAACGAGTTTTTTCTCAAAATTTAACAAGTTTATTCTCATAATTTAATGAGTTTATCCTCAACATTTTATCTCGACTTTTTTCTCGAAATTTAACGAGTTTAATCTTGAGATGGTTTTATTTTTTTATTATTGCTTGGCCCTAATCCTCTTCCGTAGTTTTCAGATTCTGCACCCAGGGACTTTTTTTTTCAGGTATTGTGCTGTTGCATGCGTCTACCGAATTTTATACTTGTACGTGAAACGTAGCGTGCATAATTGAAAATTTTTAGGTGGCGCTATCAAGCCATTTTGCCACACCTTATTCCGAAACCCAAATTTTCACCACTTCTGACGCGTGTGCAAAGTTTCACGAGTTTTCGAGCATCTTTAGGCCCTCAAAAATGCGGTACATTTCGTTGAAGAAGAATAATTGACTGAGCAATTCCAATATTGTCCTCACACCATCGGTGCTCTAATAATCGCGATCCAGTGATCATTCTGCTTGCAAAAATTTGCATCCATCTGGTTGATTCTTCCTACGCCTCAGTGAATGTTTGCACCTTTTTCCAGTGTTTTCAAACAACACTGAAACCCAGTGGTAAAACTATGCGCCTAACTGTGCACATGAACAGGCCTGCATGAGTGTATTTCTGTGTGTGGTCAGGTCTAGTGCTCTGAAAGTGGCAGTAGTCTGGGTTATGGGTGTCCTGTCATGGCTAGACAGACAGCTTGTTCAGACGTCGGGTCTCCTGTGTTTGTGCAGCCTCAAGACCGGCAGAGTGAAAAAAATCCCAGCATGGCAGACCCAAAATAATCAGGCTGTAAATATTTGTACAAGTTAGAGCAACATAATCACTCAGGGCTCTTACCTGCCGTGGGTCTGGGCTTTATGTTTCCTGTTTTAATCATACTGCATGGATGGCCAGTGACACACACTAACACTCTCACGTTTGACCACTTCAAGATATTCTCCCAGATTAACAAATCCTACTGAATGCAGGGTCTAAATAAGCAAACCATTCCTCAAGCCTGACCATTCATAATACAGTACAGGACACATGCAATCAGTCCAGGGTTATACTAGTGCTAGTGTCAGACCGCCCACAATCCAATCACCGAACTGAAATGGCAAGATCTGACCGAAATCACCAGCTTCACCACACAAGAGCAATTATGGTTGCACGCTTTACACGTATGTCTTACTTGGCAGTCCTTTAACAGAATTAGCTGCAAAAATGGCCCCAAAATGTGATCAGTAGTCATCTTTTGTAAGTATATCATGTTATTGTAAGACAAAAATAGGGGTCAGTGAGGAACTTCAGACACATTAATGGCAAAGTGCGGAGCAGATCCACATCAGAGCAAAACGATGCAGTGAACGGTTTTACCAAAAAATGGGTCAATACATTCCTTTCCCATGTAGCATTTATGAGAGTGTAGAGCAACTCTTTGGTTTCAGGGAAAGGAAAAAATGAAGGAGAGAGAGAAGGGAAAAAAATGAGAAGTGAGCCTCTGAGGTGTTTAGGAGTAAGCAGAAGGGGAGTCTGTTTTGAAGACGGGAGTTTGTGTTTAATCACTCTGTGCATGCTGTAATCCAGGAAATGCGGCCGTGCAAAAAAGTCTGTGTGCATTTCCACACGCCATCCATGAGAGGGCAGCATTCAGGGATGGCTATCCTGTCCCTGACCTACAGATGGACTTGCATAATTCCTCTGGAAAGTTTTGTTCAGTCCAGGTGCGGAAAAATTAATTAAAGCCCATCAAGTGCAGGTTATTTTAAGTCATGCTCAATCAAAAGTAATAATTCGGCTTACAGATATAAACTTTGAGGGTCTCCTGGGGGGTCGTGGTTTTCCAGATGTCTCTTTGGCAGGTAAGACGTAAAGTTATCCATCACGAGAAATAGTCAACTTGGTGACACTTTTTTTTGGTGGAAAAAGAAGTCGCTACATGGAGTTTCACGATTGCTTCGGCTTGTTTCAGGTAAGATTCTAAAAAAAAGTTTGTTAATTCAATCATTAATTTGCTCATGCTTTAATTCCAGCCCTATTTGTGCTAATTAAATTGTGTAATTTTACACTTAAAGGCATGCTCAAGTCCGAATAAACACCTGCTGTGGAAAAACAAAACAGTGATGTAAGTTTTAAATATTTGTTTTTTCGACTTGGCCCGGGAACTTTGTTAATTAGCTGCGTGTGTTTAAATGTCTAATTCTTTCCTCATTTAGCGTGTTTCAAGTGGTTCATGAGACGACGCGTGACCTCAGACTTCTGTGTCATCATTGATCTAAGATGATGGCTGTTGTCTAAGCTGGAGATGAACGACACCCCCCTTCTGTCCGCATGCCATCCTTAATCAAGACAACGGGTTCCGATTGGCTCCGGTGAAACAGGCCCCCGCTGACTCTGGATCAGTTGTGTTGACGGAGCCTCGTAATGGATGCGGACCACACAGGACCCCAGCTCTGAGTCTGCATGTCGCAGCTATTTCCTCTTGTAAATATTTTGTGCTGTTTGTGTCTGCCAAGCTGTCAGAGAGTGTATGTGTGTGTGCTCCAACACAGACATTATAGCCCAGGGAGATTCTTTAATTAAATGGTGTGGTTTAGGTGCTGCCTTTCATGTTGTTTAAACCTGTTTCCAGATATAGTCCAGGTATGCATTCGAGCATCGTCATTTTTTACTTTATGAGAATTTTATTTGCTGTAATTGGCACGCTGATCACTGAGCTTTGACACTATCTTGTAATACAATATTGTCTTTTTAAGCAAACTCATTATGGGAGTTAGGGTTAAAAAAATGTAAAATATATATATATATATGATTAAGCTAACCTAAACTAGCTTTCTTCCTTGCAAGACGATATATGATGTTAGACAGAATTTATATTGCCTATAGCTCCAAAAAGCACCATAAAAGTTGTCTGTACCAAAGTATTTAGCTCATGGAAAACCACAACAATAGCTGTGGGAATGTTAGATGGGATATGAGACATTTATAAGCTATAATCAGTGACTATGTTGCTTGATTTACACTGTGTTTGTCTTTGAAACACAATGTGTATGGGACTATACTGGAGTTAGATTTTTACTCATACAGTAAAAATTTCTAGCAGTTTTAGAGAGAAAATCGATTTATTTGTTTAACCCCTACACCGATAATTTACTTCTGTTAAAGAGTTAGTTCACCCAAAAAAGAAAATAATGTCATTAATTACACACCCGTAAGACCTTCGTAAATCTTCAGAACACAAATTGAGATATTTTTGATGAAATCCGATGGCTCAGTGAGGCCTGAGCAATGACATTTCCTCTCTCAAGATCCATTAATGCACTAAAAACATATTTAAATCAGTTCATGTGAGTACAGTGGTTCAATATTAATATTATAAAGCCACGAGAATATTTTTGGTGCGACAAAAAACAAAACAAAATAACGACTTATATAGTGATGGCCGATTTCAAAACACTGCTTCAGGAAGCTTCGGAGCGTTATGAATCAGCAGTTCAGAGCATCAAAGTCCCATGATTTCTGCAGTTTGTCGGTTTGACACGCAATCCGAATCATGAAAAGATTCATCTTCCTGAAGCAGTGTTTTGAAATCAGCCATCACTATATAAGTCGTATTTTTTTTTTTTGTCACACCAAAAATATTCTCGTGGCTTTATAATATTAATATTGAACCTACGGAAGAAGATTAGGGCCAAGCAGTAATTAAAAAATAAAACCATCTTAAGATTAATGTTGTTAAATTTCGAGAAAAAACTCGTTAAATTTCGAGAAAAAAGTCGAGATGAAATGTTGAGAATAAAGTCATTAAATTACGAGAAAAAAGTTGTTAAATTATGAGAAAAAAGTCGTTAAATTACGAAAAAAAAGTCGAGATAAGAATAAAGTCATTAAATTACGAGAAAAAAGTTGTTAAATTATGAGAAAAAAGTTGTTAAATTACGAAAAATTGAGATAAAATGTTGAGAATAAAGTAATTAAATTACGAGAAAAAAGTCGTTAAATTATGAGAAAAAAGTCGTTAAATTATGAAAAAAAGTCATTAAATTATGAGAAAAAAACTCGTTAAATTTCAAGAAAAAAGTTGAGATAAAATGTTGAGAATAAAGTCATTAAATTACGAGAAAAAAGTCGTTAAATTATGAGAAAAAAGTCGAGATAAAAAAATGAGCATAAAGTCATTAAATTACGAGAAAAAAGTTGTTAAATTATGAGAAAAAAGTCGTTAAATTACGAAAAAAAAGTCGAGATAAGAATAAAGTCATTAAATTACGAGAAAAAAGTTGTTAAATTATGAGAAAAAAGTTGTTAAATTACGAAAAATTGAGATAAAATGTTGAGAATAAAGTAATTAAATTACGAGAAAAAAGTCGTTAAATTATGAGAAAAAAGTCGTTAAATTATGAAAAAAAGTCATTAAATTATGAGAAAAAAACTCGTTAAATTTCAAGAAAAAAGTTGAGATAAAATGTTGAGAATAAAGTCATTAAATTACGAGAAAAAAGTCATTAAATTATGAGAAAAAAGTCGTTAAATTATGAGAAAAAAGTCGAGATAAAAAAATGAGCATAAAGTCATTAAATTACGAGAAAAAAGTTATTAAATTATGAGAAAAAAGTTGTTAAATTATGAAAAGTTGAGATAAAATGTTGAGAATAAAGTCATTAAATTACGAGAAAAAAGTCGTTAAATTATGAGAAAAAAGTTGTTAAATTATGAAAAAAAAGTCGAGATAAAATGTTGAGAATAAAGTCATTAAATTACAAGAAAAAAGTCATTAAATTACGGAAAAAAAACTGGTTAAATTACGAGAAAAAAGTAATTAAATTACGAAAAAAAGTCGAGATAAAATGTTGAGAATAAAGTCATTAAATTACAAGAAAAAAGTCGTAAGATTATGAGAAAAATGTTGTTAGATTATGAGAACAAATTCGTTAAATTATGAGAAAAATGTTAAATTTTGAGAAAAAAGTCGAGATAAAATGTTGAGAATAAAGTCATTAAATTACGAGAAGAAACTCGTTAAATTTCAAGAAAAAAATGTTGAGAATAAAGTCATTAAATTATGAGAAAGTTCATACTTTAACGAATTTGTTCTCGTAATGTAACAACTTTTTTCTCGTAATTTAATGACTTTATTCTCAACATTTTATCTCAACTTTTTTCTCGAAATGTAACAAATTTTTAATCTGTGTTTGCGGAATGTTTGGATTCGATTGGAGCTTCAGATGAACTTCTATACGATTGCATGTAATGTACTTCAACAAAAACTATGAGAGTAAGGTGAGAATAGTCAATATTTTTTCCTCAAAAGCTTTACTCTTTGAACATGATTTCTGTAGAATGGGCAGTTATGAATAATTAAGTACAAAATTAATATTTAAAAATGATTAAATAGTTAGAAAAAGCATTGAAAAAAATTGGTGAAAGTATCTGACTGATTTGAAAATCCATACAGTATGCGAGTGTTGGTGATAATAGGATAAACGGTCCATATTTACCACGCATGCTGTACGTTGTCTTAGTGAGGCTTCCTAGTTTTGAATTATCCAAAAACAATGAGTTATTTGTGGTCATTTTGCCACTAAAAAGAAGTTTCCTTTTCAAAGACCATGTTCGGTTCACCCGCGTATGTGCGTGAAGTTACAAAATCATCAAGTGCACACGGCGAAACGATTTATGTTCTGTTAAGTCACTCTGTGTAACTACCTTACTGAAAGTGAAAATGAATCATTACCTGTGAATGGACAGATGTACACAGAGCTGCTCGAATATGAGACGTGTTCATATGAATTGACTTGTGAAGGTTATATGGAAACCACCAGCTCAGTTAAGATGGTTATTTTGAGTTACTTTAAACTTTACTTTATCTGCTTTTGTCGATGTGTCTGCATGTGTTGCTCCAGCTTAGTGTTTATAGGTTATAGGCCAAATCAGTATTGAGCAAAAACTCAATAGAAATTAGTAATAAATTCAGTATCACCGTGGAGGTCTGACACTGATCATCTTTCTGTGGTTTAATAGACTCTGCACTGCTGTCCTATAACCATGAGTGTCCAAATATAATCTTGCTCAGGAAAGAAAAGCATCATGCCAAATATTTGAGAAGTGGAGATCAGAGTGGAACGGCCAGGATATTCCCAATTGTAACTGAAGGGGGGGGAAAGCAGTTTGATTAATGAACATATCAGGAGTCAGACATGCATGGCGCATTACCGCCACCTCTGCAGAATCATTCTCTGCCTCGTTTAAAGAGGCTTCTAGAAACCAGAGCTAAAGTCCTGAGCCAGTGAAGTCAGAAACCCAAACAGGATGCTGCAATGCTCACTTCCTCCGTTTGATGAGATAAACGTCAATTTTCTTTACAAAACACAGAGTAGTCTGGGTACTTTTTCCCCAAGCAATAATCAGACTATTCATTTCCATAATTTCAAATAGTTAGTTTGCGGAAAAGAGCCTTGCATGTGAAATGTACTCTTCCAAGAGACCCAGTTTAATTAGTGGTGAACAAACTTAATACATGTTGGCTTTTATTACAAAATTCTATACTTCACAATGGCCCTTCCCAGAGGAAGGAAAGTTTTATTGCTCAGAGGTTGACTCAGGAGACATTTTAAGTATCAACATTTTGTCAGACGCGTCTTCTAGTTCCTCAGAGGAAACGGACAAATGACTCAGTTGTTGACGATTGGGAATATTGATATCTCTGACTTTTGATTGCAGACAAATCTGAGCAGGATTTTTTGCAGGGTTCACAGTGAGCGATGTGAAGTGTCCCTCAGTATGTCACCCCGTTGTAAATGATGAGTGACGGGGTAAGAGCGGGGAACGCTGCCCACAAGCTCCACACCGCAGACCAAAATGACAGAGGTCATAACATGCCTCAGTGTCAGGAAATAAGACTTATGGCTTGGCCATGGTTTATAAATATAGCATGAAGGGAATCACTTAGACTCATGGCTCTCTTAAAGTCAGAACTAAATTTGGAAAGGTCTGGTTTGTTCACTGTCTATTTCAGGAGAGCTGTTCTAAAAGAGTACTGAGGAAGTTCGCAATGTTTCATTTTGTGCTGCTGGAAAGATGTGATGTACGAAATGTCATTGAAACTCTAAAATCATAATAGGAAAGCAGGAAAATCCACTGGCTTTCTGACAGATAGTGTGACTTGTCCCTGTTGGTTTTAGAAAGAGTGAAGTGGTTGGATGGATAATGATGGTTTATTTGTCATCCAACAACCATCTACTCCATTAGGAAGGTGATTTTTATTTTTATTTATTTTTTGGTAAGGTGATGTTTTGAACATTTGTAGTTTCACAAATTCCTGTAAACACACGTTGGAGCTCAACGATAAAAATGACACAGTGCTGTTTCATTCCACTCCCTCCGTCTTTATGATGTTAATCTGTAAATTGCAAATACAAATTTGGGCCTTTATCCAGTAAACACGGCTTGTGACTACGTACAACGTGGTTACAAGGTCGATCATTAAAGTATAACTGGTATTAACAAACAACATTTGCTGTATAACATGCCATGGTCTGTTTATCGTACGTCTTCGGAGCTGCTGAAAAGCACAAGGGCATTTTGAAATATGCACTTGTCCTACTTTTCAACTTGAGAAAACAACATTCCAGTAGTGTGCGGATCTTTACTGTGCAGTTTGGGAAATTCTAGGGAGTGTATGTTTCAGTGCACTGGAATCATTTTGAGAAGAAATGACCTTAGGAATGGTGTACATACTACTGAACTTGGGACTATATTGAGATCGACCGAATGCATTCGTTTGCTGGATGCAATTTTACAGCAGTGACATTATGGTAACACTTTACAGTAAGGTTTCATTAGTTAATGTATTAGCTACACTGTAAAAAAAAAAATCAGAGTAAAATTTACGGTAAAAAACCAGCAGCTGTGGTTGCCAGATCTTTACCGGGAAAAAAAATCTGTTAAATTTACGGTAAAATAACGTATTTCATTAACTGATATAATGTTAATTTACCAACCTAATGAAGTACTAATATCTGTTTTGTACCTTTGTAATACACTGACAGTCACCAAACACAGTGGTGATGAGAGTCACATGATGAATCAAAGTTCATCACAAGCTGAGAAGGACAACACTAACATATAGAAGGTCATTCACACACACACTAAACACTGATTAGAAAAAAATGAGAAAAACTAAGAAGAAACAGAGTTATTTCAACGAAAATATATCAAATGTGAAGTATCACGCAGGGAATTGTGGGAATGTCAATTTATGTTTTTTCACTGTAAATTTTACAAAGAATTGTTATTTTTCACTTCCAAAAACTGTGAATTTAACTGTATTTTACCATAAAATTACATTAAATGTACCGTTAGATCTATTACAGTTATTCACTGTATATAGTACAGAAACTTTCTTTAAACCAATTGACAGTTTTTCACCGCAGCATTTTTACAGTCTTTTACTGTTAAAATCACGGTCATTTTTTACAGTGTAAAATGAACTTACAATGAGCAATGTAATTCTTACAGCATTTGTTAATTTTTGTTAAAGGAGGCCTATTATGCAAAATTCATGGTGTATCAGCAGTGTATACACAACCACCCTATAATGGTAAAAATCCACACACTCCTTTTTTTATTTGTTTCCCATAAATCATAAACAGTGCCTCAAAATGAGTCGTTTGCATTTTGTTCAGAAGCACAAACTGTAAAGGCTCTGCCTTCTTCTGGAAAGGGGGGCGGGGAGCAGCAGCTCATTTGCATTTAAAGATACACACACGAAAACACTGTTTTTGCTTCCACCCAAAAAGGGGCATTTTGGGCATGGTATAATAAATGATCTGTGGGGTATTTTGAGCCTCTGTTAATGTTAGTGCATTTTTCATCAATGTTGGTTCACAATGCATGAACTATTGTTACCAGATTTGAAAAATGTAGTCGCCAATGTTGAAATTAACATAAACTAAGATTAATAAATGATGTCGAAGAATTATTCATTGTTAGCTGATGGTAACGACTATGGTGAACTAATGTTAATAAATAGAAACCTTATTGTAAAGTGTTACCAACATTATTACCTATGCACCAGGTGTGTTCCTGTCATGTCATAGTATCCTCTGAGGCTGTGAATGCATAGATGTGTGTGTGTGTGTGTGTGTGTGTGTGTGTGTGTGTGTGTGTGTGTGTGTGTGTGTGTGTGTGTGTGTGTGTGTGTGTGTGTGTGTGTGTGTGTGTGTGTGTGTGTGTGTGTGTGTGTGTGTGTGTGTGTGTGAGTGTGTGTGGCATAACCGCTCAATAATCTATTAAGGCGCCTCACTCCGGTTCCCCAGTGACCAGGATTTGGCACCACATCTGTCTGCCTCCCCTAACTATTGGCCTAATTAATCACTAGCAAGATATATTACACAACAAGCAGGAGGAGAGGGAGCGCAGACATTGAGACACTTGTTCATTTGTCCTGCTCTTAACTTTGCCAGAAATAAAACCCTGCGTTTCTGAGCCGAGGGTCCTGACGACTGCTGCCATCACCCACCTGAGGCCCTTCGGTTGGCACCCACCAGTAATTGGCAATTACTGTGCTTAGAATTAAAGCAAACAAGAATAATTGGCAGGCATTGCACTATGTAGAACAAGACAGGGAGTCTGTGTAAGTGTAAGAGAGAGAGAGGGAGACCTCCCTCAAAATGAGAATCGGAGGAACTGGGCCAAAGGCAGTAAGACTTGTGGCCGTCTCAGCGGTTCTGTGGCCTCGCCGTCTGCCGTCATTTCCACTTAAAATCAAATACGAAGCGTACAACCTACAACTGTACCATAGCAACTGCAACACAACTACGAAAATGTAACAAAAAGCTTGCGTAATAATTAAATTCCAAACACGATGTACATGTAGAGGAAAATCTGAAGATAATGAAAGAGCACCCCTGTATCATTTTCACAGTATATAATACATATATAGCACAGCATGCATAGTCTGTGTCTGACTCTAAAATATGCTTATACTTTGCTAGGTACTATATCCCACAATGCAATACGCTTTCTGACTTAACCCTCAAAAACCGAGATGGCTATCTCGGTTGTAAAATGTTTAATAACTTTTGATGTTGATGCCTAGTCCCGCCTCCTATGCCCGGATTGGTTCAAACCATCATCATCTCAACCAATAAACACAGGTTTTGGTCATTTGAACCACGATACTGTCATGTTTCTTTGGAAGTTTGAATAAGCACAAAGTGAAAGTGTATGAAAGCAAACACAAAAATAACAGATTTGAATGAGAACACTCATGTTACAAAGCATGACTTTGAACCAAAAATGAGGATAAAACAATTTCACATCGGATAAGTTATTGCAATTTATGTTTTCAAACAGACTCGACGCAAACGTGAGGAGCACAGCCACAGAACTGCTCTGTTTGGTTGTTATATTATCTAAATACTTATTTTATAGTGTGTGAAGATCATTATCAGTTCAGTTGAGCTACTTCTATTTCTCTCTCATCTTATGTGTATTTTGTGAAAAAACCTTTGCACTTTTTATTTTCGTTGCACAAGACAATTTTCATAATTGTTTTCATTACTTGCAACGCTATTTGTTTTTATTCATGTTCAGATTGAAAATATATTTCTCTAATAATTCACTTTTGCTTCAGTGTTCTGTTGTATAACATTTCTTTTGTATTAATTTTACTCCCTGGTCTTTTTCGGACACACATTATCAATAAATAAAGTACACCTGTTTATCCCTAAAGAGTAATATTGTAACAAATGGCTATAACTTGCTTAGAGATTGTTACATTAAGACAGAAGTTTAAAACATCCAAATGTAACTTTTTAAACAAAAAATTTTATCCATTCTCAGACAAAATAAATGTAAAATTAGGACTTTAAATGAGCTAAACTGTAATTTTAAGTTGTCCTGTTTTAAAATGATATATGGCACTTGATGCTGACTGCTAGAATGGAAAACCAGAGAAAAGTGCAGGCGAGTCAGGAGCCCCAGAAATGCTAAGCCCAAAATTACTCATTAATACGATTCTGTAAAATATCTCTATTTTTGTTGTTTCGGACCCCATTGGCTTTCACTGTATTTACAAAAACTTTCCTCAAAATGTCTTTTTTGTGTTCCACAGAAATAAAATCATACAGGTTTGGAACAACATTTTTTTGAATTTTTATTATTGTGTAATTGAGAGTGTTTTAACTAGTTGTATTACTTTGTGGTATGGTAATCTCACCCTGAAAGAGAAGAAGGCTTTGAACAAAGTGGTTCGCTCAGCCAGCAGGACCATTGGCTGTACTTTGCCATTCTTGGAGGTTATATATAAAGCTAGACTTTTGAATCGAGCTTTAAAACTTGTTAATGATGCCTCAGGCCATCCTGCAGGGGCCTTCTTTGAGATGCTTCCCTCAGGGAGAAGGTATCGCTCGGTAAAATGTTCTACTGATCGCCATTTAAACAGTTTCTTCCCCCAAGCTGTAATCATTTTAAACAAAGCACTTTAAATTTGGCACTTTATATTTATGTGTGGATTCTATTGTATAGTTTTTTATGTTTTTATGTGGCATCTGCTTATCTGTTTTATGTTTTTTTTTTTTTTTTGTTGTTTTTTTGAGTGTTTGACATTGTACATTGTACTCAGAGCTTCTTGCACATCTTTTCCAATGTGGTTTTATACTGCAAATGGCTAAATAAAGTGAACTGAGTGAACATAGTAGTGACAGAATTTTCATTTTGGGCTTCCATTGCCAGCGTGAAGAAAGAACCAGGAGTAATATCTATGATTTTTCTTCTTTTTGGAATCAAAAACCAAAATAAGCATTCATTTCTGAAACAACTGAAACAACATTCTTTATCATGTCATGATGTGGCATATTAACTTTGAAACATTAAAGTTGCACAATGAGTACGGTTTTACACCATTTGTAAAATAACGCAGTGTATCCTACTGTATGATTCAAGTCGTATAATAGTGATTATTGATTTGATCACACAGACGGAACAGGGGGTCACATGGACCTTACTGTAGTTCGATCAGAATGGAATACTTCTGAACACACTACAGTAATGTCAAACAAGGAACATGTGGCCCATTGTTCCGTCTGTTTGATCAAATCATAACTCACACGCTTAATGAGCTAATAAAGTTGAACTCAAGAGGATCCTTTAGCTGACTCTGACACAAGGCCAGAACGTTACGGGAAAATCACTCGATTGTCGTGAATTACAAATTGGAGGCTGTTAGGAATGCACGCCAGACATCGCAGCAAAAGACAATTAGTGTTGTCACATCCAATGGTTTTTAAGAGCTGGAAATGGACCAGCATGCAAAATGCACACACAATCCAAAGCGTGGGCTGAAGTCGTTCAGAAATCTATTGGCTCTCTGTGTGGTCTAGAATGTGTTTTTAGTAAAAGCACATTTAAGCCCAAAGTATATTTTGTGCATGTACGCGAGGGCCCGTGTACTGATGCGAATTTCATCACCAGAATAGTATGCTTGACACCTGATGTTTGTAAATGCGCGTACTTCACACACGCGCATGGCATTCTTTTACGCTGGTGCAAGTATAAACTATGTTTTGGGCTTTATACAGAGGAACACACTTGAGTCACCGATTGCACTTACCGTAACTGGTAAGATGCAGTTAAGGAGATGGGTTAGACGAGTGTATTTTTAGAGGAGCTTCAGGGTGGTACCGCTCAGCAGGATGACTGACTAATAACCCACATCAGACTCGCTGCGACAGACACAACTCAACCCACGGCTTAGACCGTGCAGCCATGTTTACAGCGCAGGCTGGGATGAAGCCTTCCACAGCAGTGACAACACTCTGCGCTGGAATTCCCCTTCATACCACAGCCTGACCACAGTCTTACGGCCTGCACGTCGACACACACACCGTGAACATGCGTGCGCCGAACACAGGCAGGGTCATTAATGTTAATCAAATCCAAACTTTCTCACTCTCGCCTGTCTGTTTGTGTAAATAAGCGTCCCACCTACAGGGGATTTGGTGGTGAAAAAGTGTTTGGGGCGAAAAAGCCATTTGAGTAGGTCCGCCCAAGGCGGGCGACAGAGCTATTCCCTTTTCGTGGCCTTTATGAGTGTACTAAAAGAAATAACAAAGCATTTTGCAGCAGCTAACGCTCTGACAGGGTGTTTTCGGCCTGCAGAAAGGGAAGAATCGTTAAACTAATAATCGTGAAAAGTTATAATTGTGGTTATTAATCCCAACCGTTTCTAGAATTATTACTTTAATGCAAGCACAAATTAAACAAACTCGTATGCATTTTAATCTCTACAATTTGAAAAGTGCTAAAACTTTAAGAAGCAGTGAAATTCCAATTACAATAAATGCAAATAATGTTAAAGGTGCCATGGAATGCTTTTTCGCAATATGTAAGGTGTCCGTCCATGAAGTTTCAGCTTAAAATACCCCATAGATGTTTTGTTTTTTTCATTTTTTTCTGCCTATTTTGGTGCATAATTATAACTGTGCTGCTCCAGACGTTAATACTGGCTTGTCTAATGCCTTGAACATGGGCTGGCATATGCAAATATTGGGGGCGTACATATTAATCATATGTTATGTTGAGATTCGCAAAAATCAAATTTACATAAGAAGGAGGAAGCAATGGTGTTTGAGACTCACTGTATGTCATTTCCATGTACTGAACTCTTGTTATTCATCTATGCCGAGGTAAATTCAATTCTATTAAAACAACAAAAAAGACTATATGCATAAGTGCATTTATTCAGCAACCATAATCGCAAACAGTATAGTCGAGATTCATGTTTGCATACATCACAAATATCACAGACGATGCTTAAACAATCGAATTAATCGCGCAGCACTAGTTTGCAGCATCTGTCTCCGAGCCAGAGCTCAATGATCTGTCCGACTGATTCAACACATGCCTACTTTGAACGCCGCTTACGAGACGCTCCAGATTTAGTAAAAATGTGTTATTTATTCCCTTTTCCTTTTTTTGTTAAATCTGTGGGCGTGGGTATTTTTCTTTGCTCCATGAGGCATCTTCTTTTGCAAGGTTTGAGAAACTTAATGCCTACCGCAGAGCTCAACTTTGATGTGTTCGCATTAAAACAAGCAAAGCTTAAGTGGCTCTCTGGTTAATTTTGGATCGACACTGCGCTTTCTTCCCTTATCACTTACTTTGCCATCTTTTTTCATCTGCGTTCCTTGAACATTTGCTTTGGATTCTTCTTTTTGGGACCTACATGACATCATCTTAGTCATTTCCTGACTATAAACATTCTCAGGAAGAATACCAGACAAAAATGCAAGACGAACATCTGTGTACAGTCATTACCTGCTGATCATGCAACTATTCCCATTATGTTAGATTTGCATTAAATTACACTTTCAGTGGTCAAACACAAGGAGTTTCTTTCCATGCTGAAGAGATGAATGCACATCCTCACAGATCCTCATTATCCTGTATAATTTTGAAATCCTAACATACAGAATGATTATTAGCATTTCATAGGATGTCTGCTGGGCCTTGAACTTTCCAAAAATTCCTCAACTCACTTTCACATAATTTCCGCTCGCACTGGCTTCAGACGGCACTTCTAAAGCATTAATACTCTTTACAAGCGCCGTTAACGGCTCCTCTTGCTTCCGCCTGCTGTTCTGGAGGAAATACACGGCAGCAAGAGATTAAATGACAAAGCTTTCACACACATCCAGGTGTTCTCCCGACAAGGGGGAAATGTAGTAACAATGTTTGTGCAATCCTCAAGAATCTTGTACTCTCAAGTTGTTTTTAGTTTAGTTTATTTTACATTGCGTCAATGCACTTACACACAAAAGTACTGAGTACTTCATGGGTTACGTTAAGGTTTAATACCTAATAAGTAAGTTCATGCAAAACAGGACTGTAAAATAAAGTGCTACCATTATATTAGCAGGTATGCACTTGTAGATCTCTGCAAAAAGTTGGAAAGAACAAATTTATAAACATCATTACTCATTTGTTTATTAAATATTTGGCTAATTTGAATTTGCTTTCACATGTTTAAATCCATTCTGCAAACTTCCACAGATTTCCCTGCAAAATAAACAGAAAATGCAGTAAATTTAGCCTGCGAATTCTGTTTGGACCTGCACATCATCTTTATCATCTTTCCTGAAACTCAAACAGTGCAAAGCGCCTCTAGCAACGCCATTGTATTGGTTCGATTTCCGGGGAAAGCAATAAAATCTTCTGCCAAATGTGTAAGTTTATACCCCCCCCCCAGTGATTCTTTATTCAAACTCATCTGGTGTACAAAACTGGTCCCAGCAAAGATGAATAAAATCATTATTTCCACGTTTAAAGGGTTAGTTCACCCAGAACCGAAAAATTATCATCATTTACTCAGCCTCATGTTCATCTTCAAAACACAAATGAAGATATTTTTAAATTAAACCTGAGAGATTTCGTTCCCTCCATCAACAGTCCATGCAAGTTTTGGGTGAACTAACCCTTTAAATGTATTTCCCTTTCATCCATGGACCTGATTTGTCTTTGAAAACAATGAGCTCACATTCCCTGGCTCTTGTGCTGATGAAGAGGCGCTGGAAACTGGGCCAGCGAGCTTCTGAATCACTCAGAGGTGCTTCTCAAAGAAAGATCTGTGCGCAGAACTTAATCACAAATCCCATGATTTCATCTTCAGGGTCGCCTATCAGGTTGCTTAACTCTTTTTTTCCCCTTCTGGAGCAGCCAGCTGGCATACATCACTAATTTTCTGTGACTCAATATTATCTGAATAGGTTTGAGTGTGAATTTTGTTTCTTGAATAATTCAATCGATGTATAGAAGCTTGATTCAATTCATGATACTTACAGATAAATTATGGGAAAGGGGAAGATTGAAATAACTAGAGACAGGAAGAGCTCAACAACAAAGGAAAAGGAAAAATGCATTGAAATATGTTATAAAGTGTGTAATCTGTGAATTATTCCACAGCATCTCCACACCACAAAACAGCTGCTGCAATTGCTTGTTGGTTTGCTTTTCTTCTCTTAATTTTTTGGTTCAACCCAAAACAATTTGTACTACAAAATAGACGTGGGTGTGTACAGCTTTTACAGTGTTCATTCTCATTTTATGAGACTGGAGTCATTACTTTGCATTGTTTTATTTTGTTTTTGGAAGTTTATGTATTTCATTTCAGTCTCGCTGTTGGTAATGCTTTCTTTCTCTTGATTTCTAAACTACATATTACAAAAAAAAGCTTTGTAAAGGGCTAACATCTTATATGTAAATATCATATTATGTGCTTCACTTAAACAGGGCAGGTTAATATTATATTTATTTGTGTGGCAACGTCAAGATAATTCACTATCAGCACAACATCTATGCAACATCTGGATCAACATGCATATTCCCAAATTTCTATATATCCTAATTATTGTTAATATGTCATACATTTTTTCCATTGCTTCTTCCTTCGGTTAAACTGCTAACAGTGATCGTAAATTAATTGCCTAAATTATTACATTATTTGCATTCTTTAAATTGTAACGTTGACATGCATTCTCTGTAAAGCTGCTTTGAAATGATATATATCGTGAAAAGCGTTATACAAATAAATGTGAATTGAACACAATAAAACTCTGTAAAATATATGAATATGTTTTTCTTTTGTGTTGCACAGAGGAAAGAAAGTCACACCGGTTTGGACTGAGATGAGGGTGAGTAGATGATGACCAAATGCTCATTTTTGGGTGAACTATGCCTTTAAGTTAGTAACATTGCTACTTTTAGTTACTGAATTGGTCAAACTTAGAAACCAGACCGTGTTAAAATATGTCTTTGACGTCAGTGTAGTAAACTGTAAAAAGAAAGAAAATCTTGAATGAGAAACATATTTTGTTGGCCAACTTAACCAGTGACCACTAAAGAGTCCCTTTGCTTGCTGGTGCCATGCCAGACCAAAGCAGAAAAAGAGACAGAAAGTGAGAGAAAGTAGCTCCTCGTGAAATGCGTCACTTTGTGGGCTGGACGACACCCTTCCGTAGGGACAGTTGCATCATCGCAGTTTACCGCATCAACAAAGTGATATGTCTCCGCTCAGGAGCAGAACCGTGGGAGTATCCGCAGTATGAATAGAAAAACAAGCAGCCATATCATCAGAACAAAGCCTCGGTGGCCACAAACACAGCGTTACCTTCCATATTTACAGTAGGAGCAAAGTTTTACGCATGTTTTTAGTCAAAGCAGAAAAATACACTCAGAGAGAAGTGTATATTTAGGCTGCTGGATTTTATACTTAGTAACCACTGCACAGCTGGAGACGTTTTTTGAGATGCGTTCACCAACGTCAGTAGCAAAACAAACCGTGTGCTTTCATAACACAGGAACGACATCAGTCTCCAGCAGCTAAAACACATTTGAGACTCGCACAGGAACTGAAGCTACATCTACAGTGATCCGGATACGTTTTCGTATCCGTCATGCGTTTTCCAATTCACACTCAAACTTCGGAAAATGCTTAAATGATCTCACTGTGCATGTGTAAAACATAATAAAGTTCCCATTCTTCAGGCACAATCATTTTATTGTTAAAATATCCCACCATTCAATGGTGCATCGAGGTCGCACTCAATCGCCATTTCAGGTTCTAGTATTCACACTTGTGTTTTAGAAACAATTCAATTCACATTTATTTGTATAGCGCTTTTAACGATATATATCATTTCAAAGCAGCTTTACAGAGAATGCATGTCAACGTTACAATTTAAAGAATGCAAATAATGTAATAATTTAGGCAATTAATTTATGATCACTGTTAGCAGTTTAACTGAAGGTAGAAGCAATGAGCTCCTGGAAAAATTAATTACATATTACACTCTAAAAAATGTTTGGTTAAAAACAACCCAAGTTGGGTTGAAAATGGACAAACCCAGCAATTGGGTTGTTTTAACCCATTGGTTGGGTTTTAACCCAACTACTGATTAAAAATGACTATATGTCTGGCTTAAAATGAATCCAAAATAGGTGAGAAATTAAAAATCAGACACATAATTACTAGAGGCAACAATAATAATCAAAAGGTGAACATTTATTAATAAGCAATTTAATAAATGTTTATTGTTTATTATTCATTATCTTATTGATAAATGCTCATTTATTAAACATATTAATAAATGTTAATTTCCAGCATATTTTGGGTTCATTTTAAGCGAGCAATACAGTAATTTTTATACAACAGTTGAGTTAAATAAAACTACCCAGCACGTTGGTCAAACATTTAACCCAACTGCTGGGTTTGTCCATTTTCAACCCAACTTGGGTTGTTTTTAACCCAGCATTTTTTAGAGTGCAGTTTTATTTAACCCAACTATTGTTTGAAAATGACTATATGGCTGACTTAAAATGAATCTAAAATGAAATTAAAATGTTCATTTATTAAACATATTAATAAATGTTAATTTTCAAGATATTTTGGGTTCATTTTAAGTAAACAATACTGTATTTTTTAAACAATAGTTGAGTTAAGTAAAACTACCCAGCAGGTTGGGCAAACATTTAACCCAACTGCTGGGTTAAAACAACCCAATTGCTGGGTTTGTCCATTTTCAACCCAACTTGGGTTGTTTTTAACCCAGCATTTTTTAGAGTGTAACAATAATTAGTATATATAGAAATTTGGGAATGTTGAGATGATTGCGTGTCGTCTCTTCATAGCTGTTGGTCATCTGAGGTCTTCTTAAGAGGCTGGATCCAAACTGAAGCTGATGTCCTCTCTAGGTAAAACAGAAAAGCAAATGGAGAATAATTAGCGTAGCTGCTGTTCATGGCATTAAGCAAAGATAGGCATGTGCAATTAATCTAAGATGCATTATGTGAATGCTTGGCTAAAGAGATGCGTCTTTAATCTAGATTTAAACTGAAACTGCTTTTTTACCTCATATTCGAGTGCACAGAAACACCTCGCATTGAATAAACAGTAGTTTTCAGTTGTGAAAATGTTATGACAGTGTGGAATAAAGCAGAGACCATTTCATTCTTACCTTTATGATCCGAAAAGTCCATTCAGGAATAAATTTGATAGTACGTTTGGGAATATATACTGTGAATATGAGGACGTGCAATGCAAGAAGCTTTATGTAAACATATTGCATGCAGCGTTCAAGTGACACTGACACTGTAAATAAAGACATTATCCCAGAGTTTAGGAGTGTATAGTGTGAAATGACTTAATTAATTAATTAATTATTAATCCCTGGGTAAATTATGAGCAGTGTGAATCGTGAAGCAAAAATGATGTCTCAGTTTGAACAGAAGGCCAAAACAGAGAGAAAAAATAGGTGTTTTCAAATTTTGACAGACATAGTCTGAATTACGAGATCAGTAAAGAGAGAAATACATGCAGCGCGGATCAGCTGATGGAAAGTCTTATTTGCGAGCTGCAGATCTTGGGTGGTGCCTGTTGCATGGTAGCTCCAGCAGCACTGGCGCTGATCTCCCTACAAAAGCCCCGTTCCTCCCAACATCTCTGCGGCCAATTTCCATGCGCCCCTCTGGAATCGCGACTGCTTCGCTGCCTCCGCTTCTCTCTATAAATGTGAGTGTTATGAGAGAAAACGTTTTTCTGGGTCCCACATCAAAGCGTTACGCCACGACTCCATCTATCCTTCAGAACATTTTCTTCAGTAAACAAGATACAACATTCTTAAAGATACATTTACTTGAGAAGGAACATGACACATTGTATTAAGTCTGGTTTTCTGGGGGGAAAAAATCTAATTTGAGTGAGTTGATGCATAAAATAAGGAATAATAATAAAAAAAAGGGTAACTAATTTAGCTTTTTTTTCCCAGAAACAAAGCTTAATATCTGAACATATAAGAATGTTTAGATATTTGTACTGGAAAACAAGACAAAAATATTGAGCAAGAAAAATCTTTTTTGTCAATAAATGTCCCATTCACGTTAATGTGGACGTCACCGGGACTGATCAAACATGGTAGACAGGGGTACAACTCAATAAAGCTGCTCCAGAACCAGCCTGTTCCTTTATTTGTTGTCCCAATTTGTTTTGGGGCCGCTTCACCATGTCTTCTGGTTGGCCTCAGCAGGGCTGTTAACACACAGCACATTTTACACGCTGCCATTAAAAGCCGCACTCTTTAAATCCCAGGCTTATTTTTAGCTTGTCTCTGTTCTGGGAAGAAAAAAAATGGGGAAAGTGGTTTGAATGCAGACTGGAGTTCATCTCCTCCAACCGTCCCGCGCCAGCTTAAATAACGCCTGTAAAAGCTCTGACTGAATCATGCAAATTTTGAGACATTTGCTGTCTGAAAGCAGCATTTTGATTGAATGCTTTTCGCTTAACTTTTCTAATGCCTCTGAGAACATCGCTTTGACGTCTGAGCGAAATATCCCGCTAACCCGACACAACACCACGCTGATATTATTCCAGCATCTCTCCGTGGGAGGTCAATCAAAGCCATTACGTTACACATGTAGAGCATTATAAACTTGAACGTTATGTGAGTGCTTTCTGTGTCGTAATGAAAAACAGAATTAAACTGAAATGAAAAACAATAAAGGCCATTGTGAATTTGGATTGTAGTGTTTTATGAAGAGTCCTTGTGAAAAGATGGTCAAGGGAACAGTTAACATGAACTCTGTAGGCTTATATCGTAAGTCTCGTGAGAAAAGTCTCATGAGATCCTCTAGATTAAGAACAAATTGAAAGTTTGAATCCAGTAATATGCATGTGATTTTATTTTAAGAGGTCAGAAAACAATCTAACGTGTGCACTCGCTGCCCTTCTCTGCTGACGGACGTGAACTCATTCATTTACAACACATTTTTGCTAGCATCAACTCATGTGTTCATATTATTAAAATAATATATTAAGACAAATATATTTATGATGTTATGAAAGATATAATGGCTAAATATACAGTGCATTTAAAAAAATCACTTTCTTGGAAGTTTTATTGTTTTACAACATTGAACCACAGAGGCTTTTTTGACATGGATTGATAGAAAAAAAAAAAATTATTTGCTCAATTGAGTGAATAATCATAATAATCAGTATTTGCATCTTAGGCAACAACTGCATCATTTCAGGCCACTGCAATTGTCTTAGGAAAACATCTATTTTAGATTTTATATTCATAATGGTTTAGGTCACTTAGTTTTGTGTTGATCTGTGGTGAAAAATCCAAAAATAAGTTGATTGTAATTCATGCTGTAAAACAACAAAACATGAAATAGGAGGTGAACACTTTTATAGGCCTGTATTTTAGAGCTGATTTGTAGTCTTTCAACCTTGAGGCTGAGCTGGAGTCAGTTACACAATTATTTACAGAGGAAATTAAATAAAATAGCAGTTGTTTCCAGTAGTGAATTCAATTGATCAGTCTAGGAATAAGACAAACTGAAATTATAACCCAGCTCTGCTGTGAGCTGGACCATGTTAGAAAAATATATATATAGTTACAGTGGGTACGGAAAGTATTTAGACCCCTTTACATTTTTCACTCTTTGTCATATTGCAACCATTTGCTAAAATCATTTAAGTTATTTTTTTTCCTCATTAATATACACACAGCACCCCATTTTGACAGAAAAACACAGAATTGTTGACATTTTTGCAGATTTATTAAAAAAGATAAACTGAAATATCACATGGTCCTAAGTATTCAGACTCTTTGCTGTGACACTCATATATTTAACTCAGGTGCTGTGCATTTCTTCTGATCATCCTTGAGATGGTTCTACACCTTCATTTGAGTCCAGCTGTGTTTGATTATACTGATTGGACTTGATTAGGAAAGCCACACACCTGTCTATATAAGACCTTACAGCTCACAGTGCATGTCAGAGAAAATGAGAATCATGGGGTCAAAGGAACTGCCTGAAGAGCTCAGAGACAGAATTATGGCAAGGCACAGATCTGGCCAAGGTTACGAAAAAAAGTTCTGCTGCACTTAAGGTTCCTCAGAGCACAGTGGCCTCCATAATCCTTAAATTTTTCACTCTTTGTTTTATTGCAGCCATTTGCTAAAATCATTTAAGTTCATTTTCTTCCTCATTAATGTACACACAGCACCCCATATTGACAGAAAAACACAGAATTGTTGACATTTTTGCAGATTTATTAAAAAAGAAAAACTGAAATATCGCATGGTCCTAAATATTCAGACCCTTTGCTCAGTATTTAGTAGAAGCACCTTTTGATCTAATACAGCCATGAGTCTTTTTGGGAAAGATGTAACAAGTTTTTCACACCTGGATTTGGGGATCCTCTGCTGTTCCTCCTTGCAGATCCTCTCCAGTTCTGTCAGGTTGGATGGTAAACGTTGGTGGACAGCCATTTTAGGTCTCTCCAGAGATGCTCAATTGGGTTTAAGTCAGGGCTCTGGCTGGGCCATTCAAGAACAGTCACAGAGTTGTTGTGAAGCCACTCCTCCGTTATTTTAGCTGTGTGCTTAGGGTCATTGTCTTGTTGGAAGGTAAACCTTCGGCCCAGTCTGAGGTCCTGAGCTTGGCCGCATTCATCTTTCCCTTGATTGCAACCAGTCGTCCTGTCCCTGCAGCTGAAAAACACCCCCACAGCATGATGCTGCCACCACCATGCTTCACTGTTGGGACTGTATTGGACAGGTGATGAGCAGTGCCTGGTTTTCTCCACACATACCGCTTAGAATTAAGGCCAAACGGTTCTATCTTGGTCTCATCAGACCAGAGAATCTTATTTCTCACCATCTTGGCAAACTCCATGCGGGCTTTCATGTGTCTTGCACTGAGGAGAGGCTTCCGTCGGGCCACTCTGCCATAAAGCCCCGACTGGTGGAGGGCTGCAGTGATGGTTGACTTTCTATAACTTTCTCCCATCTCCCGACTGCATCTCTGGAGCTCAGCCACAGTGATCTTTGGGTTCTTCTTTACCTATCTCACCAAGGCTCTTCTCCCCCGATAGCTCAGTTTGGCCGGACGGCCAGCTCTAGGAAGGGTTCTGGTCGTTCCAAACGTCTTCCATTTAAGGATTATGGAGGCCACTGTGCTCTTAGGAACCTTAAGTGCAGCAGAAATTTTTTTTGTAACCTTGGCCAGATCTGTGCCTTGCCACAATTCTGTCTCTGAGCTCTTCAGGCAGTTCCTTTGACCTCATGATTCTCATTTGCTCTGACATGCACTGTGAGCTGTAAGGTCTTATATAGACAGGTGTGTGGCTTTCCTAATCAAGTCCAATCAGTATAATCAAACACAGCTGGACTCAAATGAAGGTGTAGAACCATCTCAAGGATGATCAGAAGAAATGGACAGCACCTGAGTTAAATATATGAGTGTCACAGCAAAGGGTCTGAATACTTAGGACCATGTGATATTTCAGTTTTTCTTTTTTAATAAATCTGCAAAAATGTCAACAATTCTGTGTTTTTCTGTCAATATGGGGTGCTGTGTGTATATTAATGAGGAAAAAAAATGAACTTAAACGATTTTAGCAAATGGCTGCAATATAACAAAGAGTGAAAAATGTAAGGGGGTTTGAATACTTTCCGTACCCACTGTGTATATATATATTACACAGTATTTTGTGCAGTTGTTTGCATTCTTGTAGAATTGTAATGAAATATCTTCCCTTTTATTGCACACCGTTCTTAACAAACTGTAAAATGTTCTGTAAGGTAAATTTTATGGAGAGCAGCAGAATTTTTTTAAATATTTACACACATTTTTATGTGGCTATTCTGCATATCTTAATATTTTTCAGGATATTAATGTGTTGAACTACTTCCTTATACCACAGTTTAGTATATTTCTTAAAATCAGCCCAAGTCGCCGCTGGTCACAGTGTCCAAATTGATTAAAAAAGAGCAGTGAAGTGATATTAGTTATTACAGATGTCCATTTTGGCACTTTGCAGTGTCCAGCTGATTGAGGATGCGTGGTCACTATAACTTAGAACAGGCGTCAGTATGTTTCCACACCTTACTGAGACTTCAGTCTCAGTACAGATTTCTCATTTCTAAGAAATATTATCTTGAATCAGAAAAGCCAGGGGACAAGGAGCACGGGAGCCCCTTTGAAACCGTGAGAAGTTTTGGCCGCCCGCTGCTCTAGAAATTGAGAGGAAAGGATTACGAGATTAGTACTAACAGGATGCAGTAAATTCTCATTATGCTATTTGGAGAGAAAAGGGCAGAAAATGTCAGACAGCTCTCGAGTAGTCAAGAGAGAATACCAAATATTTACACACACGCACACGCCAACACACACACAAACACTGTTGGACAGGCAAGCGTAGAATATGTCAGGCCCTTCTGGAGGGGCTGCGGCATGGGGAACCGTGCTGCCATTTTTTGGGGGGAAAGTGTACGTGAAAGCTGCAGTGTTGGAGTTTTGGTCTTCAATTGCAAGACAGGGAAACTCGTCTGGATTTGGCCTGGGAAAGAAGTTAAGTATTAGTCCACTTTAAAAATGTAAATGCTGTACTTGCATAATACAAGAAAATAACGTATAAAATGCTCTTTTATTTCAGAATGCGAAGCTAAAATCAAGTCTCTACGGATGCATTGATGATACCAACTCCTGTCCCGCTGGTATTGTTATTGTCATTCAGTTATTTTTCATGTGATTATATGATTTAGGAACTTTTACTTTTGTTTTTTTTGTTAGGAATTGAAGGGACTACACTAAATTAACTGCCTGCCCACTCCTTAAATTCTTTCACTCTCCACAAAGACATTTTAAAACAATTTACAGCCACAGAGAGTCGCAACAAGGAAGTTAGTAGCGGCAGTTGAGGATCTCTTTCACCACACCGAGGATGGTATTGTCATTAAGTCGGTACTTGAGCCTGCCTCCTGAAACTGAAACATCTCACAGGTGGATCTTCAAGTACTCTAAACACTCGCTTTTGATTCTTTTGTCAGGAAACTCATTGAGTCTACAGTCACTGTGGATCTCAGGCACAGCTTAAGTGGGTTCATAAAGGATTAGTTCACTTTCAAATTAAAATTCCCGGATAATTTACTCACCCCCCATGTCATCCAAAGATGTTCATGTCTTTCTTTCTTCAGTCGAAAAGAAATGAAGGAAAACATTCTTGGATTTTTCTCCATATAGTGGATCAAAGGTCAAAATTACAGTTTCAGTGCAGCTTCAAAACGTTCTACATGATCCCAAACGAGGAATAAGAGTCTTATCTAGAGAAACCATCACTCGTTTTCTTAAAAAAAAAAAAAAAAATTATATAAGTTTTAACAATAAATGCTCATCTTGAACTAGCTCTCTTCTTCTTCTTCTCTGTTAGAAAAGGTCAAAGTTTGAACTAATTGTTATATACTTGCACTAGCATATTGTATATGACAATTTAGTTCAAACTTTGACCTGAGGAGGGCAGTAATACACTTAGCAGCTTCTACACTGCTGGAATTCTAATAGAGAAAAAGAAGAAGAGAGCTAGTTCAAGATGAGCATTTATGGTTAAAATGTATAAAAATTTTCATTTTTTTTTTAGAAAATGAGCTTTGGTTTCTCTAGATAAGACTCTTATTTCTCGTCTGGGATCGCTGTAAACTGTAATTTTGACCTTCAACCGTTTGGGCACCAGTGAAGTCCACTATATGGAGAAAAATCCTGGAATGTTTTCCTTCATTTCTTTTCAACTGAAGAAAGACATGAACATCTTAGTTGACATGAGGGTGAGTAAATGATCAGGAAATTTTAATTTGAAAGTGAACTAATCCTTTAAGGCTAATCAGCTGTTCTTGAAGCCATTGCAGCTGCATACTTCCTAGAAATACGCCTTGCGCATGCCCAGCAGGCTAATGCATTCAATGGCTTGATAGATATACCATAATCCTTGTAAAATGATATGCGATGGAAAGTTTTCCGAATTTTGTGCTCCAAACGAAATCAAGAAAATGTCAAAAAATAGCCATTTCGTAAATCACCTCCTCCCCGAAAAAACGAATGTGATGGCTGACTCACTGGAGAGAATTTACAGTAGGAAACATCAGGGAAACTAATATCTGGCTGTCAAACAGATTTAACATTCAAAAACAAAACATCAATTGTCCTCTGAAAATGACTTTCTTCCTGGATCCCTATTTTATTCAGAACATGGACCAACTGAATGGTCGCTGACCACTGGACTTTGGACACAATCGGCCTTCGGAGTGCTAAGGCTTTTACCAGAACTCCAACTGAAGTTGGTCTACAGAAAGTTCCCCGGTGAGTGTCTTAAGGGCTCTCCTACCATGTAAGGTACGGTAGACATACTATATTTGCAATCTCTTTCATTTTTCAGGCTGAACAGAAATACCAGACAGCGAAAACTTCAACGCTGAAGGACGTCAACGCAAACGCCGACACGGCCTTCGGGAAATGGCAGTTCTGAACGGCAGTCGTGGTAGCAAAGTTTTACAGTGACCACACAGACTGCGAAAGCACACTGAATCAAATATATACAGACGGCGAGCAGGAGAGAGCCGTAGAGGGGGGCGTGCATATATTTTGCTCACATTGCTGAATGGATTTATTTCCTTGGCCTGACTTCTATGATTCAGCAGACAGAAATGTGGCATTTCAACAGCTACACACATACACCTTTTCATATTAACCTGCTGGTAAAGACATTGGAGCGTTAGAAGTGCTCTTAATGTTTTCTATGAACTGCTTCCAGAGGGTAAAATAATCATGCCATCACATGTTCACATTAAAGTGCACTTAAAGAAGTAGAGCAAAACCAGATTTGCCTTAGTGAGCTCAAAGAGGTCTATGATGGAGTGTTATCCTTTAGCATTCCCATTTATCTCAAAGGCAATTGCTCGTCTGGCCCGAGACCCTTTGGAAAATGGACCATCTTTGCTCGTGGATGCTCAGTTCTTCAGGCATGAAGAAGATGATCATTTCAGACTGGACCCGCTCCTGTTCACGTGTGGCGAGAGTCATCGTTTGAAGGCATTTTGATAAGTTTATACCAGTCCAGTCAATCTCATCAGTCTTACTCCAGTGTGAAGGAGAATATAGCCCTACACTGTGGTGGTAACGGTTTCTTAACTGTTGGGGAAACGCTTCATCAATGCTGCAGCAATTAAAGTTCTTCCATATGGAAAGGCTGTTTAGCTAATTAAATAAGCTGAGTGAGTGAGTGCTTGAGTGCATCAAGGTTTATATGACCTCTTGGCTTCTGAGCTGGAGAAGTCTTTCTGCAATGCAGCCAACGACAACCAGTCGGGTTTTGACTTAAATGACAACACAAACCCAAGCAAGAACAACACTCGCTGGGTCAGCGACTGCTAGGAAAACAACTGACTCCATGCAACCAATTTTTCAGTTCCTCAAGGGATGATGGGATATAGGAGAGGGGTCTGAAAGCCAGAGTCGCAGCAGGAAACAGAACCTGTGGCTCTCATTAGGATACTTTCCCGGGCTCTCAACGCACAGCCGTGTCCGTGTCTCCTCATTACTATCTTCTCACTCACTCGTTCAAGCTCCTCATCCATTTGCTGACATTTTATTACAGGTCATTCTCACTGCACCCAGTCAGGAAAGCATGTTGTTTAAGAATCATTTTTCTTGTTTGTGTATAATATAGAGTAAATTTTCAGCTTCAGCTAATGGCATGAACAGCCTTTACACACTTGAGTGCGTCTGAAACGTTCTAATTCAAGTAACGGAATGCAAGTTTCAAGAATGTTCTAAAGCTGCAAATAAGCATGTGACTTTTTCTCTCCATCTGTCTCAAGCTACGTCCATAATAATCCACATACATTTCCTTTCAAAATTCTCTTGTTTTCCAAAAGTCCAATAAGAGTTTGTGTCTAAAAACCACTAGAGAATTCATAAGCCACTTTATATAGAGGAATCTAGTGGTTACATTCAAGTTTTTCTTTTTTTACTCCCACCAAAAGGCACTAATCTACCTTAAAAAAAAAAAAAAAAAAAAAGATTTTAAATGCCTTGTCTCTATTTTAACATGGAATACTGCTTTAATTGAATATATATATTGAAAATATATTAGAATTTTTTTATTATTATTATTTTCAATGGGGAAAAAAAAGCTAATAAAAATGGTATAAATATTGTGTAGTATTATAAAATACCCTCAAAATTTTATATGATAATCAAAAAATATTATTGAACAAAAATATATTAAATTGGTTTTCCTGAAAAACAAAAAAAGTTACTTTTCAAGGCTTCGGTCAGTTTTGACTGTAAAGAAGGCCAGTAAATCATCTGACTGTGCATGCATAAACCATAATAAAAGGTCAGTTTGCAGGAATGTAATCTAAAGATTGTACTGTGAAAGTGAATAACACATAGCTGGCACATGCCGGTATGACCATAGAAAGCTATGAGTACAATATATTTTGTAGGCCAAACCCTGGAAGCAAGTTAACATTTTAGCGCTTCCGGTTCCATCGTCCCAAAGTCAATGGGTTTTTTCAATGTGTTTATGGTTAAATGGCTGAGGACCGTGGAGATACTTTCACATTTTATTTCTATGACATAAAATACATCAGTATTATTAACATACCCGTGATTTACCTGTCTTGAAAATGACAGTTCTTAACAAGTGGGTAAATCGGACTACAGAGGCTGTGACGGCCGTCACGCCGCACAGATAAGCTCAGTCCGCTTTTACAGCGTATAACTCTGACAAACTGTTCTAATTCAGACTTTCAGGGAATATGTTTGTAGATAAAACTTGCCGGAAGGTGACGTTGAAATTGTGATGGACAAAACATGTGAGTATCCTAAACGTTTGTTGATCACAGAGCTTATTTTTTTGCGATAATCCAGAAGCCTATGGGAAAATCCTGTTGGGTTTTTGTATAAGGAACCAGTGTGATGCTAACATCCGAAGTGACGTCATAGTTCCACCACTCCATATGCGTCACATGACTTAACTTGCTCTGAACTGTAGGCTCACCGAGGGTGAAACCACGCTTATGCACAATATAATGGCTTTTTCTTCAGCTTGAGTCATCTTATGTGAGTATTTTTACAAATATTGGTCAAAAATACAAATAATTTCTTTAATATGTAAAACTTCAATGGGAGAAAGAAAATGACCAAGTGCACCTTTTCAATGCAGGTAATATGGGTCAACTACAGGCAAGTTTGCATGTTGAATGAAGATTTGCGGTCAGACCTGTCTCCTGTCATTTATCGATCTGCAGTGGTTGGCAACTCCGTTTCACCCCTGTGAGTATATAGTTACAACACCCCAAACTGCAGCCATTATGGGTCGAGGACTTGTTGAACAATGAATCATATTTTCCATGGCGAGGACCCGTCTGCTGTTCTGACCACAGGGATTGTGGATGAAGTTTGAACCTCCTTCATCAGGTATCCAGCAGCACTATTCTCATCGGGAGGGTGTTAATCTTTAACGGCGCTGGAGAGAACCACCATAGAGACGTCTGTCGGGTCCTAACAGGATTCTCCGTCTTCTCTTTTATTGTGTGCACAAGTAAATCAGACCTTTCCTGAGGAACTAAACTAGGTAGAGTTCACATCTGTGTGACATAATTATACTAGATTTACTAGATCACTCAGAAACAATGTTTATACAAACTCATATATAATGAAATTTTGATTGTTAATGGAGCATACAAAAGCTATTGGATCATGCACATATTTTCTGAATTGAATGAATGTAAAACAAACTGCTATTTTTTTATATTTTGAATTGAAGGTGGTGAAATGCTATTGTGCAACACAACTGCCATGTCACTCTACTGATCCGAAGGTAAGGATACACCTGCTCTGTCCCAGCATTCCTTGAACTCCGCTCAGTTTCAACCATACACTGGTCACACTGAATGGTATGAGCCTTGGTTGGTGTAACCCTTAAGGGGGAATTTATTAATTACAATCAGTTGGATGTAAAATCACTTCAGTCAGAACTACAGCTTGCAAGCCAGAGACTATTGGAGTACGTTTTACAAGAAAATACTATTTCAGGCTTTATACAGTGGTGGCCAAAAGTGATGTCTGGAGGGGATATTGTTTTTTATGACCCTACAAGTTCGATCAAATGATCAATATATGAAGAAAATATTTTATATTGCATATATATATATAAAATTGCATGGTTAAGGAATCTATCTGTCAAAATTATTTGGCAAACTATGCAAAAAATACATAGAAAAAAACAAAGTTGACTGGAAAAAGCATGCATTGACAACAGTTATGAATATTTTTGCATGCATTCTTAATTTTTTTGCATGCATTCTTAATTTCTTCAAAAAATAAGTCAGAATAATTAATAATAAAGCAATAATTAAGTGCATAATTTGGCATGTTTCGTTACATTATCACAAATAAAGCAATTGACTCCAAGTAGAACTATGCAATAGGATTACTAAATCATTAAATAAATTGTTAATAATATTTAAATAAATTGTGAAGACGTCCATTTTCCATCACCTTAGGCCACTATACTGTACTTCAAAATTTCACGTTTAATTAATTGTTACTTAACATTTTTTTATAATTATTTGTGAAATTTACTCACAATTTCTAAGTGAAATATGGTTTCAAAGTAAATCTTAAACCGATTTATTTTCAGTGCAGGTTTGCTTTGGACAATATCCACGGTGTAGTAAACTGACCCCGTTCACTTAAGCAGAGAAAATCCATATTTGTCAGAAGTGTGAAAAATTGACATCTATGTGCATAAATGTTGTCTTAACTTTCCCCGCCACAAACACAGTTATTACTGAATAAAAACAGCTTTCACGTTTACCACTGTATATACAACATCAATATAAGGTCGAACCCTAACAAGCTACATTAACAAATACAAAGAGGGCTATTAATCGCCCACGACTCTGCTCTCTGGAGCTCTGTGGGACGTAGACACCGCCCCTGGTTAACCAAACTTTCCACCGGCCACACTGGCTGAACCGCAGGGCTAGAGGACGGCAGCCACTGTAGTGCACCCATGATGCTGTGCGTAAAACTGTCCGACTGAGTTTAACTCTCCTGAAAGTCTCTTCTTCATCCTTAGATGGCCATGGAGACTATTGCTGTCTTGACTGAAACGTGTTTGATCAAATAAATCGGTATGATTGATCTGCAGTATTTTTGTACTTTTGTCTTGTTTTCAAGCACATACATCTAAACATTCTTAAATCAAGATACAGTTACTTGAGATGCAAAATGACAAGATATTAAGTCTTAAAATATGATTTATGCGTATTGACCAGTAAAGTTAAGTTCACTTTGAGTTAAGTTTATTTTTCTAACCCCTATGGCAGTAATATTTCTTGTTTTATGCACACACTAAGTTTTGTTTTCTGAAAAATTTATCAAAATTAAATGTAGTCATTTTGCTTCTTGAGTAAATGTTTCGATATTTGTACTGGAAAACGACAAAAATATTTTTTTGAAGTCTAAGTAGGAAAAACTACTGTCAGGAAAACTGACTTTCATGGTATGGACAAATTTCTCAAATATCTTTTGTAGTCGTACAGGTTTGGAAAGACGTGATGCTGTGAGTAAATCACGTAAATCATGTAAATCACATGACATTTATATCTAATGGGATCGTCTAACTGAACTTGTTGCAATTCTTGTTTGCAGCCTCTCTCTCTCTCTCTCTCTCTCTCTCTCCTCATTGGAGTGATTTCACTGCTCTGGCATGGTTCACCCTCTCCATAAGGGCCCACACAGTCACAGCCTATGACACTTTTACACTCTCATTGGCCAAAAAGAACAAGACACAGTACTACACTAAGCTTTCCTTATTGGGGGAGGTGGCAGCGTAAAAAAAAAGAAGAGCGTAGACTTTTTTAATTGAAAAGTAAGTGCATTTTTCTAAGGTGGACAAGCGTTCCGAGGACATTTATTTGACATGTCACGTCATGCGGTTTGATGCCAAGTCCTGCAGAAGTCTCTGTTTGAACTCGCTGCCGTTTCCACACTGCGCTTATTCATTTGTGAAATAATTGCTGCGACCTTCAAGGGTTTTCTTTGGCCCACCTGGAAATATGTATTTTTTTCACCCAATCTTGGTTCTAATTAACAAGCCTATAAGAGCTTTTTTTTGCAGGACATACTTATTTTAATAGAGTTCTGTCCTAATTGCTCAGTGTGAGGTTTCCTGATGTGTCCTGTGTGTTTTGATGAGAAGTTTATATGTTTTGAGCCATCTCCCCTGGATATTTTGCTCTCGTTCACCCCCTAAAATAAAGATGAATATGTTATCCGTGATTTCTATTTTTGGTGCTGAAAAAATAACTACACAAAAGGCTATTTACAGTACACACAGTATTTGGTTTAAGTTTGTTTAGACTCTGTGTGCTCCCAGCCAAAGTGCAGAGTACACTAATGCATTACTGTGGCAGACAGATGCATGTGTTCAGCTTACTGGCTCTGTTTATTTACCCCTCAGCTGTTTGAAATGGACAGGATTCAGCACAGAGGGGCTGCAGAAGAGTGAATCTCACCTGAATCAAAACTTGTCCAGTCATACTTTACCCCACAGTCGAAAGAAAAGGAAAAAAAAAAGATTAAATTGCAATTTGCATAAGAAAAATGGAAGAATGAAGCCTGTAAAAACAACCCAAATTGGGTTAAATATGGACAAACCCAGTGATTGGGTTGTTTTAACCCAGTGGTTGGGTTAAATGTTTGACCCAACCTGCTGGGTAGTTTTATTTAACTCAACTATTGTTTAAAAATGACTATTTTATATTTTGGGTTCATTTTAAGTGATCAATAAAGTAATTTTTAAACATTAGTTGAGTTAAATAAATCTACCCAGCAGGTTGGGTTTAAGATTCAACCCAACAGCTGGGTCAAAACAACCCAATCGCTGGGTTTGTCCATTTTTAACCCAACTTGCACAGCAGTTGGGTTAATTGTTTGCCCAACCTGCTGGGCAGTTTTATTTAACGCAAATATTGTTTAAAAATTACTATATGGTTGGCTTAAGATGAACACAATTTTCATTTTAAGTAAGCAATACAGTAATCTTTAAACAATAGTTGGGTTAAATAAAACTGCCCAGCAGGTTTGTCCATTTTCAGCCCATCTTGGGTTGTTTTTAACCCAGCATTTTTAGTATCTTATATCTTACTGTACACTCTAAAAAATGTTGGGTTGAAAATGGACAAACCCAGCAATTGGGTGGTTTTAACACAGTGGTTGGGTTAAATGTTTGCCCAACCTGCTGGGTAGTTTTATTTAACCCAACTACTGATTAAAAATGACTATATGGCTGGCTTAAAATTAACCCAAAATAGGTGAGAAATTAAAAATCAGACACATAATTACTAGAGGAAACAATAATAATCAAAAGGTGTACATTTATTAATAAGCAATTTAATAAATGTTTATTGTTTATTATTCATTATCTTATTAATAAATGTTAATTTCCAGCATATTTTGGGTTCATTTTAAGCAAGCAATACAGTAATTTTTATACAATAGTTGAGTTAAATAAAACTACCCAGCACGTTGGGCAAACATTTAACCCAATCACTGGGTTAAAACAACCCAATTGCTGGGTTTGTCCATTTTCAACCCAACTTGGGTTGTTTTTAACCCACCATGTATATACCATGGATAAATAATTTCCAAATTAATTACATTTTCATCACATTGTTACTTTTTTGCATGACAGAAATAAGGATATTGAGGGAAAATGTGCTTAGTTGTCATCAAAATATTACAGTGCACACAAATCTTAATGGTCCTTAAAAAGGCTTCATTTTCTTTATAGGCACTATATATAACATCTAGTCTTTTCTATTGGATTTTAAGTGAAATATAATCTTGACATGTTCTTGACAGGTATCATGAGATTCACCCATTACCTCTGACCCAAAGAGTATGATCTGGATTGTGAGATCTGGCATGAACATCAGGATTCGATCATAAAGAAGCAATAGAGTAGACACTGCAGATAGATTATCCGTTATGCACTCGACCCATGATTCCCATAAACCTGAGCCCAGTTACAGCAGACTGCCGTCTCAGAGCTAGAGGAATGGGTTTGGATTGCCAGTAGACGTGAATGTAAAAACGACTGAATTGGAGGTCATATAATGTGAGCTTTGTCCATTAAACCCTGGCCTCATAAATACTTCCATGTCCACACGTTATGAAAAACACTCAATGGAGTCTAGACAAAAGGCAATCAGTGCAGTTGGAGCCGCTGAGCTTCCCTGATCCGCGCTAATGGAATCTCCATAGTCACCGAAACTGCAGCGCTGCCACCCTTCATGAAGAACAGCTGTGCCCAGAAAACTGAAAAACCCACGTCTCTGTGATGCACTGACCCGTCAGTAAAAACACAAGAATATCTTCAATTGTTTTGTCTGAGACAGCAATGAGAAAAAGGACATTTGCGTTGTCAAAAATGTTGTAACGATTCACACATGCTCATGACTTGCTCTTATTTGTGAAATACTAAATATTTAGCAGAATATTTACACGGCACTTCTTCTCACATTATCCACCGTAGCTTTTTTCAGTGCAGAGACTTTTTTACGAATGTTGCAAATAAGCACAACTTGTGAAGATTGCAAATACACAAATGAGATTTGAGAGTTTTGGTGTTGGATAAGATTATCGCTCAATAACAACTCACATTTTCTTCTGTTCTGTACACAAAGCTCACGCAGCGCTCAGGTCATATGGACTGCTTCCACGTCGCTATCAATCTCAGATGTCTGCTAGTAGAGGTCTCAACAATGTCTGTGTTTGCAAATATACCAAAGACTGCAATCCAGTGGGAGAATTCTCATCAGTGGTCGGCTGTATAAACTGCGTAGACTAATCTTAAAAGTTAGTCATCTATTTTTTTTCTTCAAGACTGGTTCTATCTTTTTAAAGTCGTAGATCGGTCTAATTTGAATTCGAAATGCAAGTTGGTCAAAAAAGTTTATGCAACTGTTTCTCTTAAACCCCATTTTTTCTGTTTTTATAGTTTTGAAAGGAATTTTAGGAGACAAAATTCATACTTAAATGCCATGAGCCATGAAACAGTAAGCAAATTAAGCTTCTGGGGACAGTAAAGCTTGCAATACCAAGGTCGTGGGTTCGATTCCCAGGGAATGCATGAACTGATAAATTGTAAATCTTGAATGCAGTGTTGCTTTGGATAAAGGTGTCTGCCAAATACATAAAGGGAAATGTGTGAATGATGTAGTGGGAATGTTTCCAGCATTAGCATTTGTGTGCGAGTCTACTCAGGTGTATATTATGATGTCAGAGCAGGTGTGGCACTCTTATAGAGTTTGTCTCGGGGTGCATGTGGTGAGATCCGGCTCATTTCCACAGCATTCATCAGTCATGCACATTCAGAGAGAGAAACGCCACAGAGGGTCTTTCAGTCATGTAGGGCATCTCGGGTGTGATGCAGTAAAGTAAACACGATGAAGAGTGTAAACATCTTTCAGCTGTAATTGCTGGTCTACCACTCAGACCTCACACACACACACACACACACACATGCTCGCATGCAAACATGGACACAAATGTTCTGTGTGTGGTTTACGTGGCACATGCAGCATAATCCATTAACAGATACACATACACCTGCTGCCAGGTGCTGAGAGGGCAATACGTGGGTCTGTGTGTGTGTGTGTGTGTGTGTGGCCAAACTCTGAACAGGTTGCGATTAAGCTGTCAGTGCTGATTTGAAAATCAGACTGAATTCCTTCTGTGTGAAAATCCACCAAGCCAAGCAGTTGCTAGGGTGTCATGGGTGGTTGCTAACGATGTAACTCATTAACAGTGATGTCATCGTCCAGCTCAATTCAGTTCATATACAATGTGTCAATGCAGGCAAAGAGGAACCCAAACTCCATCAGGTGACAGAATGGAGAAAAAACCTTGGGAGAAACCAAGCTCCAAGATTTGGGGGGTCAGTTCTCAAATGAACAGTGCATGATTATGATTCAGGCAGAAGTCAGATTGGGATTGGAACATTCAAAATATCCAGTTCCATCTGGTTGAAGATCGGATTCATCACACCGGTTTGTTGGGAATCCACTGGCTGCCGTGTCGATGAGGCCATCACAGGAGATGGTCGAGTCGACACAATCTCTGCTGATACTTCAGGGATGCGTTGTGGTCGTGTCCAGGCGCAGGTCCTCCATCTGATCTGGACACGGCCCAGATTCGGCTCACCACGGTAAACCTCCGTGCCTTTCTGAATAAGGCATTCGGCTTCGGTCACATCCCTATATACTTGGACCAATGCTTTTGGGAAACGCATCCCTGAATGCCATGGGCAACTATCCAGAGCCTTAGCTTCACAACAGTGACTTTTTCACAAGTTCTGATAATGGGACATTCTGGATGGAAGCGACTGTGGCAGTTTTACTGGACTGTGGAAAGTCTGCAGCGGAAGAGCAGCACATGATGAAGGGGAAATACATTAACTGTATCCAATCAAACACTTTGGCCAATCCAATTATGTAGTTACAGAGACAGCTCAGGTGCGGCTCTCGGCCCTGGTCTAAGCCGGAGAAAATAAACCAGCTCCTGCTTTGTGGTTTCCATGTGCGCACAAGGAAGAAGATTATGCTCCAAGTTGGAAAATGCAGGAAGATCACAAGAAAAACCCTCCATCAATAAACAGCAGCGGCAAGCTAGAGACCAGGCCACAGAAACAATCAAAGAACGGATAACTTCACCAAAGCCATGATCCTTCTCAGACTCACCTGAAGCTTTTAGAAAACCAGGCCTCGTATATGGTTTATGAAATAAAGCCACGTTCTCCGAGAGTTCTTCAAGGTTGTCCACGTCTAGTTCGGTAGAACTGCGTCAGAAATGGGTTTATGCACGAGATCAGATCTGGGCGATTTTCCAGAGGCAAGTGAAGACCTTGGCTAAAAGATTAAGTTTAAGCCTTTCCAGTTATCACAAATTATGTCCAGTCCTCCTGCTGAAACAGACTGACCTTGTCCAGATTTGCTCATCTCAGTGGAAGCTTTATAAGCCACTGTTGATGCCTTCGGTTGATTGTGAAATCAAAATTGATTACAGTTTTCTTTATAATCATTCACCAAAATGACTTTACTATTCAGCTGACATCAATTTAGAAGTTTCATACTAACAATAAGTGACTGGACAGCACTAATTTTCAATGATCTCCAGCGATTTAAGTGTGAACGCAGCTTTATGCTTTATATGATTATTGTTAGTCTATATTTAGGCTGTTGTTGCACAAAATGCAGCATTTCTTAAAATTAAGTGAGTTTATACTTATGAAAAATGGCACCGATGGCGTGAAAAAAATAAAATTAATTCAAAAGGAAAACAAGTTTTATTTTTCTGACCCCATTGGGATATATAATGTTAAAAAGTAATTTAATTTTGATCAATTTTTTGGAAGACAATACTTTGTCTCATGTCATTTTTCTTCTCAAGCAAATATATGATTTAATAACGTTTAGACATTTCACTGAAAAACTTTTTTTTGCAGTGCAGACAGTCTCATCAGACTTAAGAACTGTACAAGTTTGAATCATTGAGTAGCCGATAAAGTCAAAGTGCATTTAAAATATCTGCTTTATTCATAAAATAATGCCCATATTCTTTGAAGTCATGACTCTGTTTAGAAAATGTAGGTTACTCTAAAGCACAAACATATTTGAGGGAACTGGAGAGGCTGTAATGATGTCTAGATGAGCTCCCTGGCAGGCGGGTTTGGGTAAACAGCTCTGTCTGGGCTGGGTGAGACTGAGCAGTGTTGCCCTCACTCAGCACTCGCTTAGCTAATTAAAGCAGTGTCCGTCTGCCAGCAGGACAAACAGTATCAGCCTGTACTGTGCAGGAAAGACTTCACACAGTGCTTGTGAACATGAGCAGATTCAGGATCATTTCTAGGGAACACCAAGCCTTGATACAGAGTGTGTGCAGCAATATAGGATACATCGAGAGCAACGGAAATATGCTCGGTTTGTGTAGTGGAGAACATCCCAGTTCACATGCTTGTGTGCTATTCTGTGCCAGAATCGTTGTAGTATTTGTTCAAACTGAACATTGCAAAAAAAAAAAAAAAGCACTTGTTTAACTGATAAAACGAAGTGTGAAATGTTGGATGACAAAAATAACTATAAAATTCATAGACTACATAGTGCAAAGTGTAAGTGCATGTGTATAGTGTGTCATTTGGGACTAACTTAGGTGCTGGTTACATATTGTGCACCACAATTTATGTCGCTTGTTGACTTTCTGCACTTGGTGTTCATTCATTGACACTTGTGGAGTGGAGCCTGTTTTTACTGATGAAGAAAGCTTTCCCCGTGCATATTTGGCGCTCGCCTCAAATTCGGTGAGTGCAACTTTGATGCACATCATCTCATTTTATTACGTCAACACAACACAGAACACGCAGGTAAAAAGGCATGCACGTTTTTAAATCAAAACAGGTAAATGTATATTATTTCAGCAAAAATTGCAAATTAATATTTTTCGTCACAAATGTTTTAGGCCGTTTTAGATGCAATCTGGTTTTTGCAGTTCAGAGGATATCAGGAGTCTTAAGGGGGCATCAGAAGTGTGTAGGTGTCATTAGGAGAGTGCAGGGGACAATATGAGCACGAGCTAAAGTTCTGTTTCAGGATTCTGAAATAGATTTCAGAAATGTGTGGAGTTCATCTGGAGTGTGTAGGGAATTTATAGCTTTTGAACAGATGTTTAGGGTAAGGCTGACCATTATGATGCTTTTCAATTGGAAATTGCAAACTTCAAGAGAAAGTCTCACAAGTATAGGCTTTCAGTTTCAGCATGTGCAAAGACTGAACCCAGCAGCAGGAAAACTTCAGGTTAAAGGCTGTGAAGGTGTGTAATCTCTCACCGAGGGAAAAGCGTTGTGCCCTTTCCCTGTTATCTGTCACTGGCAAAGATTCTTTCATTTCCTCTCAAAGTCTCCGTTTACACACCAGCAGGAAAAAATAAATCTTTCAGAAAGTGCATACACTTTTTTAAATACTAACATTTATTTCTAAAAGTTATAATATATCCTCAAATATATATGTAGCTAGTCCAAAAACATCAGAAAAAAATCTAATTATTTCAGTGTTCCAAAAGAAATGTTCTCTGTATTGCCAGGTGAAAAAGAAAAAGTTCTAAAGTTCTGGAATGAATGCTTTTTTGCTATTATTGCCAATAGCATTTCCTCAGTTAACAGCAGACCTGTATGCACACACTTCAAACAATGATTTTCTCCTTCAGTATTTTTGTCTTGTTTCTCAGTACAAAATCTAAACATTCTTTTCTTCTGGCAAAATTATATCCAGTTTCAAAACATCCCCCCCAAAATGATTTGTTTTAGTAAATGCACCTTTAAAACAGCGCTGCTGTGTTATTAAGAACAATCAGAAGAGCTTTGGGGCGTGATATCTACAATAATTACACAATGTAATGATCTTTATGAATGCTGGGAAATGCTTGGCCTAACTCTGGGGATGATTGTCAGCACATCATCATACCGGGGTTGATTTTGGACAACACTCACAAAGAACAGCCTTCTATCACGGTTTGTGGCACTTTCACTGATTTAAGTGGGTATCTGGAGTCGAGCGAAACCAAAACAATGGTTGACGTTTCAATAATGTTGACTCAGAAAGTAACCCAAGCATGAGATAAATATACTAGCTGGATGAGTTCATTTTCATTTCTATTACAAACTTAAAATTTACTAGGTGAGAGAAAAGCAGCATCATTGTCTCAAAGAGAAAAACCGAATTATAGGATAAAGATAATGCCTGAGAACTACAACCAAAGCAATCAAATTACTTTTGCTGGTTTACAGTAAATGGATATGGGAAAACAGTCATTTTCAGGCAAAGACGTGGGAACGAAACGCAGTCCAGAATCTGAGGCAACATCATTCAAAAGCCTGAAGTGTTGAAAGCTGGAAATGACAGTGGTTTGGACGTTTATTTGGGTTTATTTTAATAAGATAAAGCAAATTTAACTGTAGACAGATTGTCTGCTGTGAATATCACTGCACAACCTTTAGGTGTTTTTGTGTACAAACTAATATTGCTCATATTAGTTGCTAAACCTTGGCATCTAACTCGTCCTGCACCATTTGTGCTAGACTGTAAAAAAATATGGACAACATGTTTCCGATTCCTTCCACTGTAGAAAAAAACAAAGCCAAAAATCCCAGAAACGGTCATTGCCGATTTTATCATTTGGAGCCTGAGTTTATAGTGGTGGAGGTGGAGCCGCAGTATCAAAGCCACGCCCACAGCACAGCTGTCAATCATGACTTACACACCCCGTTTTTATAGCATCAAATAACTAACTAAAACCAAACTTACTGGGGAAACGAAACCAACACTTTATTATTTGAAGTGTAATGGGATTTTTTAGTTTGGCTCACATCCCATTCAATTACATGGAGTGGGCGGGGTTTATGACCTATACTGCAGCCAGCCACTGGGTGGCGATCAAAATGCTTTGGCTTCACTTTTTTTTTTTTAGGACGTTTGCAGCACACTTGGTACAAATTATTGTACTACTACTTGTCTAAGCGATCACCAAGCTGAGCCATTTATACACTCTTAAGCAACCCAAGTTGGGTTGAAAATGGACAAACCCAGCAATTGGGTTGTTTTAACCCAATTGACTTGGCTTGGGTCGGAAGGTGGCAACACCATAGAAACACTCTGGCAACCATCCACAACATTCTAGTATAATGGCAGTGAGTTTTGCATGGGCAAGAATCTCCTTCAGAGAATGTAAAACTCTAGTTTTTATTACCTCTCAGACCAAGAGCTGGCAAAATAAAAACAAGTCAAAGGTGAAATACGAGGACAGGTGATGAAAAGTCAATCTGTGGCTAAAAAAGCAATAGTGATCACAATTGATGTAGTGAAACGCTGATACTCTAAAACGTAGGTGCTGGGCCATTTAGTGCTTTAAAAACAAATAAAGAACTGTAAAATCAATCCTTTTTGAGACTGGAAGCCAAAGCAGCATAGCCAAAGCTAGTGTAATATGCTTGCTCTGACTGGCTTTTGTTAATAACCTGGCCGCAGTTTTGCACAAGCTGCACTCTGTCTGTTTTTTTAGGCAGTTACATAAAAAGTGCATTACAGAAGTCAAAGTGAGAAAAGACAAAGGCATATGTCTGTTTTTTTCTTCTTTGCATATTGCAGTAGGTCTGTTGCAGAAGTTTCTCAACTAGAGAAACGTTTTTCAAAAACAACTCCCCTTCAGTCTTGACTGTCAAAGTCCAAACTAGAAAAAAAAAATTGTCCCTTTTATTTAGTATAGCTTGCAATGCCAAGGTCACGGGTCCCAATTCCCATGATATATTTGGGCATCTGAGGAAAAGTATAGATCCTTTGCAATACATATGTAAATCTACTATACTGTCAGCCAGCTGAAACTGTCCAATTGAGTGTAATTCTAGGCCTCCTAAAAGACTCTGAAATATTCTTTGTTGCAACTGAATCAGTGTGTAATTTATAAATATGACACTGTACCAAGTGCTCTGTTAATGTCAAAAGAATAAGACATGATCTGTTAGTGGTTTGTTTATACGTGTACATGAATACAGATTCAGTCACATTCAAATATTCCTGGAAATCTTGCGGATGAAGAGCTCACAATGAGAAGTGCAGAGTTGGATGCGCTTGGAGGAACTGGAACCAATAACCAGGAGAGAAGTCAGTGACATGGATCATTTCTCTATCTGCTAATGATCTTGACAACTGACTTGCTCATTTGTTTTCCGCCTTGTCTTTGGATTTGAAACTGGTGGTGGAAAAGTGAAGGCTAAACCATGAATTGGCTACATGTACAGTAGCTGGACAGCTTGTGTTTTTCCAGGGTTTAGTGCGAACAGAAGCAGTTCTCAGGGTAGCACAAAAGGACCTTGCAATGATTTTAAAACAAAACATCAAAATAAATATACTAAAAAAAAAAGATCCTTGCATCAAACATTTCATTACAATGTGTTGGGTTCTGTTGCTTGTGCTCGTGATAATTAAAGGATAATATTACAATATTCGGATAATATTTGAAAGCTTATTACACTCTAAAAAAATGCTGGGATGTTTCAACCCAAATTTGGTCAAAAATGGACAAACCCAACAGCTGATATAAATTTTTTAATTAAATGTTTAACCCAATGTTTGGGTCCTTATATGACCCAAATGGTCCTTATATGAAATTTGGGTTGAAACAAGCATTTTTTAGAGTGTAGGTAACACTTTATTTTAAAGGTCTTTTCAAAAGATGTAATTTAAGTCTAAGGTGTCCCCTGAATGTGTCTGTGAAGGTTCAGCTCAAAATACCCCATAGATTTATTTTTTATGATTTTTTTAACTGCCTATTTTGGGGCATCATTAACTATGTGCTGATTCAGGCTGCGGCCCCTTTAAATCTCTTGCTCCCCACCCTCCCCTGAGCTCTCGACTATAATATACAGTGCATAAACAAAGTTCACACAGCTAATATAACCCTCAAATGGATCTTTACAAAGTGTTCGTCATGCATGCATGGATCTGATCATGTGAGTATAGTGTTTATTTGGATGTTTACATTTGATTCTGAATGAGTTTGATAGCGCTCCGTGGCTAAAGCTAACATTACACACTGTTGGAGAGATTTATAAAGAATGAAGTTGTGTTTATGAATTATACAGACTGCAAGTGTTTAAAAATGAAATAGCGACGGCTCTTGTCTCCGTGAATACAGTAAGAAACGATGGTAACTTTAACCACATTTAACAGTACATTAGCAACATGCTAACGAAACATTTAGAAAGACAATTCACAAATATCAGTAAAAATATCATGATATCATGGATCATGTCAGTTATTATTGCTCCATCTGTCATTTTCCGCTGTTGTTCTTGCTTGTTGATTCAGCTGTGCACAGATCCAGACGTTAATACTGCCTTTCCTTGTCTAATGCCTTGAACATGGGCTGGCATATGCAAATATTGGGGTCGTACATATTAATGATCCCGACTGTTACATAACAGTCGGTGTTATGTTGAGATTCGCCTGTTCTTCGGAGGTCTTTTAAACAAATGAGATTTATATAAGAAGGAGGAAACAATGGAGTTTGAGTTCCATGTACTGAACTCTTGTTATTCAACTATACTAAGATAAATTCAATATTCGATTCTAGGGCACCTTTAATAGTCCACTTTAGACATTCTACTGACAATAAGTAACTTTGTAACTACATGTCAACTAGCAGTCATTAAACTTAATATCTGCTAACACTTTGTTTTGATGGTTTATAATAAATGTCTATAAAAAATTCTCTTTAAAGTTTAACATTTGACTTGGGCGTGCTGACATTGGTACATTTTCACTGTAAGTATATATGTTGACTTTTGTAGATTGGTCAAAACATTAACAGTATTTCTATTTTGTTGCAGAAGACATTCGCTAAATTACACTTCACGACAGACACCGAGGCATGAGTTAGGCTAATGGCTTCAGTTCTCATGGGTACTTGGACAAATTGATCGGTGATTCTTGACGCTCATTATGGTAAGAGTAACACTTTCAACATGTTAATTTGTGCAGAATTGGTAGTTAAAGAATTCTTTGCTAATGTTAAAAAATAATGAACTTGTGAAATTAGATTTTAAATGTATTTGTTTGCTTTGCAGACAAATCAGCGCAGTAAAAAACCCAAAGTGGCGAGGGAGAGGTTGACTGAAGTCGTATTTTACTGCGCTTTTTTTCACTGTGTTTTATGATGTGGTTTTCTCAGGGCCATGTTTCCTCCACACAGCCACTCAAACGGAGGCAAAAATAATGAGTACAACTGCATGTCGAGTGGGTAACATGGAGAAAAAAAACAGCACAATTAGGTGAATTAAGTTGGGCTGCGTTCTGTTCAAGCTGAGTCTGATTTCCTCCATTAAACTGAGCAGGGGAAGCACTTTATAGAGCAGAACCGTCCCAGTGAATATCCCTGGCGTCAAAATAGCTGCCCTGTCGCCTAGCGCACAACTGTATTTTAAACAACTTGATTAAGTTGAAATAACCACCCCACCCGAAAGGCAATGAGTTATTACTGCAAAGTACAGACGGCTTTACACCCCGCTGGCAAAGCAAACTCAAAAATGCCACATTGCTTTTTGTTGGAATGTTCAAGAGTTTTAGTGTACACATCAGTAAAGACAATAAATATTCAGTAATATTATTGATTTAGCTGCACTGACTCTATCAACTGAGAGCAAAATTTGAACTGAATTGAGCTGAATAATGACATCTCCAGCATCTGTTATTGAACTGAACTGAATCAACACTGAACCGTCTCGATCTGAATAATGACACTGTTGTCTTCTGCTTTACAGCTGAAATGAATTTGAACTTGTGAAGTTTTTCTTTTTCTTTGGTGCTCAGGAAGGTTGCTAGGTAGATATTTACTTGCCAGTCAATATGGTGCATTTTTTTAATAGCACTTTACACATTGTTTCAAAGCAGTTTTACAGAAAATCATGTAAATGTTTACATTGAATAAAGGACGGGATAAAGGACATTGTGCTTTTCAGAAGAATGGAGACAGGAACTAAAGAGAGCGTTACTGGGAGACTGGGAAGAGAGGAGCTGCAACAATGGAGAATATATGAAAAATAATATGTTTTTTGAACATTCAAATATTCTAATAGAGCCCTGAAACAAAATCAAGACTTTGTAAAGGGGCATATTAAGACATTTCTCCTTATTTGGAACCTTTTTGGCTTTAAAATTGAGTAAGAACTCTAGGCTTCTGTATAGAACCCTATTGAATCTTTTTTCTTACAGTCATTAATATGAAGTGGCTTCTCTGTGATTCCCCGGGTTGTGTGAACGGTGTGTGTGTGGGAGAGACAGCCAGTCTGTTGACACTGGGCGTCTCCGCGGAAAAACAGATCGTCTTGCTGACGCTTCGTCAGACCATCAGCCGCCCCCCACCCTACAACTGCAATTGAACACAGCTGTGTGTGCCTGAGCCGATATCTGTGGGGTCTCTCGAACCCGCGCACTCACTGTTTATCACTGCAGAGTGTGTCTGTATGCTAAAGAGACCCTTATGAGACAGAAAAGGGCTACAGTATACACTAAATCTGAACCTCTGGTGCCTTATTGTGTCATTGTGTTGTTGAGTGGGTGGATTTTATTTGGCACCAGAAGCTTTAAATTCCCAAGTCAGCACAACAAATAGCAAACGACACAAAAACCATAATCAACAGTGGCTTCTCAGACTCAGACTGGGGTACTTTTACCTTTCAAAAGTGTTCATCACTCTTATGTTTGGGCAATTATTATATTATTGCCATGCAGATGAAGAAACTAAGGAGCATAAATACACAGGATAATGATGACTCAAACTACAAACAGGTCAATCATATACAATGAGAACATGCTTAGCAAGTGAGGAAACAAAATGAAATAAAAAAACAGGAAACTAGTGCTGCGTCCCAATTCACATATAAACCCAATTCCAAAAAAGTTGGGACACTGTACAAATTGTGAATAAAAACAGAATGCAATGATGTGGAAGTTTCAAATTTCAATATTTTATTCAGAATACCACAGATGACATATCAAATGTTTAAACTGAGAAAATTAATCTCATGGGATCAACACATCTCAAAAAAGTTGGGACAAGGCCATGTTTACCACTGTGTGGCATCCCCTCTTCTTTTTATAACAGTCTGCAAACGTCTGGGGACTCATGATGTTGTAATTGATGCAGTATATGGTCTGGCATTGTCATGTTGGAAAATGCAAGGTCTTCCCTGAAAGAGACGACGTCTGGATGGGAGCATATGTTGTTCTAGAACTTGGATATACCTTTCAGCATTGATGGTGCCTTTCCAGATGTGTAAGCTGCCCATGCCACACGCACTCATGCAACCCCATACCTTCAGAGATGCAGGCTTCTGAACTGAGCGCTGATAACAACTTGGGTTGTCCTTGTGCTATTTAGTCCGGATGACATGGCGTCCCAGTTTTCCAAAAAGTACTTCAAATTTTGATTCGTCTGACCACAGAACAGTTTTCCACTTTGCCACAGTCCATTTTAAATGAGCCTCGGCCCAGAGAAAACGCCTGCGCTTCTGGATCATGTTTAGATATGGCTTCTTTTTTGACCTATAGAGTTTTAGCCGGCAACGGCGAATGGCACTGTGGATTGTGTTCACGACAATGTTTTCTGGAAGTATTCCTGAGCCCATGTTGTGATTTCCATTACAGTAGCATTCCTGTATGTGATGCAGTGCCGTCTAAGGGCCCGAAGATCACGGGCATCCAGTATGGTTTTCCGGCCTTGACCCTTACGCACAGAGATTGTTCCAGATTCTCTGAATCTTTGGATGATATTATGCACTGTACATTTACATTTACATTTACATTTATGCATTTGGCAGACGCTTTTATCCAAAGCGACTTACATTGCATTATACTACACATTTGTATCTGACTATGTGCAATCCCTGGGATCGAACCCATGACCTTGGCACTGCTAGTGCCATGCTCTAACCACTGAGCTACAGGAAAGCTAGATGATGTAGATGATGATAACTTCAAACTCTTTGCAATTTTTCTCTGAGAAACTCCTTTCTGATATTGCTCCACTATTTTTGGCCGCAGCATTGGGGGAATTGGTGATCCTCTGCCCATCTTGACTTCTGAGAGACACTGCCACTCTGAGAGGCTCTTTCTATACCCAATCATGTTTGCCAATTGACCTAATAAGTTGCAAATTGGTCCTCCAGCTGTTCCTTATATGTACATTTAACTTTTCCGGCCTCCACCTGTCCCAACTTTTTTGGAATGTGTAGCTCTCATGAAATCCAAAATGAGCCAATATTTGGCATGACATTTCAAAATGTCTCACTTTCAACATTTGATATGTTATCTATATTCTATTGTGAATAAAATATAAGTTTAATATTTGTAAATTATTGTATTCCTTTTTTATTCACAATTTGTATAGTGTCCCAGTGTACAGTTTTTTGGAATTGGGTTTGTACTCCCCTTCATGAATAGTATTCAGAACTAGAATTAGTGTGTCCCAAATCGTAGTATACTACGTGTATAAAAACTACAAACATGGCGCATGTGCAAGACCGACGGAGAGATTTAGAAAAAGGGGTTTGAGTGATTAATAATAAGTATCTAAACTGATGAAAAGATATTTATTCAGTGTTAAAATTATATTTAGTTAGTCAAAATGTTGCACATTTTTGCATCCCAGTTTCTACATTGTTCTACCAATCCAAAATGATAATGATCTCTACAGACTGACACCTGACATTGAACAAATGCTGATCTTTTGCTCAGTGCGGCCCATCTGTAGAGAGAGAAAAGGCTGCCATATTGAGTCAGATATGTTTTTTCATCTGCGGTACAATTAAACAAAATCTACTGGTTTCAAACCATCACCACAGACTTGAAGTAAACACACATGACACCCAAACAAACCCACATACACTCTTCATGCACACAAAAAACAAATACCCACACACATACACACGCAAACCACACGCACATAAATAAACACACCTACACACACATACACAGGAGATGGTTTGCATGGTCACTTTCTAACTGAGACCCAATAAACACATGCAGTGAGCCACAAACAGAGAGAATTAACAAGAAATTGAATCGTTTCACCACTGGTGTTATTAGAACTTTCACGATTTTTTTTTGCATTTTCATTATGCTTAATTATGAAAATAAAGTCACAATGCAAAAAATATAAATATTGTTGGTTAATGCATTACCTAACAATGAGCAATACATTTGTTAAAGTATATAAATATAATTACATATACATAATTAGATATTATATATTATTTGTTCATTTGTCATTGAAAAATAATACCTACAGTATTTTAAGACCATCATAACGTTAAGGGTCATATATATATATATATATATATATATATATATATATATATATATATATATATATATATATATATATATATATATGCAAAATATTATTTATATTTTTCCAATTGTTTCTATATTTAATTTTGATGCAGTATGACTCGTGGATGGGATTCATCTAGATATGTCTGGCTGATATAGATGGCAGACGTCTGGGAAAAAGACGACAGATGATACATATCCACTTAGCGGCAACTTAGAACCAGTGTGACCCACAAGAGCCCACATTTATCCACACAACATTCACATCTCTCCTACTCTATTCTGAGCACATGTATAACCATCCCTTTTTAGCCCCGTCGTTCCCCCGCACTAGTCCATCAGAGGTCTGAGTCGGGTCCAAACGCAAGCCCATGACATCAGCACGGCCGCACGGAATCCCGCCCTCATCACACAGTTTACAGTAGGGCAAAAATAAGGCCCAGACTGACAGAACTCTAGCCTGTGTTTGTTGGCAGAGCGCAGGGCATTTGTGGTGATGGCTGAGGTTTAGCGTAATCAAGGGTTGGAGCTTTAGAGAGACAGACAGACAGAGTGTGAGAGACAGAAGAGAGTGGGTTATGGTTCGAGTAACGCTTTGACACCCTAATGACTGCGTGACCCTGATGTGTTTATGCTGAAATTTGTACAGTGCAATTTTCACACGATAAGCTTTTGAACTGAAACAATTCATTCCTATGGAGCCCTTCACATTAGGTTTGAAAAATTGCATCGCAACATATCACCCGTTTAAATACGGTTACATTTCAGCAAAACAAGTTATAGTTTGCATTAAAGAGGACCTATTCTGTGTTCTTTAGTGTGTAATGTTGCAGTTTGAGCATGAAAAAGCTCTGCAAAGTTCTTCTCTATATCAGTGTCAGTGTTTCTGAACTCCCTGAAACGCCTCCATTGTAGTCTTGAGTTTACTTCCGGGAACGAACACGTCACATTTCAATAATTCCCGCCCAGGGCCTTGTTGAGTTAGTTAGTAGTGTGTTGAAACTGGCGGTTATGATAAGGGGCGGGACGTTTCTCAAACACCAATCACAACACACTGCTTCAGCCGACCAATCAGAGCACATTGTGCGTTTCAGAAGGAGGGGCTTCATAGAGACAGGAACTAAACAGAGCGTTACTGACAGACTGGGAAAAGTGGAGCTGCAATAATGGAGAATACGGGGAAATTTTGGTTTCGGTAAAAAAATGAATTTTGATGCATCACTAGTTTCTAAATCTTTCAGACTTCAGTAGCTGTATCTCCTAATGTGAATAGACTTTAGCATGCGGTTCCTCGCTAACAGACTGACTCGGCTCTGGCAGAGCTGCATTGAGACGCCTCGTCCAATAGAAGGTGGAAATTGGTCTCAGGTGTCAAGTATGTCCAAACGCATGTCTGCAGGCTGCTGTTAGAGGCCATTTTTCACCTCATTTATTCTAATAGATGTGACAGATGAACTTTTGGAGGCCCAGTTAATGGAAGAGCTTCTGTTCTTTTTGCATAGATGCTTCAGCAGAAACTCTTTCGTAACTTGAGTCAGGAGACAGTCATAAGTGTTCGGTATCTGGTTCACACCTCTTCTCTGTTGTTTCTCAGAACGTTAGGCGCGCTACATACATTTTCTGCAGTTTTCTTTCTATTTATGCAGGTCAACTATTGTGGAAGAGTGACATTTTGAGAGAGTCTTACTGAGAATGTTGCATATTTATAGCGGAAACCTTTATAATAACACACCAAGTTTAATGGCACGTGAAGGAAACTCTATCGCCGATCTTGAGGACCGAGGTTTCTTACTGTTATGAAAATCTATAGCAAAGATGAAAACTTATATTTTCATTATTTAAAGGAAAAAGATTTGCAAATAAATAACCATGTAGTATGTAAAAAAAAACTCCTAATTAAGCAAGATATCCATTTAACATGTAATATATATAACCAAACATAACTTACTTGTTGCATTTTCTGATAAAGTGCCGTGTGTGTCGATACAGGCAGATGGAACAATTTGTGGTGCATAAGAGATGTAAGCTAAAGTTAATACTGAAGTAAAATAAAAATGAACCTTAAAAGAAAAAGTTTCAGAAATCGTTCTAATGAGAATAGTCTACACCACAACGACACAGATGAAAAATATAACTGAAATCACTTTCAGAATTATTTTTTTTTAGTTGTTGAATGATAAAAACATTGACAGCCAATCAGAATCCACCAGATTTTAACAAGCTTGTACATTTAAAGCGCTAGACGATAAAACTGCAGCGCTCTTATTATAAACGGAACAATATTGTGCTTTGGTGTGGACGCTAATATAGTTCTAGTTATCTTTCTTAAGATGAACGGACCTTAACACTAGCTTTTTTCCTAAAATTATAAAAAATGTTCTAGTCTAAAAACTAATTATGCACCATTAAAACTTAAACTGAGATTAAAAATCCAAATATTGTCAGTGCCGATAGCCTCGTGGGCAGCACCAACATATTGCACCGTTGCACTTCGGGCAACCGAGTTTGAGTCCTGCCTCACAGACCATTCCCGATCCTATTCCCCTCTCACTTCGATTCCTGTCTGTTTACTTTCCTATCATAATAAAGGCAAAAACAGCAAAAATAAATCTTAAAAAAAAAAAATCCAAACATCAACTCCAGAATTGCGAAATTTTCTAAACTGCATTTGCGTCTATGTTTGCGTATTTGCATAAATTTGGTTTCTAGTTCTAAAGGTCCACTCCAAGCCCAAACAAGCCAAATGTCACTGTGGATTTGGCGTGACCCGTGCTCGCTTCTATCAAAAAAAGTCAATACAAATGCCACGGAACTAAATTTAAAATTATTCGTCGTAAAGTCATCGGTGGGGGTGGGAGTGACTCATCTCTATATGCGACTCGATAAAAAGAGTTTATTCTATTTCAGACAGATGTGACATTTACAGTTCACTCCTCCTCCAGAGCTGCAGATCGCAGACAGCAGGAGTGACCGGCGGGAAAGATCGCATGCGTCAGTGATCGCAGCCCTGCAGTGGAAACGCTGGCCAGTGAAAGACGCAGTGAATGCTCAGAGCTGTGAAACAGCAACCACAGCAGCCACACACACACACACACACACACGCTGCGCTGCTGGTCTGGGCCTCGCTGTATGTGGTGTTCCCTGTCATTAAAGCATTATCCAGCACAGTCTGTCTGGCCCTCAGGGAATCCCCTGTGTACACAGTGTTGGCGTGGGAGCATCATGGGGCATGGTAACACGTCGGGTGTTGGAACAGTTTGTGATGTGCATCTATTTCTTGAAGAAAGAGGAATTTTTAAATGTTGCTATTGTTTCAGAACATTCAAAAGTAATGTTTGCAAAATGACAAATTGAATGTCTACTTGACGATTACATAACCAAGACAAAAAAAAAAATATATGATAAAACATTGATGCTTTGAATGCTTAGAGAACATTCAGAAAAAGTTTTTATAACTTAATGGGAACATCAGTAAAATGTTCATAGAACATATTTTTGTTAGCTGGAATGGTGCATAGTTGTAGTGCATATTGTGTAATTTTTTAGTTTTTTATGCATACATTATAAACGCAGTCAGATTGTTCTAAATGCACATACAAAGTGCACAGCTGCGCATTCGCCCAGGCCTGTTATTTCACCGCTGGAGATGGCAAAAACATTAGACGGCCACGTTGATGAGCGTTGATACCCGCAACTGTAGTTTAAAGACATTTTTATCAGTGATAACTTCTGGAAAGGAATAGCGCAGACACTGAACAAGGATGAAACTTTCTAGTGCGCATGTGTCGAGTGCCTGTGTTCGTGCGCTAAGCATTCGCATCAAAGCTGAAGTATACTAGAGCTGTGGAAAGCAGCTCAGATCATTTAATGAGAAATGTTTAAGCTCATATTGCGATCTCTGGCAGATCTGAGATTTGTTGAGGGGTCATTTTCTCAGGAGAAACATCTGAGAAGCAGCTCTGTATTTAATCTCATTGCTGTTTATAGGCAACAAGTGAGATATTTAAGAGGTCTCATTTGTGAGTTTTCTTTCCTTTGGGAAGCGTCATGCAAAACACGTCGAGCCCAATTTCAAAAGTGGGCCACACAGAGAGTATCTCATCACTGTGTTCTGGAACTAAACAGCATCATTGTTCTGTTTTCCTCCCACAAAGCCCTGGAAACCTCACAGCTAATCTGTGAAGAATGAGGCCGGTGACATTTTCAGCAAATGCATTAATAATCCGGCAGTTCTGTCAGATCGCTTAAAGTCGTCTCCTAGGTTTTTAACATTTTCTAGAGATAATGTGTGGCTCTACAAAAAAAGTTTTTCTTCAGTATTGTCTTGTTGTCCAGTACAATTAAAATAGCAGATTTTAAGATCATTTTCTTGTCATTTACTGTCATCAGTTTGAAGAGGATCTGACTGAGCACTTGTAAGTTAGTTAAAGTCAATAAGTTTGTTACTAAATTTCATAAATCTCTGGTGACATCAATCATTTAGTAGTCTTAAACTCCTTCAAGCTCACGCTCATCTGCATACACCTGAGTGCCACGCCCATATCTCAACAACCAATCAACTGATGCATGGAACCAAGTCCCGCCCCATACGTTTATTCTTTGGTAATAATCTGTATGGGGAAAAAATGATCACTACTTCTGCAACCTAAAGTACCGTGAAGTTGGGTGTGCATTCACGTATTTGTGTTTCAGGCCTAAAATCTATAACCTTAAATATAAGCAATGATAATAACAGTGATTTGACTTGACTTGTCACTTTTCAGAGCACAGTTTTGGCCTCCCCAAGCGATATTTACAGTGTTTGTGAAGTGTAAAGTTTTTCTTGTGCCGTCTTACACGAAGGCGATTAAGACGCAGCGCAGTTTTGTAATTCCAGCCCCATTATTCCACTCGCTGTGCTCGGGAAACAGCCAAGATGTAGTTGGCCCATGGAGGAAGATGCCATTCACTGAGTTTTCCAGCACAGATGAGGCCGCGCCCCACCAACAAAAATCTCCACTGGAGAATTCATGCTGACATGCGCGACACAAGCCAAACAATGCACAATAAATAGACTGTTACATTAACCGTGATACGAGCCAGGGATGCCAAAGACAAGCATTAGGGAGAGAGAAAGTTAAGTGTTGTTGAATGCCTGGCTCTACATGAGAAGCTTCGTCCTGGATTGTGTTCCGCCCTCGACTCTCTGCCGCACAAAGCAAATCGGACACATCACCGGCTATTAATAGCAAGAGCGATCACCACAAATTAATTACAGACTTTGGATCTTCCAGCATATATGTTTAAGACAGTTCCATGTGGAGCGTTGTGGAAGTCAGATGAACACGCTAAACTCCAGCGCTCAAAGAGAAATGCAGACATGTATCTGGGTCGAGTGGGAAGGACTGCAGATCCAGTAGGGATTTGAGATTCTTGGAAGTGGTTGTAAACCATAAAATCTCAAAATAAGATTTGGTCCTACATTTGGCTGCAAGAGTACCAAAAATTAAAGGGTTCACACACACACACACACACATTTCTGTCATCCATTATTCATCCTCATGCTATTCCAGGTTTGCATGATTTAATGCAGAACACAAAAGATGTTCAGCAGAAAGCTTGTTTATATGCAATGTAAGTAAATACGCTGTAAAGAAATATTATCATCCTACACTTTGCGTGAGGAACGGGCTCAAATTCAGAGCTTTATTACCTAAAAATCACAATTTAGCTCATGCATCTTGACCATCAATGATATTTAGTGGCATTAACATCTTTTTTGTTGTTGTTTTTGTCTATGCAATGAAAGTCATTGTTGTTTTTGGACCTCAGTGACTTTCATTATATGGACAAAATTATTATCTTCTTCTTAGTTATTGTTTTTTTATATATGTCTGTATAGTTATATAGATATACATCTTATTTAATTTCATGAAAACAAGTTTTTTTTAGTTAACATATTTTATTGAAATGAGTTGAAAATATTGATTTGTAGAATATCATATAGAACATTAAATACAGCCTCAGATAATATCACTAGACTTGTTTCTATTACAGCAATTTAAAATACATATAAAGTGACAACTTCCTCTTTGTAGTGGGCGAGAAGTAATCAGGAGCATCTTGGGCTAATTCAATTAGCACAGACTGGTCTTAATTACGGCCCTTCAAAGAGGCTTCTTTAAAAAACGTCTCATTGTAGTTTGCTGAAATGCGTTCCATATCTGTCTATTTCAGCTCTGTCTCCACAACAAACTGTGAATGCACACATGTGGAAGCATTTTAACTGTATAATTCTTCTCAATTCAGTGCTGTAATAAAGCAAAGGCTCTTTTAAATGCGCAACATATTGCATCTTCTCTCGGCTTTGATGGGCAATATCGAATCTTGCTAATGAATTTTTCCAGTCGAGTGCAACTTAGCATGTGTTATCCGGTTATAAAAGAGCCTTTCCTCGAGTCGGACAAGATCCAATTATATGCAGTTATATATAGTTTTAGTTTGTAGCATACAAATTTCATCAAATGATCTTTCAGTTGTTTGCACATAATGTGTTTCGGGGGGAAACGGAAGTGATGTTGTGGTGTTAAAGCAACAGTTCACCCATAAATGAAAATTCCATTGTTCCAAATGTGGTTTGCACCTTGATTTTGTTGCTGTCCTGCAGTTTGTACTCCATTTTATCTTTCTGTCAGTCTGAAAAAGCTCGGCTATCTCATGCCAGCCAACAGGAAAACAAACTCGTTCACTTTCCCTGCGAGCGTGTGATTATTAAAGTAGCCATCGTTTCTGTTGGACTGGCGAGCAGAGGAACATGTAACGGTAGGCCCTGAACTGACCTCATAACATCCATCTTCTTTTTCATGCCTTCAAAAAGACGGATGTGTTTAAAGTGGGATGCCTGGTATGAGTATAAAATACCTGCCTTCCACAGAAACCACAGCCATTTACCTCTGAAGAGGAAAAAGGGCTCAGGAATTCGACTGACCTCCGGGTCAAAATTGCTCTTATGTGTTTCGTCTGGAAAGAAAGTAGTTCGTTGAGGAGCGCTACACAAATGTGTTGGCTGCAAAATCCCACCGTCACTGCCAGGTGAATTTATTAGGAAGAAGCAGGTAAAAGTGGAGTAGGACGCGGATCACGGGAAGAAGAAAGTCAAAGTTTCGGATCAAAGCGAGAAGTGTTTGAGAGGCGCTGGCACTCGAGACGGACCACACAGCACCAGCACTGGACCTCAGCAAATCTCCTGATTCATGCGATCTGTCTGAAGGGCAATGCCAGTGACCAAAGGTACTTGCTACTATTACTTCAGAGTCTTAAATATGCCATCGTTTCTGTTCGGACAATAATTAATCACAGTTCATAGTGACCGAGTCTGTCAAACCCCGAAAAAGCACAAAAACGCAGTCTGTACGACTTGTGCGCAATATTCAGACAATAGCAGGGCGTGAGGATCTAGAAAATGGATTTCTGATTATTGATTGCAACTTTTCAGTGATTGCATAACCATAAAAAGACACATTTCAGCAGGTTTGAAGTCAACATTAGATGCCATTGGTTCTGGTGTGTCTGAAAGATTCACTTTGGTTCTTTACTCCATTTATGTTTTATGAAGATTATCTTTTCTTCCATATTGTGACGTACATCTGAGTGCAACAAGTTATCGAAAAAGAAAACATTTATGGTGGTTCTATGTTTGATTGGTTGTTGATTGGGTGTTTTGATGTGGTCATGGCACTCAAAAGTGTATGCAGATTTAGTGTGAGCTCGGCAGGGGCGGAGTTTAAGCGCACTTCCTGATTGGAGAATCCTGCATACGTCACCAGAGAGTTTGGATAAACATTACCAGGTCAAAACATTTTTTAATAATGAACTAAACTTGTTTCCCAAACATGGGATACAATAAAGTTTTTTAGCATGGAAAACTTTTAAAGGTGCCCTAGAATTAAAAATTGAATTTACCTTGGCATAGTTGAATAACAAGAGTTCAGTACATGGAAATGACATACAGTGAGTTTCATACTCCATTGCAATCTCAACATAACACCGACTGTTACGTAACAGTCGGGGTCATTAATATGGATGACCCCAATATTTGCATATGCCAGCCCATGTTCAAGGCATTAGACAAGAGCAGAACGTCTGGATCTGTGCACAGCTGAATCATCAGACTAGGTAAACAAGCAAGAACAACAGCGAAAAATGGCAGATGGAGCAATAATAACTGACATGATCCATGATCCATGATATTTTTAGTGATATTTTTGTAAATTGTCTTTCTAAATGTTTCGTTAGCATGTTGCTAATGTACTGTTAAATGTGGTTAAAGTTACCATCGTTTCTTATTGTATTCACGGAGACAAGAGCCATCGCTATTTTCATTTTTAAACACTTGCAGTCTGTATAATTCATAAACACAACTTCATTCTTTATAAATCTCTCCAACAGCGTGTAATGTTAGCTTTAGCCACGGAGCGCTATCAAACTCATTCAGAATCAAATGTAAACATCCAAATAAATACCATACTTACATGATCCGATCCATGCATGCAGTATGCATGATGAACACTTTGTAAAGATCCATTTGAGGGTTATTTTAGCTGTGTAAACTTTGTTTATGCACTGTATATTATAGTCGAGAGCTCAGGGGAGGGTGGGGAGCAAGAGATTTAAAGGGGCCGCAGCCTGAATCAGCGCATAGTTAATGATGCCCCAAAATAGGCAGTTAAAAAAAAACATTAAAAAAAATCTATGTGGTATTTTGAGCTGAAACTTCACAGACACATTAAGGAGACACCTTAGACTTAAATTACATCTTTTGAAAAGACATTCTACGACACCTTTAATTGAACACAATGGTAAATCTGCATTTGTCTTTTCTCTCATATAGGACCTTACAGAGAAACCTCTGAGGAGGATTGTCCTCGTAGTCACGAGGAAAGTGCTGAGAGTTCTGCTGAACGTTAAGTTACAGCAATGTGCCGCTGTTGAGGTGGGTTTCAGAAGAGCGTAAGGTGTGAGAGATTGAGCCTGCCGAACGCGGATCGGGAGTTTTGCGCCGTGACAGCAGTTGCTGTCTTTAGATGCGAACTGCTCAGCGTATACAACAGAATTATGTAGAACTACTTGTCCTCAGCAGTTCGGATCCATTTAGCAGTGACAGGCAGATTCTCAGCTAACAATTTTGGTTCCCAGAACATTCTGGAAAACTAAGTTTATGCATTTTAGTCATGTTAGTTTTAGCATGGTTCTCATTGGATTGTCATTCAGAGAATGTTAGTTTATGGTTACAAGCTTTAGAACCTTAAAGGTGCCCAAGAATGCTTTTTCACAAGATGTAGTATACTGTAAGTCTAAGGTGTCTCCTGAATGTGTCTGTGAAGTTTCAGCTCAAAATACAAAATGTTTATTTTTAATTAATTTTTTTAACTGCCTATTTTGGGGCATCATTAACTATACACTGATTTTGGCAGCGCGCCGCCCCTTTAAATGGCATGCTCTGTGAGTATAGTATTTATTTTGATGTTTACGTTTGATTCTGAATGAGTTTGATAGTACTCCGCGGCTAACGGCTAATGCTACACTGTTGGAGAGATTTATAAAGAATGAAGTTGTGTTTATGAATTATACAGACTGCAAGTGTTTAATAATGAAAATAGCGATGGCTCTTGTCTCCGTGAATACAGTAAGAAACAATAGTAACTTTAACCACATTTAACAGTACATTAGCAACATGCTAACGAAACATTTAGAAAGACAATTTACAAATATCACTAAAAATATCATGCTATCATGAATCATGTCAGTTATTATTGCTCCATCTGTCATTTTTCACTGTTGTTCTTTCTTGTTTACCTAGTCTGATGATTCAGCTGTGCACAGATCCAGACGTTACTGGCTGCCCTTGTCTAATGCCTTGAACATGGGCTGGCATATGCAAATATTGGGGTCATACATATTAATGATCCCGACTGTTACGTAACAGTCGGTGTTATGTTGAGATCTTTTAAACAAATGAAATTTATATAAGAAGGAGGAAGCAATGGGTAATGACTCACTGTATGTCATTTCCATGTACTGAACTCTTTTTATTCAACTATGCCAATATAAATTCAATTTTTGATTCTACGGCACCTTTAAGAGCACATTTCTTAGAACATTAGGAATTGGAACATTAGGAATTGGAACATTAGGAATTGGAACATTAGGAATTGCTCTAACGTTAGAAGAACGTTCTATGTTTGGTGGGATTAACCAGTATAGAGCACGCTCTTCTTAAGTTCTTATTTGGTTGTCATGAAAAACCTCCCTGAAAAGGACAGTTAATATATGATTATAAAAATAAAACCTAAAAATAACCATTAGAGAATGTTCTGTATAGGTTTCTATCTCAAAATGTGTTTCCATCGTATTTTATGTGCATGTATCAGATAAAAAATGTATCCGACTCAAACAAGCGCATACGTTTTTTTAATGTGCATTTTTAGAAATTATGCGAATCTTTTATGCGATATCCCAAAATGTGCATAGTTAACTAACGCAGACCTTATTGTCTGCATACAATAACATTGCATCATTTGCATTATTTTTGACCAGATCTTCGCCTCTAAAAACTCTTCCAAAGCACATGCTTCAGGACAAACTGCAATGTGAACCAGACTTTATGCAGATCAAAATTCTGGCTACTAGAATGACCCCTAACCCACAAGCAAACAAACACTTGGTATCGACACCACAAAATACCGAATCCCTCATGAACTCCTGAGGCGAAACGCACACAATCTGCCCACAAGTAGACCACAGATAATCTTCATTGCAGTCAGGACTATGTCAGACCCTAATACTGTAATCGTCTGGAGTTTTTCGTGTTTTGCGGTGCCCTTCCCAGTCAGCGGTTGGAGCACAAAGAGGGAACGGGAGCAGGTCATGATACACACGCCACGGGCCAGCGGCAGCACAGTAAAGCCCAAACCACCAGCAGCGTCCGCAACTAAACATAGCTCAACCTCAGCTCAGACAACCTCTCTCTCTCTCTCTCCGCGGACTCAGATTAGCTGTGACGCTAAGCACACAGCAGTGGGCTGAAAAATTGACCGCCGCGCTGAGTTTGGAGCGCGTTCATACACTCGCCAAATTCCTCCACATGAAGGCCTGACTTAATTATCACGGTTTAACACCACAACAGAGCTGTGTCTCCTCGGCTGTTTTCATATTTGGCTTTTAAATGATAATATTAATGTGCCTGAGAGAAGTTTATGTAGCATTTAAGCTTATGAAATAACAGTCATTTGCAGTGTTGAGTATCACCGTGTGCAGCAGTGACGCGACGGGGCAAGTTTTCTGGGAAAGTATGTGTGCATGTGTGTGATTTTTGTCCCCCCCCAAACTGGTGTGAATCACACAAAAAACACTGTGAAAAACGAATAACATGTGATTTTCTGTTTTAAAAAAGAACAGGCAAGTTACTTTGGCATACGGTTTGATATAAAACCCCACAACCCACACTTTGCGAGTGTGTGTGTGTGTGTGTGTGTTTTGAGGCATCGTCTAATTTCATATGCAGCATGTCTTGTGTGTGTGTGTGTATGTGAGGCGGTAGTGTTGACTACTCAGTGATGTCAGAAGCAGCCCTGAACCTCATATATATATATTTTGAACATTCGACTGCTTCACAAGTAGCAGAGGAGCTCAGCAAGTCAAGACAACTTCAGACTCGAGTCTCAGCATCTCTCTCACCTGCCATCAGGACAAACCCAGACTGATTTCAGGACAGTTAATCCAAAGACTTTTGACCAGCAGAAGAAATATCCGTATGGATTGTTAAGGCGAGTTTGTGGACTGCCGTCCTGATCACTACAGTGAGTATTTTTCATGTCTTTAAAGCAGTCTGTTTGTGAAATATTCTTCTTTTTCTTTTCTTTTTGAGATGATATTAGTGTAATGTTTCTCCACACAATGGTCTTATTACCGAGATGTTTCTCATTCATGGCTCAGGAAACTTCATGTGGTAGTTATTTAGTTTATTCCAAAATATTACTGAAGCAACTTATAATAGATTCATTAACAAGTCATTTTAGTATCACGTCAGGTAGCAATAACTCAAAATGTCTGCGATATGCTCTCTTTTATGTCTCAACTTTGATTTAGTTTGTTTGGGGAAATAAAAACAGACAGTACAGAGCTTTAAAATATGGATCATTCGCTCTGTATAGAGTTTCATATTGAAGTTTCTGACTGCAGGTTTAGACTGATGTACGCTTCAGTCATTTTAGGATCACATCAGAGAGCAGTAACTCCTTAATAAACTCCACATTTTCATTTTTTGCATGGCAGTTTGGACTCTGCTTTGATTTATTTTGTTAGGAGAAATAAAAACCTACACAAATGAGTCAACAGTAGGGAGTATAGAGCTTTAAAATGTGGAGTTTATACTGTAAAAAGTTTGAGATTTCTGACTTTAGACTTCTTTTATGCTTTCATTTACTAAATGAAAAAATATGCATTAAAAAAAGGTTTTTATTTGGATAATTCAAAATCAACCTTAAGATGTGGATCATTCCCTCTGTGTGGAGTTTAATGAGAAATGTTGGAGCTCAGATTGAGATCTCTGACTTTCCATGGCAAATCCGAGCACAGTTTGAGATGCTGTTGAGATTTCTTCTGGAACTCTGGAGTTACAGTTAAAATATGAAAGAGATCTCTCATATTTCCACAGGCTCTCACAGAAACCCAGAGTTCTGATGAAGCACGTGTGAATCCTAATGAAGTTCAGCTCTGGTGTGTGTGTGTGTCTACAGCTCAGAAAATATCTTGTTGTTGTGTGTTTGAGTTGGGTTGCGATAGAGATGACAGTAAATCATTGATCCTCACTGATCAGATCAGATGGATCTTGATGAAGAGCTTCAGCTGAAAATGAAGTCATGGTGCTGTCAGACATCTGTACATGAACTCGATGAACTCTTAAAAGATCCGCTTTAATATTTCAGATGTTTCTCATGAGATTAAACGGAAAACAAGTCCTCTTATTCATTCTCCTCATTCTCAGATGTGTCTCCTCGAGTGTTTCACAACAGATCTCAACAGTGTCTTACACTTCACTCAGGTTTACAATGATTTGCCATCGAAAGTCTCTAGCTCAATTTCAATAAATCTATTTATATCTATATCAATATATCTATATAACTCAGAACTGTGTATATTAGTTCTGTCAATTGTCAAAATAATTAATTGCACATTTTCTGTAATTAATCTGTATGAATCTACTTTTTTTTAATTTCTGGGGATGAAATGAGTAATTATAGCTGTTTACTGTATTACAGTATAATTGAAGCCATCATTTAAACATTTAGTAGGCTTTAAAAATAATACAAAATATAACAACTGTTAATTTCAGTGAACTTAATAACATAAATATAAACATAAACATAACTTAAAAACCCAATATAATAAATTAATATTAATATAGCAGGGCTCATTTTTGGGAGTCTGGAGTTGCTGATTAGATGTGTGAAGACTTAATGACTTTCTAGACTTTATTTTCATAGCTTTATTTATGCTTCAGACTCACCGTATCATCAGGACTGGTCATTCATATTCAGATATCAAGTATCTTCAGTAAAGTATCAGAGCAGCATCTATTAATGCATTATAATCTCAAGAAACAAACTCTGTTTATAATTACTGAATGAAAAATAGATCCATTAATTTGACAAAAAGGGTTTTCAGTTTGACGTTCTGTTCGGTGCGAGTCTGAATCGTAAAGTAAATGGTGTGATATAATAGTTTATGACTCCTGGAGAGAACTGAGAGAAGTCCACAGAAAAGACATTAAATGAAGCCAAGACGCTGCCGAATGTGACTTAAATCTGGGACGAGGAACAATGGGGGATATTTTCTGGTTTAACCCTTCGTGCACCAACACTTGAGCCTTTAACCCTTAGTTTGATGGCTCTGTCCGAACCGTTCATTATAATGTGACTGATGCAGCAATTAAATATTCAGAATAAGATCAGGAACATGCATTAATGGGGTCAATTTTGATTTTATGATGGCTTAAACATCTGGAAACATTTTCACGGACAGATCCTGTAAAGTTTAATTCAGATTTAACTGTAAACGTGAATCGTCGCTGTACTCTCGTTTAATTATATCGCCCTTCCCGTATTGAATCTGATACAGTCGCCCTAATAAAACATCCTTGGATGGAGAGAGAGATTACACGACGTGAGAGAGAGAGAGACGGAGGAAAAAAGCAGTAAGATTAAAAGTGAACATTTGTTTTGTGTATGTATGCCTCTCTCTGCCAAAAGCCAGTAATTTTGGATGAATCTAAAACAGCTTTCCTGGCGCTGTCCCCACTTCACGCCTTCTGCCAGGAAAGACTTTTTTCACCTGTTTATATGCAGGTAAAGTATACTCTACAGAGTGCCCCCGAATGAGGTCTTTTTTTCCAACTCAACACGAAACCCTTATATAAGTGTGTGTGTGTGTGTGTGTCGGTGGACCACAGGAGCTGAAACAGGTAGACAGGACCTGTGTGACTGAAGTGGAACTTTAACTACATCAGCATGTAAACTTAAAGGAGCCTGTAAAATGCGAGAGGCCCATACATCACTCTTTATCATTAGTGCACTGTTGCCTGCATGCAAAAAAAAAAAAATGTTCTTCCTCAGTATTTTTGTCTTGTTTTCCATTACAAATATCTACAATCTTAAATTAAAGAGGACCTATTATGTCCTTTTACAAACCCTTGATGTTGTTTTTGTCTCTACTAGATTGAATGTTGATTATTCTCCTCATATTCTCCATTGTTGCAGCTCCTCTCTTCCCAGTCTGTCAGTAACGCTCTGTTTAGTTCCTGTCTCTATGAAGCCCCTCCTTCTGAAAAGCACAATGTGCTCTGATTGGTCGGCTGGAGCAGTGTGTTGTGATTGGTGTTTGGGAAATGCCCCGCCCCTTACCATAACCGCCAGTTTCAACACACCACTAACTAACTCAAGCAGGCCCCGCCCCTTTATTCTGCATGTGAATTATTTAAATGAGAGACTTCAATGGAGGCGTTTCAGGGAGTAACACAGACACTGATATAGAGAATTAACAACTAATTTCTCTTCTCAAATAAAGAATATTTATACTGGAAAACAAGACAAAAGTACTAAGCAGGAACATCATGTTTTGTGCAGTAACAGTGTGAATCAGGTACACAACATTACAGGCACAGGTAATAGGCAGTCAGTGACAGACACACACACACACACACACACACAGACAGTAATAGAGTTGTTTTGTAAATAGGGCCTTTATATTGTTCCACAGACCTTCAAAGAGAAAATCGGACTGCCTCGAGCTAAATGACGTGAGAAGTTCTGTCAAAATCTGGTGCATTTGCCAGCGTTAGTAAATACAAACACATTTGTGTGCAGCAATGTTTTTTTTTTGCAGAACACATCTGAAGCAAATCAAAACCCCAATTACTACACAACGTTTAGTGATTTAAAGTCAGCATGAAACTACTTTATTTTTGTAATCTGATGTATTTCTGTGTAAATGCCAATGATTAAAAAAAAACACCTAGGGGAGGGGCTTGATCTCAGGTGTTGGAAATTGATTGGATCGTAAAAAATTGGGCGTGTCATTGCAGAATGAATGGAAGGGAGGAGACTGATGACATCAGCTGACAAGAAAAGTTGTTTCAGACGTGGAGCTAGTTATTATATTTTAATAATTATTATGAAGACAAACACGTTTTATGTAATCTAGACTGATGAATCATTCACAATAAGACCAAGAACATGTTTTAAGAAAGTAATTCGAGTGTGTTTTAATTCCATGTTGACTTTAAACACAATCAGACACACCCAGCCAATGACTGACGCTCACTGAAACAGGACCGGCATTTTGTTGTTTTGTAAACAAGTCGACCTTTAAATTATTCCACAGATCTTCAAAGAGAAAATCTCACTGCTAAATGACATGAGAAGATCTGTCAAAAATATATTTGAGATGAAATAAACTATGACTGGCTTTTTTTGTAAAGTCATCTGAGGCACTTTGTATTTTGTTTTAAATACGAGAAGTGATAAAATTAAATTTGCTCTTTTTACCGCTTTCACATTATTTTCCATCATTCTATGTAATCCTATTTAGGCCTTAAATTGTGTTTATTAAACGTTTAAGAATCAGAAACTTTTTGTTAGTCACATCTTATTATTCAGCAATAATCCAAAAGCCAGTGGGAGAATCCTATTGGGAATTTGTCAAGGGAACCACTTCAAAATTTTCCGTTTAATTCAATGTCAATTCTTTGTACTTATTTATGAATTTTTTAATTTTTTATTTTTTTAAAATTCCGTCATCACTGCGGCACTCGATTTGTTACAAATTAATGCTGTAAATCGATTAAAAAAAATGAATAGCACATTTTTCTGCAATTAATCGCAATCGCACCTAACATTAAAGTTTTTAATCTATTTTTATGTTGCATCATTTATTCTCCAAATTAACATAGAAACAACATTAACACAGTATATTTTAAATCTTTGATCTAACAGGTATGGCTTCATTGCATAAATTATAAATTAAATATTGATGAATCCTTATTAAAGCTACAAAAGTTATTCAGTCATGAGCAGTGGGTGATTTTCTCTTTGTCTTTTGTTCTTTGATGAACATTAATGACACAGCAAGTTTATTAGGCTGCTGTCACTTTAAGACCTTCCACTCATCCGAAAAAACAGATGCTGCATTAATTGCATTAAATATTTTTAATGTGTTAAACTGAAAAAATCACAGCCCTAGTTACAATATTTATTTTTAAATAGACACAACTTCTGATTCATTAGTGAGAGATCAAACTGAGGATGCGTCTGATTTAATTAGAAGGAGGGAGACGGAGAAAAGGCCAAACGCATCAGCTGGGAGGAATTCCTTGAATTCTCCGCACAAGTCTGTGGGTGGGACGAACACTAATGTAAAAGACAGCTGTGAAAATCAATTACTCTTGTTAAATGAGAAGCCGTAATGAGTCACCCTTCTGGGAAAGAGGAAGTCGGATGAGTGCAGATGTGACAGACGGATGGACCTTTGAATTAACACTTACGAACTGCCAGTGTCCACAGACCAAAATAGTTCAGCAATTAATTTAGGGTGATGTTAATACATACAGATCTCTTTTAAGCATTAAGGTAATTGGTTAATCATTTACATTCTTTTACTCACCCATGTCATTGCAAACCCATATGATTTTTCTTCTATGGTGGGTCGTCAAGCTCCAAAATGATCGTAGTACTAATACATAAAGAAGACTTGAGTGCTATATTCCAAGTCTTGTGAAGTCATACAATAGCAAAATCACAAAATACTACCTTTCACATCTCATTGGCTCTTGTAGTGGAAGTATGAGAACCAATTGTGTTTGGTTATGCCAATCTCAACATCCAACAACCAATGCATGGAACCAAGTCCCACCCAACTTTTTTTCTTTTTTGATAATCCGTTACACTCATGGAAGCAAATATCTGTAAATATCTGTCAACCTCTCACATTCGACCTTACTAACTAACGTCTTCCTCAGCTAACCTGTTAAAACTCTGATTGGAAAATTCAGTGAGATGTTTGTATGATGATCTGGGCTGCCGGGGGCCGAAATATCCAGCGTCACACATATAAATTTGATAAAAAATAGAAAGTTTGATGCAAAAAACCCCAGCAACTTACTGCTCCAGAAATCTGCTGAGTGACAAGTGCTCACGGCTGGCCAAAGCTAAAGATCAGGGAGTGCGGAAAATGTCTTTGCTTACGAGAGCTTACGTGTTTCTGAAATCTGGCACCGAAAGGCCAACAATAGCCTTCAGTCAGTGTTCACCACACACACACACACCTGCACACACTGTCAAACTACATCACCTGGGGAGGTTTATGACTCCTTACTAACACAAAATGTCAACGGACTTACTTTCAAAGGTAAAAACGCAAAGCAGATCAACAGTTTGAAGATATTGTGTGCTTGAGTTTTAAAGAAAGAGACAAAAGTTGTTTTTATGACTAGTTCTGAAAGTGACAGAAAGCTGACTGGCTTTATTATCATAGTGAAATACAGCTGTAGTCATTGCATTCATTTTATTTATAATGCAATGACTAAATGTCTGAAATTCTTCATTTTTGCAATGTTTAGACTATGTCTTAAGAACTTGTCTGACTAACAAGAGGTGATCTGTCTTAATACCCATTCACCTCAAGGACGATAAAGATATAGCTCTTAAAATCATTCTGAATGTAAAAGAGTAGCATCACAACTATAACGATTACGGATCCCAACACATGACATGCAGGAAAAAAAAAAATAGTAGTGTGCACGATTTAGCAAATCGAGGGAATGAAATAGTAAATTGAGGGAATGAATTAGTATTTTCTTGCATGTCATGTGCAGGGCTCTGCAAACGATTACTGCATAGAGGAACAATATCACTGGAATCACTTCTAGAATCTTTTTTTCCCAGACGATGAATGATCAGAATCAGAATCCATCCTGCTTTGAAGAGCTCGAGCATTATAGCATTGCAGCACAAGCTTAGAATAAACAGAACTATATCATGTGCTGCTGTCGTTATATCATTATTGCTCTCGGATTCAAATTAAACCATGCACATTTAGCAGACATTTGTGCATTTGGCAGACACTTTTATTCAGAAGCAACATGCATCCCATTCAAGGTACACATATTTACAACCAATTTATGTTGTAATGTAACTGACTTAAAGTTATTTTGCTAGTCTAAGTAGTTCATATAAGCCACTCCCAGCTAACAGGAATGTTCTCAGAACGTTATGAACAAACGTTCTTCCAGTAACATTAACAGAACATTCATTCAACGTTATCTGCTCTTTAATAATGTTCTCAAGACATCAGCACATTCATGGAACATTTTATTCAGTCTAACATTTTTTAGAATTTCTTTCAGAACATTCAAAAGTAACATTCCGTTGATGTTTGAAGAATGATACAATGGAATGTTCCTTTAATGTTTGAAAAAAAAAAATTTTTTTTAAAAACTCTCAGGAATAGTGTTTTCGTAACTTAATGGGAACATTAGCAAAACGTTCTTAGAATATATTTTTGTTAACTGGGCTGGTGCTTTGGTGATTTCAGTGGCTATATAAAAAGGTCATTGGAATAAAGAAGGATTTAAGATGTCAAGTTGATTTTGTTGATGATTTTGAAGACAAACTTCTGTTTAGAATAACGTACACTTAATTTGTTTTGATTTTAAAATAATTGCCACTTGCTTTGATATTTATTTATCTAATGACACTGACAGATGAATGTAAAGTAGAGTCATTTGTGTGTCTGCTGCACACTCTTTAAAGCTTTTAAATTATTAAAATGTTCTAAAAATGGTTCTTTTTGGGGAGCCCAAATGTTTCTTCTATGGCATTGCCGAGTGTATACGAGAAAGATTTCTCCTGAAGGAGTGCTGCCACATCTGTCTCTCATGTAAACATAGAGAAGTTGGCTCCTTCTATATGGACAGAGTCTTTGTTAGGACTCCCCAGCCGTCACCTCCCACTCGCTGTTTTACCTCTCCTCCCTCTCTCTCTCTCTCTCTCTCAACCTGCACAGACAGTTTAGAAACTTTCCCATCACAGTATTGGTGGGTTCATCTGACTCCTCTATAACAGAGTGGAGTCAGTCAGTGCAGGACAGACCACCTGGAACACACACTCGTTCACCCCACACCGATCGCCTCTGGATTCCCATTGGGCTCACTTTAGACAAGATCATCTCAGAGAAACCAAAGGACGTAATGCTGAAGGACGCGTTCACCTGGACCGACCGCAGCGCTCATTGATTTGTTTGTTTGTGTTTGATCGCAGCCTGGAAACTTTGAGGAGACTCGCAGAGCTCTGTCTTACAGGACAGAAGAGACGGAGACACAGACATTACTGTGAGTACACTTCTCTCCTGTTGCTCATCATGGGCTTTGAGGTTTTGTTGTGGACTTACTGGAATTCCTCTTTTCTCTCCAACATGTTGAACTGGTTTAAGTTTGAGCTCTCTGAACTCTTCTTCAGTATGGGCTGGGAGAAAAGCACTCTTGTAAATAAAGGTTCATAAGTGTTCCCATGAAGAACATTTAACATCCACACTGCAAAAAGAGCTTCTTCCTCAGTACATTTGTTTTGTTTTCAAATACAAATCTCTCAACGTTTTGAAATTAAGATACATTTACTGGAGAAGCAAGTTTATGCTCAGAATTATTAAAAAAAAAAAAAAAAAAAAAAAATCTTCCAGTGGGAAATTAAAATGGAAAACAAGATCATTTTAAGACCCCACTGGCATTTATTTTTTGCTTAATGCAAAAAACTCACATTTTTGATTCTCCAGTAAATATATCTTGATTGAATAATGTTTAGATATTTGCTGGAAAACAAGAAAGGAAGAATCACTTTTTGCAATGCACGGAACTTTTCCATTGCAAAAAAGATACTTTATAGTGATTATTAGAATTTTCTTCACACTAAGAAAAGAAAAAAAAAGGTTATTTTAAGAACTCTTCACTGAATGCTTCTTTGGGGTTTCGTTGCATATTTAAGACTTAACTGCACTGTGTGATTGAACATATTCACAAGAACGTAGAGTGAACAGAACATGAATCATTCACGTGATCTTGATGAATGTGATGTGTGTGTTTGCTCAGGTCCGCTGAGGATGAGGATGTTGTGTTCTAGAAGGGTTCTGCAGCAGTGGTTCTTTGCTCTGTTCTTACTGTGTTCTCCTGTTCCGCACCACGGCAGGCCCGTCGATGCCCTCAGCAGCCGAATGTAAGTGTCTTTGGGTGTTTTACTCCACATCAGTGATTTTTGGACACTTCTTTTGGACGTAATCACCAAGCATAAATATTACTGTTGCTCTTAGAGTTAGTGATTTAAACAAACTGCTAAATTTCAGTATTAAACTCGAGCATGAATCTGCATCTGTGCAGTGGACGTGTTGAAGAGAAGTTTCTAGTGCAACACAGATTGGTTCAAAGCAGCTTCACAGTAATAATTTCAATCTCAGTGCCAGTTCTACAAAAGACAACAGTGTCATTATTCAGTCTAATGTTGATTCAATAGTGTAAATTTAAATCAATTGAAGTGAATTTGATTTCAGCTGTAAACAATAGTGTTGTAATTCAGTTCAATGATGATTCAGTTCAGTTCAATAACAGTGCCAGTGTTGCAAAGTTCATAAATTATAAAACATGTAGTGTTTTTATCCAGCTCCAGGTGTGTGATCAGACTTATGATTTTCACCTGGTGGATGATAAAACATTGTTGAAAGAGCCAAACATGCCAAACAAAAAGAAACAACCGATTGCACTTCATTGCACACGGATGTTCTCTTCATAAAATGTGTAAATCTGGTGATTGTTGTTGTGTGTGTGGTGTTTGGCTGTAATGCACTGGAAAACACTCGGGTTTGTCGATCGTGCTGGGAGGTGTTTTGATAGTCTGCGCCCACCTGTGTGTTTGCTCAGGGTTTGAGGGCGAGCGGGACGCGGGGCTCTAGGGATGCCACCCAGACGCTCCGCGGGCCACCTGCTGCACGCACAGAGATGCTTTTGTGACAGACGCTGTCCTCTGATAGTGAAGCACGAGAGAGAGACGTAGAGCGAGAGAGAGATTGCTGATGCAAATTTAGGCGGCAGCCCAAGTCAAACGGGCCTCTCCCGCTGGAGTATATTATGCCGAGCCGAGCAAGCGCGCTTTTATGTCCTGCGAACCCCTCAGCAGGGCCCAGAATGCAAAACATGCTTCCATGAGCTTTGGAAAGCCGTGCTCCCCCCGCCGTCTGCGATCCGCTTGTGCCTGCCAGGACCTCCCTAACTTCATATCGGCTTTTAATGATGTGAGCGAGTGTGTTTGTGAGACACGGTTCGCCCATCGTCTGATGATTGTTGTGCAGCTTGTGCCAGAGAGGCAACTGAATCTGTGTGTGTGTGTGTGTGTGTTAGGAGAGAGACGAGACACACACACTTTGGTTTTGATCCTCTCGGGTGATTTGAGACACTAATGCAACGACTGTGACGTGTTTTGTGTGCATTAATGCATGTGCGTTTGGATTTATTCTAGAAGCGTTTGCTTTATGCACGTTCAGAAAGAAAGTTAATAATGTTTTAATAATGCAGTGCAATTGTGAGTGGAAAAAAAGCATCTTTTAGAGTTAAATTATTTGCTTTATATAAATGCAGTGTGTCTATTGTTTGTCTTCGTTCAGTTATCGTGGGTTTATAATTGTATTTTGGGCAATTTTGCAAAGTTTTTGAAAAGTGATACAAAGTTAATAAAAGATGAATTGGTCATTAAAACTATTATTCATTTGATTTGACTGAAGTGAAGAGTGTGATTGCTACTGTAATTCACCCATTTACAAGCACGTTTCTGATGGGTAAGCATGTAAATGTCAATTAGTTAGTGAGAGTAACAGGGTTAGGCCTTAAATCGGTCCGATTTGATTTTGTGTTGGCCAATCGCTCTGATTAAATCCCTCCTAGGAAGAGCTGTGCTTTGTTCGAAGGACAAAGTATCGCATAAATCCAGCCGGTGGCCAAACAACACAAGTTCCTCTTTCAGCAGCGTTCACTTTAGCGCTTTTATCGCAGTGATCTCACGGCACATCAGAAAGGGCGTTCACCGTTTATAACTAGCTAATGCTGACAAGTCCATCTGCTGTCCAGGACAATGCCTCCTACTGGAGTTTGACTTGAACCCAAGCCAGCTGCGCCTGCGAAGATGAAACGCACGGAGCCGGAGATCTTTCAAACCGCATGCATCGCGGATAAGGGTGAAAGCAGGTCTCTCTCTCTCTCTCTCTGCCTGTTTTTTTAATTAAACCAGCACAAAGTAGCAATTATCTTCAGGTATGCTAAAAAGGAACAGCTGGAAGGATGCCACGCTAAGAGTTTTCTCTCCCTCTCTCTTTAGTGCTCCTCGTGTAGTATTTAAAGTGAACTAGAAAGTGTAAAAGCAGAAACAGAGGACTTTTTTACATTCATGAAATTTTGAATTTTTTTTCACAGGATGAAAAAAGCACATGGTCATAGATTCTTACATAAACCTCCCATAATTCACCTTTAGCTGGCTGGCTGGATGGATGGATGGATGGATGGATGGATGGATGGATGGATGGATGGATGGATGGATGGATGGATGGATGGATGGATGGATGGATGATGGATGGATGGATGATGGATGATGGATGATGGATGGATGGATGGATGGATGGATGATGGATGATGGATGGATGATGGATGGATGGATGGATGGATGGATGGATGGATGGATGGATGATGGATGGATGGATGGAAGGATAGATTAAATAAATCAATAGATGGATAGATAGACAGATGGATGAATGGATAGATAGATGGATTGATGAATCGATGGATGGATGGAAGGATGGATGGATGGATGAATCGATGAATCGATTGACTGATTGATTGATTGGTGGATTAGCGGATAGATAGATAGATAGATAGATAGATAGATAGATAGATAGATAGATTGATTTTTGAATTGATAGATAGATAGATTGATGAATCGATAGATAGATTGATTGATGAATCGATCGATAGATAGATAGATTGATGAAACGATAGATAGATTGATGAATCAATAGATAGATAGATTGATGAATCGATAGATAGATTGATGAATCGATAGATAGATAGATTGATGAATCGATAGATAGATAGATTGATGAATCGATAGATAGATATAATCGATAGATAGAATCAATATATAGAATCGATAGATTGATTGATGAATCGATAGATAGATTGATTGATGAATCGATAGATAGATTGATTGATAAATCAATAGATAGAATCGATAGATAGAATCAATATATAGAATCGATAGATAGATTGATTGATGAATCGATAGATTGATTGATGAATCGATAGATAGATTGATTGATAAATCGATAGATAGAATCGATAGATAGAACCAATATATAGAATCGATAGATAGATTGATTGATGAATCGATAGATAGAATCGATTGATTGATGAATCGATAGACAGATTGATTGATAAATCGATAGATAGATTGATTGAAGAATAGTTAGATAGAATCGATAGATAGAATCGACAGATAGATTGATGAATCGATAGATTGATTGATGAATAGTTAGATAGAATCGATAGATAGAATCGACAGATAGATTGATGAATCGATAGATTGATTGATGAATCGATAGATAGATTGATTGATGAATCGATAGATAGATTGATGAATCGATAGAATCGATAGATAGAATCAATATATAGAATCGATAGATAGATTGATTGATGAATCGATAGATCGATTGATTAATGAATCGATAGATAAATAGTCATGAATTTAATTTACCCTTTTATATGTTTTTTACATGCTGAAATATTCAGTAAATATGACAAATCTGCAGCACAGGACAGGAATCTTAAACACCTGAGTAGGTGGAGCGTGGGCTTCACTTCTGACGCTTCATTATTGTCTGAGGACGCACAGAAACTGGCTTTGGGCTTTTATGGAAAAGGTTTGCTCTCTCAGGACGTTCCTCGCTCATAAATCTGTCCGAGTACATTAAGAAAATAATAAGAGGTGACAGAGGAGAGGAGAACACAAGCTGCCAGGAGGCGCAGCATTATTTAGGAGCCACCGGAGAGGAATAAAGCCACTTTCCAAAGAAAGGAAAACTCATCGTTCCACGCCTGGCAAGGAATTATCTCACGGATCGGTTTAACCAGCCTGGAAAAAAGGGCCGTTTGTACGCCGGAGTATTCAGATGCTCCAGAAGTTCAAGAATGCAGCATCATTTACCTGTTAAAGCAGAAGCAGAATCAATGAGCTTTAGTTAGTTGTAGGTGATGGAGGTCGATTTCTGTCCGGAGATGCATGGAAATTTAGTGCCTTATTATAACACGGAAGGAATATACTTTCTCCAGGGACTGTGGGGTGTGTTACCGTGTCCTGGTTTGATTCATGCCCTCTGGTGCCCCCTTGTGGTGCGTTTTAACTCTCACCGCTGGTTGAATGAGTGGATATTTTGAAACAGCACTGAATTATGCTTTACTTTGGCTGGAGCGCAGCACTGGCTATGAGATATGTGTAATTGTTTCAAGACATTTGGACTGAGCCGAGCATCCAAAAGTGCACACGGTAGCAGAGAGCCGTACGGCTGCTGGCTGTCAGGAACGACCGCGCTCAGACCTCCAAATGATTTAAGCCGAGACACAATGGCACCATTAATTAGAATTATTGCAGTGAGTGTTTAAGCATCAGCTAAAGCCTGTGATTATTGGCTTTTGCCACTTTCGGCCCGTGACAGTTTTGATGTACTATGTTTAAAATCCACGTTGATGACTGTGTCAGAAAACGGTTAAAGAGCCTGTGTGCTTCACTTCAGCACTCCTGGTGGTTTGTTTGGGTTAGATGCAGGATCTGGAAGCGGAGGCCCGGACGGGTGAATACAGCACCAGCGAGGTGTTGGATGTGGGCCAGACCTTCTCAAACCCCCTGGATTTAACTAAAAACACATTGAACAAGGGCGACAGCACAAACGCTCACTGATCAGACCAGTGGATTACGGTTAAAGGCACCATGTCGGATCGTGTGTGTGTGTGTAAATGTAGAGCTAATGACATTGCAGCAATTAGAAACATTTAAATATTTGCATGGGAAGCAGAATGAATTCTAGAAGATACACTCGGATGAATCCGGGAGGCCTCAGAAACTGATTCACACACGTTGGGTTAGTAATACAGAGGTCTCAGGGTCAAACGCAGTACTGTGAACATTGAATTTACTACAAGCTTGATTTATTCTGATCTTCTTGGTTAGTTTCTTTGTCTTGTTTTTCAGTAAAAAGAGTGAAACTCTTAAGATATTAAGACTTGATTACACCGATCAGGCATAACATTATGAGCAGGTGAAGTGAATAACACTGATTATCAAGGCTCATTGATGCACCAGGATGCACTATGGGAAGAAGGCAAGCCGGCGGAGGCAGTGTGATGCTTTGAGCAATCATCTGCTGGGAAACCTTGCATCCATGTGGATGTTACTTTGTCTGTTGCAGACCATGTACAGCCTTTCATGGAAACGGTATTCCCTGTTGGCTGTGGACTCTTTCATCAGGATAATGCTCCTGCCACAAAGCAAAAATGGTTCAGGAATGGTTTGAGGAGCACAACAGCGAGTTAATATCTTCAGTCATTTTGCTTCTCCAGTAAATGTGTCTTGATTTAAGTATGTTAAGGCAAAAATACTGTGTCAGAACATTTTTTGCAACCATTGTGATACTGCATATATTATTGGGAATTGATTAAATTCTGAAAAAGTGGGCATTGCAAATTAAAAATAAAAACTTGGTGACATCAGCCGAAAACAGTGTTTTTGAGTTGCGACCAATGCTAATTCTCTGTCGTTCTTCTCTCTACCAGGAAGCGTTCAGTGACACATGCTCAGCTGATGCACGATAAGGGCCGGACGCTGCAGGATTTTAAGAGACGCATGTGGCTGCAGGAACTGCTGCATGAAGTTCACACGGCTGAGATCCGCGAGGCTCAGCAGCCGAGAGGCGGCATCGGCAGCAGCGGAGGAGGGGGAGGCGGCTTCACCGTTCCCGTGCCGATGGGTGTGGGCGTCTCCATAGGAACAGGCACCGTCCATCCGAAACCCGCTGGGGGCACCAAGAATCTGCCAATCAGCTTCCGTCTGGAGGACGAGGAGGGTACCAACCTCCCGCAGGAAACCAACAAGTCGCAAACGTACAAAGAGAGCACGATGAAGGCCATCGGCAAGCGGAAGAAGAAAGGACGTGCGGGGAAGAGGAGGGAGGGGGAAAAGAGGAAGAGGAGGGCCCGTTCACTGGGCCGATCACCGCTGGAAGAGTTCGGTAGTGGCTTCCACCTGGAGTGGCGGCCGTATGTGGGCCAGCAGGTGGCGCTGCACTAAAACACTGTCAGTCTTTGACAACGGTACGTTCTTTCAATTGTCTGCTATGCTACAAGATACTCATTATTAAAATGGTGTGTCATGTCGGATATTTGAGCAAAATCGTAATTACGAGTAGGAAAATTGGGATTTTTTTATAGCCCTTAGTGAAAAATGAGAAAATATGTCAGATGCAATGGATGCAGCTGGTAAATTTGTTAAAATGAATTCATTTACGATAAAGTTGCATGTACAAAATACCAAACGCTGAAAAAAATGTGATTAAATTTTGGTCAAAAAATATTATTTAATACTGTTGAATTAACCGAAAAACATTTAAAACCACAAAACTTGAATTTTATACAGAAAAAGTCACATTGCGGAAGTACGATTATGATTTCCCAACACGTGAATGCGAACTTAAACGCACCATTTGCTACATTAAAATATTGGAAATCTAAAAATGGTAATGGCCTATTCAAGTCAAACTTCACTGAATCAACCTAAATACATGAATTTATACCAACAAAGTTATTTTTTAAAGGTTAAGTCAAGTATAAATTGCTCTATAAGTTAACAATTGCACTTTTAAAACATACATTTACTTTAATGAAACCCAATATTTAATACCAAACTGCATTAAGTATTTATTTTACAATAAAAACCTAATCCTAACTTCTGTTGCTGATTTTCAAAACAGTTTTGCCTTTTCTCTTTCAGATCCGTGAGGACTTTTGAAATGGACACCTAAATGCTCATGTTACCGTCCACTGTAAAAGTGAGAGGAAAATATTTATTGTCTGTAAATATTCTCAATGCGCCCGAACAGTGACAATGACAAATAACGATACTGCTAAAGCATTATTACAGCTCCACGGAGCTGCAGATTTGGATCCTTGTGAATACTTTGCTTTGTTTCTTTTTCGTTTCCTTTTATTCTTTTTTTTTTTTTTTTAGGACTATGCCTCTATTACGGTGTCAGAATTCCTGTAATTTATTTTGTTTGAATGGTGTATTTATTTTGTAAAGGTATCAAGGTGCTGCTGACCTTCTATATTTTTGTACTATAATGCACTTTAGATATATAAATATAGAAATATATACAAGTAATTTTGTTAATGGACGTATTTTGTGGTTCAGTTGAATGAAGAAGACTATAGTCATGGCCTTGTGTTTGCCCACCTCTCTGTTTCATTGTATGTTCGACAGCGTTGGCATCCATGTTTCTGTGTGTCTGTTCCAAAACCTAGTGAGCTGCCTACCTAGACAGCAACATAGATTCATTCCCAATTCATCCCAAAGATTTTCCTTTGCATACAGACAACAAAGTTGTCAAAACGATCCCTGTTTACATGGATCTGTGAAAACGATTTAAAATACTGTATTCTGCTGTCAGGCCAGTAGATGGCGATGTTGCTTTGTAAAGAAAGTACGCGGCAATAGACTGAACACGTAATACGCATGACGTCACCGTTTTCACAAATTTGCGTTTTTGTTGTTTACACCGAGACGATAATGGTATCGCTTCAAAAGCTTATCGCCAAAATGCTGTTATCGTGTATTTGAACGGCTAAAATGCATAAAATGTTTTCGGTTTTTAATTGAAAATGGCGTTGTGCAAACAGCCCCTAAATGCGATGCATATATACATACATGATTCCTGCACTCAAATAATCATGACATAGTTTGCATCTGTTTTGATTTGATTAAAATTGCTTAGAATCAGCATAAATATGTTCATTATGTAAAACACTTAAATGTATTCAGTTAAATAGTACGAACACAAGAATCGACTAAAAGCGCTGTATTCTGCTGCCAGGCCAGTAGTTGGCGATGTCACTTTGTAAATAAAATAGTTATGAACATGATTAAAATATGGAACAAGAAATATTAGATTAGTTAAAATGGATTTATTGATATATAAACCTGAATATTGTGTACTTAAAACACGTTCAGTTTATAAGTACAATTACAGGAATCTGAAGTGTTTTATTGACTGACAAATATGCATCACATTAAGTTTATGAAAGGACATTTTATATGCAATTCAAATACATAGTCTTACATTTAGGCCTTTTTTTGAGTGAAGATGACCAAAATGAAATGAGAGAAATGTAATTCATTTATTTTATGTAGTTTAGCTTGTCAAACTACAAATTAGAGCATTCCACATCCGCTATTTAAGTTCGGATGCAGCTCACTAGGGTTTGGATGCAGGCTTTTGTATATGTGTTTATTTTGGGTTTCTTTCCTGCTGACCTGGACGAGCCCCACATCATCTTCATCCACCCTCACATCAGCCTGAGCTTGAGTATCGAGAGCGCCTCCTACAGCTGAGATCACAACCACACCACGATCTTCTGTACACGACCAGCACACGTTATAGAATAACTCTTGTTGTTTTGCACTGAGAGAAAAAAAAACCCTGTACTGAATGAATTAAACATATGACTTTTCCTGCAGTGTCCGGACTTCTGTGTGTGTGTGTGTGTGTGTGTGTGTGTGTGGCATATTTGATTGTGTGTATCTCAGGTTCAGAGAGTGTGTGTGACAGAACAGCCAAGAGTTTCACCCACTTACTTCTGATGTTGCTCCTGTGCAGACGGGAAAAATATTCCACGGTGGAAAATGTGTGGAAAAAGCTTCTCGAAATGAACGGACAGCGTTTGAACTGGAGTCCATCCGCATGGCCGTTGGATTTCAGAATGGAACTAAAGTTGTCAAAAGACTTGTGGAAATCCAGATCGCTGATTAAGGCCAAAAACACTTTCTGCGAGCACGCGAATACTTGGCAGTCCGGTTAAATGCACTTACTGTGTGTTCTCGTGCTACTGTGGTGGCAGCAAACCTCAGCACTCGAGGGGGCGATAGAGTTTCCTTCAAATGTTTGTACCGTTAAACCAGATGTGTTATTTTTCAGGTAGCTGCTATAAACATGTCAACAGTTTAACTCAGTGAGATTCTCTTAAAAATGTTGCTCTGCCATGACTTCAGTTGATTTGAACGAGAAAACTGGCTGTAGGAGCCAATTTATGCTATAGAATTCGACACGTACCTAAGTTGTTATGAGTTTGTTTTCAGATATAATATATATACACTGCCCAGCCCCCCCAAAAAAAGTCAAACAAATAGGCAAATACAGATAAACGTGATGTTATTTACATGAAGAGGTGCATCAATGGTTGGTCAAGATCTTGTAATGACAATGCAAGAGTCGAGCACTCTGTAAAGTCTCCTCCAGCACATCCCAAAGACTTTCAATGAATTTAAGGTCTCTCATGAGTTATAAACTCAAGCTTTATTCAAGTTATTTGCATTAGAAATGGGTTTGCAAGTACAAAACTCAGAGGAACGTTCCCCAGGTCCCTCTCTCTCTCTCTCTTTCTCTCCAAGACACCAAAACCCAGAGCATTAACATTCAACTTTTCCATGGCAGAGGGGGGTCTTTGGCACTTGGCATGCTGGGAATTAATTCAAATTCTCTGACATTTATTTGTTTGCCTTTGATGAAAGTCACACAAGCAGTTAATGAAGGCTGAGATCAGCAGTACGGATGGAGCTTCGCGCTGCTGGGATTTAGTCGTTTTCCCCACTTTACGCCAACTTTTACAGGCTACGAGAACTATTTACTCACTTTGAGATCATTTCAGGATAACATCAGCGTGGATTAGGATCAAGTCAGCATAGTCGACATACTGTAAAGTGACCCCCACCAGATCCGATGAGTTTAACACGATGTAAGCGTGCCGGGAATGAGGTACAGTCAGACCACACACACTCGACTCAAAGAGGTTTACAATAAATCGTATATTTGCTCCAGAAAATCAATCTGACTATCATATTTCAGCTGATTCACTGTTGCATTCGGCAGAATGAAAGTGGAGAGTAAATTAAGACTTTTGCCAAGGTCTCATACACTTAGATGCTCAAAGTTGTTGTTTCCGCCGTGGAATAAAAAATAAAAAAGGTAATTGTGACTTTTTATCTCTGGGTTAGGGACTTCTGTTAGGACAATTCAGACTTTTTGTTCTTGCAATTCCGAGTTTATATCTCACAATTCTCAGAATTATAAGTTTATATTCCGCACTTCTGACTTTATTTTTCACAATTCCGAATTTATAACTCGAAATTCTAACTTCAATTCTGTCTTTTTCCTCAAGTGCAAGTTTATATCTCGCAATGATAAACTCACAATTATGGTAAATGCGACTTTTAATCTCACAATTCTGACTTTTTTTCTCGCAATTCTTACTTTTTTCTCGGAATTACGACTTCTTTCCTCGGAATTTTGACTTTTTTTCTCACAATTCTGACTTCTTGGAATTCTGACTTTTCTCTTGCAATTTTATTTATTTTTTTCTCGGAATTCAGACTTTTTTTCTCGCAATTCTTACTTTTTTCCTCAGAATTCTGATTTTTTTCTCACAATTCTTACTTTTTTTCTTAGAATTCTGACATTTTCCTCGGAATCTGATTTTTTTCTTGTAATTCTTATTCCTTTTTAGAATTCTGACATTTTCTTACTTTTTTCTCGGAATTCTGACTTCTTGGAATTCTGACTTTTTTCTTGCAATTCTGACTTTTTCTTGGAATTCTGACTTTTCTCTTGCAATTTTAATTTTTTTCTTGCATTCCTGACATTTACTCGCAATTATGAATTTATATCTCACAATTCTGACTTTTTTCCTCACAATTCTGAGAAGTCAGAATTGTGAGGAAAAAAGTCAGAATTGTGAGATAAAAAGTCTTCTATAGTCTTCTGAGCATTTTCCAACAACTGAGAAACAAAAGCCAGTACACAAATCTTGTATATGACTAAATGTACGAGAACTCAGTGAAGGAGGTGAGCTGATTTCAAAGCTTTTCAGACTAATAATCACCTGTTGTGACAGGCGGGTCAGAGACAACACAGAGGCCTCGGACATTATTTCAGAGCTGGCAGGGCTTCTGTGGAGCCGCCGCGATCCTCCGGGAGGAAAAGCAGGATAAATAATCAAACGGGAATGAAACCCCACCTGTAAAACTCTATCAGCGTGTGGGAACAAGACGGGGAGAGAATGAAGCCGTAATGGTGGAAAGTCTGAGTGTTTCTTTGATGTTCTGCAGGGAAAGAAAGCATATCGTCAAACACACTTAAACTCTACACTTCAGAGTATAAAGAATGGACGTGCTTTTCTTGAGTCTTCAGGGGACGATGTGTTATTTAATTGACCTAATTACTGCGCGAACCAAAGGCTGATTTCCACATTCAGCAGAGTAATTTCATCGGTCGCGCTGGCTGCGGTTTGTTCTCGTGAGGAAGAAACTCATGACTCGAGTCGGTACCGGGAGTTTTCGCGCTGTCCGAGTGAACTGGATCGGACAATTATCTCCTCCAGCAGGGAAATCAATCGGGCCGCAAGCGTGGGAAACATCTGTACAATTTAGATGGGCGGCTGCTGCCGAGCCATGAAAATTACCCTGGATTATTGGTTCAGAGGATTTCCTGCCAAGCCAGCGGCTCTGTACCTGCGCGCCACGATCTTAAACACCCTGTGAGGCAGTTAGTGCCTCGGACAAAAATGAGGTAGTGTGAGTGAGCGGATTGCTTTTCAACACGGGTCCACGGATTGTGATGAAAAAGCTTTCCGTTTAAACAAACACTAACGGGCCGACAGAGTGGAGGAAAAAAGGGCCTTGGCTCTCAGGGCCTGTTTTAAATCCCGGCTTCGAATCTTTTAATAACAGAGAGTCGAGTGTGATTTTCAGAATTGAATATTTAAAAAATACCTCCCAACTCGAATCTGCTCACATCAAAATGCCTGCTGTGTGAATGGTGTGAATAATAAAAATGATGAAATGTCTTTTAGTCAATTTCTTGCACTTCCAAAAAGTAATCTTTACCAGATAAAAAAAGTCTCTTTTCTGGTAATCTTATCTTTCTTTAGGAGCATATTTCCCCACCACATATCCTATAAAAAGTTGCAAAAAATGTAATTATTATAAACCCCCAGGATGCTCCATTCTACTTCCTCTTTGGACGCATCTGCAGATCATTTCAGTGAGTCTTTACTCTCAGAAAAAAAGGGACAAAAGCTGTCACTGGGACGGTACCCTTACTAATATGTTACTTTAAGGTAATAATATACACCCCTTAGGGGGTTAATAAGGTACAAAATGTGCACAACTTTGTTGTATTCCACATTAGTTCAGGCAAAGAGCTTAGAACCCAAGAGGCGACACTTTGATACTTTTTGGGTAAGAGCCACTAGATGGCGCTCCAGTAGCGCGGCCGCTATTATGGGGTGAAAATAATAACTGGACCATAGAATCCTTCACATCTTAATCCGCGGATATACTTCACTTTCCGCGTCCACACGTAGTTAGCCTACTTTATTGAGTATTTCCAATTTATGCAACTTTACACATTTATTAATAGTAAATTAATTTAAGATCATCATGTTTGCAGCGAACAATAGGCCCTATGTTTCAGACCTAGTGGAGTAGGCTAATAGTAATTGGTCTGAATTGAAATATTGTACGTTTTAATGGATCACGCTACAAAAATAATGATCTTATAATACATGATGCATTGTTGTGTCCGTTATCGCATAATTCCCACTTTTGGACACTTTTGCTTTAACGGACATTAAAATTATGCTGTTATATTCATAGGCTATATTTATTGTCATTCCCAATTTTTCTGATGCATGTCCTTAATTTAATTTCATATGGTATTAATTCAGTGTTTATAAGCCTTTTAAAGAATTTTAACCCAAACTGACTGGGTCTATAGAGAGCAAAGGTTTTGTGAAAAAAGTGGAAGACTTAAACACTAAGTAAAAAACTGTAAAAAAGATTTGATGATCACTAGTGATAGTATTTTATTCTGTGTTGTCATCATTCATGTTGGATTTCAGCTTTAATGCACGTTTTTTTAAAACAAAGCAGCTGATATTACCATAGAAACTAGTGGACTGCGACTCGCTGTCACCCCAAAATGGCGGAAACGCAGGGCTGCTGCTGGGCGCCGGTGTTGCAATGGAACCATCTATAGAGTGTCGCTTCTTGTCAGTGTATATTCTTTTGACTCAGGTCTGTGAATGTAACGGTCGCTTCCCGTTAGTTTGTGAACAGTGTCCTCTAGTGGAAAAAATAAACATAACAGGTTTATTATCTAGTGCAGGAATGTTCATTCCAAATGGCATGTATATTGTTTATTCTATAAAGACCTCATTTATACTGTAAAAAATAATATTAATTAATACTAAATATAGTACTGTACTTACTGATTTATTTTGAATTACTTACTAATTTAATTTATATTAACGTACTCAATTATTTGTTGGTATTAATATGATTAAGGTTTAATATATATATTTTACTTATTTTAATTATATGTATTACTTATTTTAATTATATAAAATGATATGTCCTTTGCGTGCGTGCGCGCTCGCGTCTACGTGCTGAAGTTCTTCCTGTTCTCGTGCCCGGCACATCCGCTCGGCCCGACAGACACGCCGCTGTTGAATCTGTTGCATGCGCACTGAGTCACTTGAGCGGGGCGGATGATGATGGAGCGGTAAAGTTCACGGTAAGGCCCGGTAACCTTTACCATATCCACACATTTACACTGTCGCGACATGTTTTATTCATTTAGATGAAAGTTACGCGCGGGTCTTTTGTCTGACAGCGCGCGCGGATGGTGCTGCTGCGCGAGCCGTCCGTCATCATCACATTCACAACAATCTCATCCAGCAATTAAGCCGATAACTCACTAAACTACACTCTCGTGTGATATATCACCACACACGTGCGTCAGTTTTGATGTACAACGGAGGTTTGTCGTTATTTCGACGTGTTTTCTCGGTCTGTCACGCCACGTTCGCTGAGATTCGGCACGCGCGTGACACGATTGTCGGTTAGCTGCGCGAGCGCGCTGATATAAGTCTTGTTATTTTGATGATACAAGAAAAAATAGTGATAATAAATAGTCATATCTGACGTAAATGTAATTGTATGGTGAAAATCTAATAGTGATTTGGGTTAGTGGATCATATGGCTTTGATTAAACTCACTATTGGGCCCGTGTTGCATCAGAAATGGTGCTGTCAGATTATGACTACCACAGAATTTACACTCCAAGAACAAGGTATATATGTCAGAATACCTTGGTACCACGTCCTAGAACCATAACACTGTGTTTGGCTACTTTTGTTAAAGTACACACAGTGAAAGAGGGGATAAAGGAGAAATAGAAAGTGCTGATTCAGTGTGTGTGTGTGTGTGTGTGTTTGGTCATTTGTCTGTTGTTGTTGCTCTGATGAGGTCATTTAATATTCTATTGACGTTGAATTGCATAATCAAGTTAAAGCCCCTTTATTTTAGTTCAATATTATCTAAATTTGGCGAAGTGATATTCAAGTGAATGTGACCATTTCATGAAACTATTATTATTCTTTCAAAGTATTTACTATGGTATAATATCACATTAATACAGATTTTATTTTGCATGTTTTTGCAAACTGATTTAGTAAATCTAAGTAAATTTCAACCATGGAATTGAGTAAAATCTGATAAAACAAGGTGAATAAGTACACTTCATTCATTTGATTTGCATATTAATTTATCATCAAAAATCCATCCATGCCTTTTCAGATAATGCAATGATTCCCAACTCAAATGAATAAAAGAAGTGAATGCCATATTTAAGTGCTCTGAACACAGTGAAATTAAGTTGCGTTAAAATGTTCGGCTTGGTGAGGTGAGGCATCAACATACTATTCAAACTCCATTGTATTTACAATTTACAATAATACAGTGGAGTTTGAATAGTATGTTGATGCCTGATGAAGATCATACGATCGAAACGTTGCCAATAAAGAACTTTTTTATGGTTTTGGAAGTTGATAGTGTGCGGGATTTTCCTTATTTTTCCGAATTAAGTAAACTGCACAAGCCGCAGTAATTTTTTTATCGATAGACTGATATATTGGCAGATCAAAATCAGTGTCTCACTGCTAGATTAACAGAATTAACTTGATAACAAGTGTCGATCACTACTTTATGTAAGAATTGACTATATTATTATGTTTGTATTGTGTGTACTGTAAGATATTTCCGTCGGACTCATGTTTGTGTGAATGTCTCTCTCACTCAGATGTGTGTGTCCTGTGCGGAGATTAAGAATAAACTGATCAAGGACAGCAGCTAACCCACATATGGCCTGCGAGTCGGCGTTACCTGCCATCATGGACGAGCAGGCCCTCATGGGACTGAACCCCAACGCTGATGCCTGCTACAGGCAGAGGGTGAGAGCAAAACCAGACCAGCCTGTGGCCTTTCAGTAAACATATATACACTTAAAGAAGAGTGCCGAGTGCATCGTTGAGTAAGTAAAACACAATCTTCACTCATGTTTTCTGTGTGCTTTCAGGCGCTGGCATATTTTGAGCAGTTGAAAGAGTCTCTGGATGGATGGGAGGTGTGCGCTGAAGCCCTGGTTAAAGGGGTTTACAGGTGAGTCTAATATATGAAAAGTTTGGTTCCAAAACGCTATAAATACATTTTGATTAATTTGAGTAACGATGTGTTTTCTTTACCAAGAAAGTGGCTAGATTTTCAAAAGTTTATTATAAAAACGTATTATTTTTTCACCAAAATGCAATAAATCCATGACATGTTTTTTTTTTTTTTTTAAATGCAATTATTCCATCAATATAAAAGTTATTTTTCATATTGAAAATACACAACAAAGTAAGTTGATTCACATAAATGACTCTGAACTTTGTCAATACTAATCTTACATACAGGCATTTGACTAAAAATACATTGTCGTCACTCCCAAAATGAATTCAACGAGTCATCTTGTTAATGTTATAAATTACTCAAGTGCCTCGTCTTCTTAATCTCCTCATGTAAATTATTATATTTCGATGACTTGTGTTTCTTCCCCACCGCAAAAACCACCACAGGTTCATCAATGCTGTCAGAATTATTAACTTTTCTGTTTTTGTTGATCACAAAGTACAAAGTAAGGAAAACAAGGAGGCCGGGTGTATTCAGAGCGCCACCATTACTGTTTACAGTGTGTGGAATGGTGCGCTGTAATTGGTTGAGGGGATATATCGCGTTTTACAGAGAAAGGAGACTGGCGTTTGTCGCGTTTTGGAAAGAAAGGAAGAAAGCATGACCGAATAACACGGCAGATGGCGCATTTTGCGCAAAATTAATAAATTACTTTTCAATACCGACCAGATACAATTCTGATTTTGGCGGAAACTTTTTTTTTTTAAATGCCGTTTATCACGTTTTGTAACCAAACCTTTCCTATGTATGTAATGTTATAGATGTAGCAGCAAAGCCTGCTATAATATGCCATAATGTAAATCATTCACATCACTTAATAATATTGAGTAATTTAACATGAGTGTGTTCTTTTGTCAGTGATGATCATGTGAAGTTCTTCTGCTTTCAAGTCTTGGAGCACCAGATCAAATTCAGGTATCACTGAATCTTTGCATGCATTTAAACTCTGAAAATTAAATATTTGTGAGTTGAGGAAAAAATTGAATTGCATTCATGGTATGGTGGTGCATTAAAGTCACAATGAAAGTGAGTAGCGACAGGTCTTTTCTTCTGTATTGAGTTTAAGTGGACTAAATGATAACTAAAAATGACAATGTGATCATTTTAGTGTTTCAACCCAAGTCAGTTTATGATCTGTTCTCCTGCACATAGCTTCTATCATTAAAATGTACACAAATGTCAGTGTATGGAGTTTCATACAGTTTTTGAAGGTGAATAAAAACGCTGTGTATTTTGCAGACATGCGTCGCTCTCTGCCGCTCAACAGCAGCTGATCCGAGAGACGCTGATGAAGTGGTTGCAGGGTCAGGTTAGTGCTGTTTGCATTTAGATCGATATTCACGTGTGTATGAATGAGTAATCAAACTACATATGCATTTGAAATCTGATTGCATGTCTGCATGTTGGTGTGTTCGTCCAGTTGATGAATGTGCATCCAGAGAAACCCTTCATCAGGAATAAGGCGGCGCAGGTTTTGGCCCTGACGTTTGTGATGGAGTATCTGACTTTGTGGCCCAAGTTCTTCTTTGACATCCTCGCTCTGGTGGGTCTGAATCCGAACGGTGTGGACATTTACCTACGGATGCTGATGGCCATTGATGCTGAGGTGGTCGATCGGGACATCCTGCACAGCCCGGAGGTAAAACCGGTCCAAACATAAGGAGAACTCTGCATCTGGCTCTCGTCATGTCATTAAAACTCTGTCCTCCCTCAGGAGACGCGCAGAAATACTCTGATTAAAGACGGCATGCGTGAGCAGTGCATCCCGGCGCTGGTCGAGTCCTGGTTCCAGATCCTTCAGACGTACCAACACACCCACAGCGAGCTGACCTGCCAGTGTCTGGAGGTGGTGGGCGCATATGTGTCCTGGATTGACCTCAATCTCATCGCCAATGACAGGTCAGAGCAGCTCTGAACGCCATGCATATTAGTGATCGTCCGTACCAACTTTGGTACCACGTCGGTACTGAAATTTTAAAAATGTGACTCTTTGAGCGCTGTTGAGCGGATGTAACTCAAACAAATATATTTCGTCAGACTGGCTCTAATGACCTTATTTTTGTTGAAGTCAAGCTTCTTGACAGCTGTGTGTTTGTGTAGGTTTGTGAATCTGTTGCTCAGCCACATGTCCATGGAGGAACTGCGGGAGGAGGCGTGCGATTGTCTGTTTGAGATCGTCAATAAGGGAATGGATCCTGTCGACAAAACCAAACTGGTGGAGTCTCTGTGTCAGGTGCTGCAGTCCGCAGGCTTCTTCAATGTCGAGCAGGTGTGTCAATACAGCATTCTTCTGACATGTAACATGCCATGTTGTCATGAGGAACTGATTTAAGTATCAAAAACGTTACATATCTGCATGATTTAACAATCGCACTCATCATTATGTTTTATCTAATGTTGCATATGATTCTGATTCAAGAATCGCTTTAATCTCATCTTTGTTTTCTCATCTGTGTGTATGTCAGGAGGAGGATGTGGATTTTCTGGCCAAGTTCTCTCGGTTGGTGAACGGGATGGGTCAGTCTCTGGTGCTAAGCTGGACTAAACTCAGTAAGACGGCGGATTTGAAGGTTTCTGCGGAATCGTTGCGTGCCGTGGAGGCGAAGGTTCCCCTGATGCTACAGCTGCTAATTCATGAAGATGATGATATTTCAGCCAACATCGTGGGCTTCTGTTACGACTACCTGCATGTGCTCAAACAGGTACTGTACGCGCGCCTAATTATGAGACTGAGAGATGATCTACACATAAACCTCATCTTCAACCTTGTGTGTTTGTGTCTTTCAGCTTCCAGCTCTCAATGAGCAGCAGAAGAGCAACGTGGAGGTACGGCAGCACCACAGGCTCATATCACAGCTGCATTAGTGTTAATTAGTGCTGTCGTTAATGATTGTTGTTGTCTTGGTAACAGGCGATCATGCTGGCTGTGATGAACAAACTCAAGTACGATGACGAGTACAACTTTGAGAATGAGGTCAGTGTGGAAAGTCTGATCTGTTCTTAGCGTGCTTTGGCAACATACATGTACGGTGTTTGTCGTGACGACAAAGTGTTTACTGTGGCGAGTGTTGCGTTCTCTAATCACATTATGCATTTAATTCAATTGCAGACATACTGCGATTTCGGATTTATTTAGAAACGTGTTGCAGCCCAATTATATAAATATAGGTTTGTTTCTCTCAGGGCGAGGATGAGGCCATGTTTGTCGAATATAGGAAGCAGTTAAAGATGTTGCTGGACCGATTGGCTCAAGTCTCTCCTGAGCTTCTGCTGGAGTCTGTGCACAGAGTCTTCACCGGCACCATGCAGTAAGACATGAACCTACACAACACCCTGAGATGGAAAATCCCAGAAAACAGCGTTTTCCTTGTTTGATGTACTACATACACATGCACTCAGCTTTCTCTTGACTCCAAGAACCTGCAAAACAGGTTTTTCAGAAGTCTTCATGGTTATGAAATCACAACCTTGGGCTCATATTACACGCATTTAATACATTTTAAATTTAAAGAGGACCTTGAAAGTCTCGAACAAGAACAGGTTTTTATGCTTGAAAATATTCATTTCCTCATATTCTCCATTGTTGCAGCTCCTCTCTTCCTAGTCTGTCAGTAACGCTCTGGAGTGCGTTTCCCAAAAGCATCGTTAGCCAATATGGTCGGAAGTTCCATTGAACTCTATTGGTAACGACGGAACTTGCGATGATAGTTGGCTTTGGGAAACGCACCCCTGTTTAGTTCCTGGCTCTATGAAGCCCCTCCTTCTGAAAAGTACAATGCACTCTGATTGGTCTGCTGGAGCAGTTTGTTGTGATTGGTCAAGCTCTTCGAACGTGTTTGGGAAATGTCCCGCCCCTTACCATAACCGGGCAGTTTCAACACACTACTAACTAACTCAACCAGACTCCACCCCTTTATTCTGCGTTTGAATTATTTAAATGAGGAATATTGTGAAGAAAACTCAAGAATACAATGGAGGCGTTTCAGGGAGTTCAGAAACACTGACACTGATATAGAGGATAACTCCTGCTGGAGGGACTTTTTCATGCTCAAACGGCAACATTACACACTAAAGAAGGTTAAAAGCATCCTAGTTCCTCTTTAAAAGGCAATCTAAAGACATCCACCTGACTTAGGTTCATTGATTTGTGTGTGCAGGAACTGGCAGACGGTGCAGTTCATGGAGGTGGAGGTGGCCATCAGGCTGCTGTATATGCTGGGTGAAGCTCTTCCTGCATCTCATGGAGCGCATTTCTCTGGAGACACTGCTAAAACCAGCACGCTGCAGGCCATGATGAGAACGGTGAGACTGCTTGTAGCAGTGTTATCTTTGTTTATATATATATATATATATATATATATATATATTATATATATATATATATATTATATATATATATATATATATATATATTATATATATATATATATATATATATATATATATATTGAACTGGCTTTTATTTTTATATTTTTTGTCTCATTTTTTTTTTATTTAATCGTGCTTTTATTAAAAAAAAAATGTATTGGCTTTTTTTTAAATATTGCTATTTATATCTAATTTATTTCAGTTTTAGTTTTTATTTCCAGTTAATTATTTTAGTGCTTCAACTCAAACTTATTTCATTTCTACTTTATTTAAATTTTCAACTAATATTTATATATTTTATTTTATTTCAGCTTTATTTCAATTAACAGAAATGTTTTAATAGTTTTAGTTAACGATAATAACTGGGTTGCATAATTTGGCCAAAAGGTTTGTGATTATATATCAATATGACAATGATTACAGTGCTTCCCACACATAGACTTTACTTGGGCGGGCTGCCCATGTATAATAACGGCCGCCCAAGTATATCTGGAGACACATTTTTGCTTTTATTATTTTTATCCTCTTATACATTTATATCCGCGCAAGATAATGAAACCATCCGTGATCGATTAAGTAGTCGTTTCGTACCTGCTCGTTATGTGTGCGTCAGAACTGTTTACTCCCGCTAACATTCCCACGGGCGCTGCATTTTGCAAAGTCACAAGGGGGCGCTGTTGCTCGTTCTACAAGCTTGAGCAACAGCGCTTCAGACTGCTTCAAAGTGATTCTCAATCAATGAAAAGCGCAGATTTATGCCAAGCGATTGCTAATGAACTCAAGTTGATGAATTATTACAAAGTCTACTTCATGGCCTTTATATAAAATGTTTTAGACAGTTTTTAAGAATCTGAAGGATCAGCCTGCAATAGTACAGACATTTCAAAATAAGAGTCCCGGTGTATTTCAGGCTTTTTTATAATTAAAAGTCACACGCTAAGTTTTTTTCTTTTTCTTTTGAGCATTATTGGTATTTTGGTTACACAATAAATTTTTATTTAATTATAAATTATTGTAGTCTCCCCCACAGGAAGAAAAGACTAAGAACATTATTTGACACATATATTATTCATTTTATACATTTTACTAGTAAAATCTGTGTCCCATTCACTGAGAGAGACACTATATGACAGCAAGGAGAACATAGGAAAAGGTGAACCATTTAAATGCTGTAATTTTTTCATAATTTACAATGCATAATATTAGTATGTTATTAAATGTAATATGCTATGTAATTAAAATTAATTTCAATAAATAAAGATACTGTTAAAAGTCACACATTATTTGTTTGTCATATGTAGTAGACCATTTTGTGCCGTGGGTAATAGGAGGATTTTTCTCCCGGCTACCACCGCAAGTATATTTCAAACCTGTGGGAAGCACTGGTGATTATATAAAATAATTACATTTTGACGTATTGGTGTGCATGTAAACATTCTCAATGAAAGAACGAGTGAATAAATCAGTCTAGGCACAAAGTAACTTCTACATCATGATGACAGCTGTCTGATGTGGTTTGTGTGTGTAGCTCATCTCCTGTGGTGTGAGCGAGTATCAGCATTCCTCTGTTACTCTGGAGTTCTTCGAGACCGTCGTTCGCTATGATAAATTCTTCCTCGTTGAGCCGCAGCACATCCCCAGTGTCTTGGTGAGTGTTTCAAGCCCGTTACGCTGATTAATTACACCCATAATTTAAACATATTTAGAGATGTGAGAGTGACACAGATTTAGTTTGACCTGTAACAGCTGTATTTGGAGTTTTCAGAGGTTTTTGTGTGTTTCGTTTAGATGGCGTTTTTAGATCACCGTGGTCTGAGGCACAGCAGTCCGAAGGTGCGCAGTCGAGTGGCTTATCTGTTCTCACGGTTCATCAAAACCCTACAGTGAGTCATTCTGCAACTGTATACATGCAAACAATAATATTCAATACAATTACACAGCATGCTTTTATCTGGCATTACATTAAATGATCATGCTATCATTCATTCAAGTACACAAAAGAGAGCTCAAATATATATTGACACAATTTTAGCATCTGCTAAATGCACAAATGTATAATTATGAAATAATTATTTAAATGTCTATGTCTGTGCATCACTAGCAAAATGTTAGATTTGACAGATAAGTTTACAGTACATTGATTCATGCAATGTTAATAATACTCTTTCTTGTTTATTTGTGCAGTAAACACATGAATGCATTTATCGAGGACATACTCAGCAGAATACAGGACCTGTTAGAACTCGCTCCTCCGGTAACGGCTTCTAAAGATCATATAAAGCTGCATTTAAATATGCTCTAAGCGTCTGCTTCATCAGCCGCCTGTCTTTGTCTCTCCAGGAGAATGGGTTTCCAGCGCTGCTGAGCAATGATGACCAGCTGTTTATGTTTGAGACGGCCGGCGTGCTGATCGTGAACGGAGAGAGTCCGGCCGAGCGCAAGCAGGCTCTGATGCGCAGCCTCCTCACGCCGCTGATGGAGGCGTTTCGCATGCTGCTCGCAAAACTGCCACAGGAGGGCGATGAAGAGAGACAGGCGGCGCTGGCGGACTGTCTGAGTCACGCAGTGGGGTTTGCCAGGTAAACACACACAGCTGCCATCGTTGAACTCATTTGCAATAACAAATCGAACTTTTAAAGTGTGTTTGAGTTGGCGCAACTTTTTAAAAAGGCTCGTCCAAACCTAAAATCATTGCAAACGCATCCCTACTGTCCAGTAATTTGTTCCTCTTCCTCAGTCGCACCAGTAAGGCGTTCAGTAATAAGCAGACGGTGAAGCAGTGCAGCTGCTCGGAGGTTTATCTGGACTGCCTGCAGACCTTCCTGCCTGCGCTCAGCTGTCCCGTCCAGCGAGGGCCGCTACGCAGCGCCGTACGCTCCTTCCTCCATCGCATGATCATCTGTCTGGAGGAAGAGGTGCTGCCCTTCATTCCAGCGGCGTCTCAGCACATGCTGAAGGACTGTGAGGCGAAAGACCTGCAGGAGTTTATTCCACTCATCAGTCAGATCACAGCCAAGTTTAAGGTACCGACGCCTCTGTGCAGAGCTGAATCATTGACATTAGGGATCATGTGGGTTTTTGGATCGAGATCATAGGATTTTAACGATTAATCATCCAGCTGTAGTTTGCATCATACATTTAACAGTGTCTTGCAGCAGAAGCAAAACTTTACAAATGATTAAATGACTTATTTTTTTAATAATATAACTCAAATGGACACTCTTTCTCCCAGAACCAGGTGTCTCCTTTCCTCCAGGAGATCTTCATGCCTCTGGTGATGGCCATATTTGAGGTGTTGTCTCGTCCAGCGGAGGAGAACGATCAGACGGCTGCGCTAGAGAAACAGATGTTGAGAAGAAGCTACTTCAGCTTCATTCAGACCATCGCCAGCAGCGGCATGAACGAGGTCATGGCCAGCCAGGGTGAGACGTCACTGCTGTCCTGTTCAGAACACAAGCCAAACAAGCCTGTGTGCCTGAATGCAGGAACTGACTTACTGTGTTTGGCAGGAGCTGAAAATATCGAGCGCGTGCTCTTCACCATCATCCAGGGAGCCGTGGACTTCCCAGACCCTGTCGCCCAGAAAACATGCTTCATTATTCTGTCCCGACTGGTGGAACTCTGGGGTACGAAAAACACTGAGACTTTAAGCACAGCAGATTCATGTGCATCTGAACAGTGAGTTCAGGCCACGGTTCTTATCGTTAACTAAAACTATTAAAAACTGTTCATTGAAATAAAGCTGAGAAAATTAGTTGAAAAAATTAAACTTAAACATTCAAAATATTGCCTTGGTAAATGAACTGAAATAAGTTGAAGTTGAAGCACAAAAATTATTAACTGGAAATAAACTAAAACTGAAATAAAATCAAATAAATTCAACCTAAATAACAGTATTTAAATAAATAAAAGCACAAACTAAAACTAACATGAAAAATATGAACATGTAAGCTGATTCAAAGTGTTAACAATATAATAAAACTAGAATTTTAACCAATGTTATTATCGATAACTAAAAATTATTAAAAACAGTTTTGTTAATTGATATGAAGCAAAAATTAGAAACTAATTGAAGTTAAGTTGCAGTCGATTACTAATTGGAAATATATAAACATTATTTTAATATTTTAATAATATTATACAAGTAATATAATAAAATATTTTATCAATTATTTAGTTAATTTGAATTTCATTTTTAGAGTTTATTCATCTAAAATTAAATGTAATTAAAATAAATTAAATCTAAATAATAATAAATAGAACTGACAAAAGCACATTATATAATAACAAACTAAATATAAAAGCTCATTCAAAAACCACCTTGAATAGTGTAGAAATAATGCTAAAATAACACTGCTTTTCTCTTTTTCAGGTGGAAAAGACGGATTGGTGGGATTTCCAGATTTCATCTATAAACATATCGTCCCAGCATGCTTCATGGCCCCTCTTAAACCAACCTTTGACCTTTCAGATGCCCAGACGGTTCTGGTAAGTCAGTCAGGGCTTATATAATGGCTTGTATTAAATGCAGATGGTGATTTGTAATGATTTGCTCTTCTGTATCAGACGCTGTCCGAGTGCACACTGACTCTGCATATGATTCATCTCAAAAGAGTGAGTGTTTTTTCAGTACAGCGTGACGCTGAGTAATAACAACAATGACTGTAGTTACTTACTCTAATGCTTGATGTGTTGTGTTTGCACAGGGGCCGGAGTGTGTTCAGTTTCTTCAGGAGTATCTGCCGTCGCTGCAGGTCTCGCCTGAAATCACACAGGTACCCGAGACTCGCCTGCTTCTGTCACTTCCAGTGTCTCTTTACGCCTTATCTCTAGAGCTGCTCTGAGAGTCACTCAGCAGAAGCATCATCAGATACACACACAAACAAACTCAAAGGTCTTCATGACAACCCGCCAAAATAAGAGTCCGGTTTAACTTTAAGAAACGGTTACAGAAATATATTATGATTGTACAACAGATTGTACTGCTCAAAGTAATAAATTATTAATAATAAATTATTTATTTAAATTTAAATCTTTATTTTAAGGAATATCACAAAGCAGTTAATGTTATCATTTTAATATTTTATTAAATTGTTAAGTTTTATGAATTCAATTGATTACACATGCATTTTGCATTTAAGATTTAAATAAACCATAAAATCAGGGGGGGGAAATTAAAATTGTTACAAACTTTTAAAATTAAAAGTTATAGCAACAGTATCCATTTGATAGTGTTAGTCCTACATATCGAGTCTTCTAAAAGAAAGAACTGCAGTATGATTTTGGTGAATATCTGATTTATACCAACTTTTCTTCTTCTTAGGAACTGTGTCAAGTGCTTCAGCAGCCGGACGTTAAGGTTCTGAAGAACTACATGAAGGTATTTCATGGGATTTATGGTTGAAACACTAATTCATGTTGTCTTCAGATATCATTGAGTGTTACATTTTGTTTTAACATGCTGTTTCCTGTGTGTGTGCAGGTTTTCTTCCAGCAGGCCAAACTTTAAAACTGGAATCGTCAAGCGGAGCGTTTCAGGAGCTCAGCAGTCAACGCCACTTACAGACCACCATTAAGACAGAGCTTAGCATAGAGCTACTTTTGCACTTAAAGAAGCTTAACCACACCCATCCTGTCTGCGGGACACGGACCCCCAACAGGAGTCACGTAGGGATTGGCTGTCATGTGACAGTGACCTTGGCCCAATCAGAGTTGTGCTCTCCATTGGAGGTTCAGCCACCTGGACTGGAGGGGACGTCTGCGATTGGACGAGACGGAGAGTAGGTGGGGTTTGTGAGGGTGGGCGGGGCTTCAGTCCTGGACAGAATTTTTCAAGGAAAAGTCACGTTTAATGCTTTCCCGTTGAAAAAAAATACGCAGAAAATATGCTAATTGTTTGGAAATATGACTTAAATGTTACAGATTGGTTTCTAGAATGAATTTAATGAAATGTTTATTTTTGTGTGTGTGCTTGAAATCTGGATTTTTCTCAAATTTCAGCTTAAGAAGGGCCGGTTTAATTTAATTGCGTTTTTTTACTTTCGGAAATGAAGCATAGGTTTTAGTTTTACGTGATGAGGTTAACAAATGGAAGTGCTCTTGATGTGGGCTCGACCTGGCAAATCATTTTGGTCTTTTTTTTTATTCTTTAATATTCTTATAAAGTGATAAATTGGCAGCAAGTTTTCCATATATAACGTGTACTACGGCATTCCCATCAAAGCTGTACTGTAACTTCATATCGTTTCAGAACGAACCGAACACTAAACGTTAAGCCGCTTCCATCACAGTCTTTCGATTCGCTGTCATTTAATGCCTTTAAAGCCCATTTGAAATATGCAATATGTGTAAAATGTTACTGACTGTGAAAATACTACGAGGTGGTTTGATCCTTGGATCTGCAGTGTGAATGTTTCGGTTAGGTTACGCTGCTAGGAATCATTTCTTTCGGAAATTTACTTTCATCATAGAGACGATCGTCTCGGATCCGTCTGCCTGATGTGCTTTTTATTTCAGACTCTTTTGTTGGAATGACATTTTTGACAATCTGTGTTGGATTTTTTAGACACTGCACACGTGTTAACCCTTTCAGCCCTGGATCCCACTTCAGACAGAAATGCACATGGGAAGGTTAAATCACATTGGGTTTAATGGTTGCAAATCATGTTAGGGGGAAAAAAAGTATCCCATATAAATGGATGAAGCACTTTGCCATAAACTGAATGACTGTTAAAGAAAGTTTCTCTGTCATAACCCATGAGTCTTTGCTTCAGACTTGCTGTTACTCAGCAGTGCTCCAGTCCTGCTCGTCAAACCCACTGTGTTTATGCCAAATAAGAGGAGAGAAAGACATGAAAGGTAGACTGAAATATCTTTGTGTAAACTTGATTTATTTTTGATATGCTGGGACACGCCCCTCTCACTCCCTTTTGTGGATCTTTTGTCATGACCAATAAAGTATTTACTAATCTCAGTTTGATTTCCAGCTGTAATCGATTCAGACAATGTGTGAGCAAACATTTTTATTAGTGTAAACATTTTACCTTTAACCTTAAACCAAAAATAACGCTGACTTGAGCCACTCCACCTTCATAAGTGCAGAAATGAGATGCAGTCCTTCAACGCCGTAGGAAACGGACTGCGGTCAGCCGGTCGGAGTATTTAGGGCCTTGCTCCACCTGTCGTGATGTTTTACCCTTTAATCACAGCGATGGGTCGGAGCTTGATGGCCTTCTTACTGATGCCGGCGTCATGACACGTGTTTACCACATCTGTGACGTTCTTGTAGGATTCAGGAGCCTGACGTGTAAGACAACGTGTTAAAAGTGTGACATGCCACAGTACATAAATGTATAATATTGCATTATATTATGTTTTTTTGGATACTTGCAAATTGGTTGTTTAAAGGGGTAATTGCATGGATTTTATTTTAATTTAAATTTTTTCCTTGAGGTTCACTTAAGTTTTTTTGCACAAAAAAAAAAACCCAAATATGTTTTATTACAAATGTCATCTTTAAAAAAAAAAAACTCCAAAATGGAGATAAATTTGTGCTATTTAGATCACAAAAGTTAAATATTTATTATAAATACATTTATTAAATGCATCTTATTCTAGGGTGATTATTTAAAATATATATATATATATATATATATATATATATACATATATATACACACACACACAATTTTAAAAATTGGAATTGGTTAAAAAAAAAGGCAAATTTGCAAACAGGTCAAATTACTGATTTAACTATTTTACTAGCAGCTTAAAACAAATGGATATATATAATTCAATGCATTTCATTGTGATTATTAAAAATATAAACTTTTAAATTGTTAAAATATATAATAAAATATAAAGCAAATTTGTGCTCTTTAGGATAAAGTTAACAGTTAAACAAAATGAAAAGAATGTGACCATAAAGTGGTAATATAATATAAATTAAAATATTTTTTTTTTAATGTAGAATTTTCTGTTTGGAAAAAACAATTTGTTTGTGTTAAATTTAAAATTGATAGTTTAAAAAAATAAAATTTGCAATGAGTTGGAGCTTCTTGTGACAGAAAGAAAAAGAAAGTCTCACCTCCTCCATCACCAGCTTTGGTGACGCCACTCTAATGGCGATGCCCATGTCTGCCAGTTTATCCAGAACATCCTGGAAGTCCAAGTTGCGTCTGGATTTGGCTCTGGAAAGAGCTCGACCCTACAGCGTTCACAAACACATGTCAGACAGGTAAGATACAGTTACAGTCGCTGCTGCACAATCCCTCGCGTCACTCACCGCTCCGTGACACGTGGTGCCAAATGTCTCCGTCATGCCCTGCTCTGTGCCCGTCAGCACGTAACTGCAGGTGCCCATCGTTCCTCCGATCAGAACCGGTTGACCCGTTAGCTGCAGGAGAGGAAAAAAAACATTGCAGTTGTTTATAGTGTGACATCAACCAAAAAAAGTCATTTTCAAACTTTTGTATATGCAGTCACCTGATAGTCGACAGGTATGAGCGGATGGTGTGGAGGAAACGCCCGCGTCGAGCCCTTCCTGTGCACGAGAAGCGTCTTCTGTTTGCCGTCCACCATGTGCTCCTCCACCTTGGCGATGTTGTGAGAGACGTCGTAGATGACGTGCATGTCCAGGTCGTCTGGGGTCGTGTTGAAGACTTTAGAGAACGCCTGCAGTGAAGGTGAAGGTCAGTGCGGACACGTTTAGCAGCAAAACTCACGACACGCAGTTCGTTACGCTGGTTTTTCAGGTACAAATATACAAATTAAATCGATCTAATTGCCATTATTTGATCTGGTTTTGACCCTAACCCACATAAGGACAATTACAATGTGGTTATATTATAAATAACTACATAAAAATAATTTTCACAGCATTCAAGGGGGAGTAAATGACAGGATTTTCATTTTTGTGTGAACTCTCCCTTTAAGACTTTAAGGAAGTCTGACCCTGCATCCCAATGTGCATACTATCCGCCCTAAATAGTATAGAATATTACTAGTGTGACATACTATTTATGATGGATAGTATGCACATTGAGACGCAGGCTGATTTTATACCTGGCGAGTGAGGAAGGTCATGGAGGAGCGGTTGACCCAGGCGTAGTTTCCGGCGGCCGCCATGCCCTTCAGATAGTCCTGACCCTCAGGAGACGTGATGCGAGCGCAGGCCAGCTGACGGTCATTCACAGTGATCTTGTCTCGCTTCATCGCCTTCTCCATTGCAACCAAAGCATCTACAATACAATGAGAGTTGAAGTTCGCTTTAAAGTCACCATGAAATCAAAATTGTCTTTTTTTATTTATTAAATATTGCAGTATATGAAATGATTTCCATGCACATTTTTTTTTGTCATGTTCCTTGTAATCTTGAATCAAAATAACTTCCCCCTCCGTCTTTAAATTCAGTCACAGATCAGTTGATGCCCACCTGTCGCCACCTGGTGGCCGAGGCCTCGACTGCCGCTGTGGATCATCACACACACCTGGCCCTTGTGGTCGATGCCCATCTTCTTTGCGGCGTAATCATTGAAGATCTCGTCCACCACCTGAATCTCGGCGTAGTGGTTTCCTGCACCCAACGTTCCCAACTACACAACAGCAAGACAACCGAGACTTTATACTAGCGATGCACCGGAGGTTTTCATTTAGACAGAAACCAAAACAGAACATACATTTTATATAATATATGAACATTTAAATGTAAAACTGTTATAATATAAGATTGTTGAAATATAAACATTTAAATGGTGGCTGATATTGACATCTCTCCGCAGCGATTACATGTTTCTGTCAGTGATTTCAGCCCTCCAAAACTCCTTCACATAAACAGTCCAATATTGACGTTTTGCTGCATATGTCAAAGGAGAATTTGCTGGCCGTGAAATTGCACTTTTGTAAATGCAGTCGTACCTGTGGTAGTCCTCTCTTCTTGGCTTTGGACGAGACTTTGTTGGGATCGGCCTGCAGCATTCGGCCGTATTCCTCACAGTGTTCCTTATCCTCGGCCCAGGCGTATCCTTCCCTCAGAGACCAATCAACGCCCATCTCCAGAGCTTCCTCCAGATCTCTAGACACACAAACACCTGCTGTTAAACTCTACAGGTTGTGTCATTAAGACTAATTTTACATGTCCTGAGTGTGAGACACTGTAGTAATAAAATCTGTTTATTTAATTTTCAAATAAAGGGAAATGTGCATTTTTGGGCACTCATTTACACGACGACGGTGTTTTGAGGGCCTGAAAATGCAAACTAGAAATCGGGCTTCAAAGTTTTTAAAAGTGATACTGGTATCATTTCCATGTAAACAACCAATTTGTGATAATAATATTCATATGCATGATATCACTAAGTGTTGAGTCTATATGCGAATAGTTTCTTTACAAAGTGACATCGCCATCTACTGGCCTGGCAGCAGAATACAGCATTTTTGGTCATTTTTGTAGATTCGCGTGAACGGGGATCGTTTTGACAATGTTGTTGTCTGTACGTTAAATGCATTTTACCCATACACATACACATACCCATACATTTCCAGTATTAACAATGCACATTACAAAATAATTATTACAACACATGGTTATAATACGCTTAGAACGAACATACAATGAGATAAAGACTAAAAAATAACGCTACTAGTATAATTCATTAAGTGCAGTTGGAATGATAGTGTTTACTTTGCTCCCATTGGAATGACGCCCTTGGATCCGACTCCGACGGGAATGTGGTCAAACATGGACTGCGCCAGCTGCTCCTTCACCGGCTGCACGTCGCCCTCATCCAGGTTCGTCCGCAGCAGTCTCACGCCACAGTTGATGTCAAACCCGACACCACCTGCACAGATCAGACGCACCATGAGCCGTCACGCTGTGATCGATCGTGAATCTGAACACGGCTCCGTTACCTACCGGGAGAGACCACGGCATCCGGGTTTTCCATGTCAAACGCAGCCATGTTTCCGATGGCAAAACCATATCCAGAGTGGACGTCGGGTAAGCCGATAGACCTCTGCAGAACAGATTTAAATAAGCAAACATACAAATGGAGCAGTGAACATGAGATTGAGCTGACAAAACACTGCAAAATGAGTCAAATATCTTTATTTAAAAGGTGCACTATGTAGTATTTTCTGTCCACTAGAGGCCTATTCAAAACAAAGGCGTAGCTTGATGATGCCAAGTTTGAGCGTGGAATCTTGGGACATGTGGTCTTCAACTCACAGTGCCCCCATTTTGGTAATTAATACAATTTCTCTGTAAATAAATTGTAAACGCTGTGGATACGCATAGTAGTAGCTTTATATAGTATTCATAAATGATAATTTAGAAATGCATATTAATTATTTGACAAATAAGTTAAGAAACTTCAAAATGAGTAACTGTCAGATTAATGACGTTTGTTTTGCTAATGGCATCAGATTTTATTCTGATTTATTTGTAATTATTCGAGTTTCTTTGATACTTTAACGTATCTGAAAGGAAAGAGATGTTTATATTTTTTACACTCAAATCATAAGCAGCAACGTGATGATAAATCCTGCTGCTTTAACTCACATGCACGATTCCCGGCAGGGCGGCAACGTTTCCAATTTGCTTCATAGCAGGTAAGAAACCACCAAACCCTGTGAAAACAAGTCAAGAGTGTTTTTCAGTCATACTGACTCACATTTTATATGTTCTATTCAATTCAACAATGACTATTTCTGCTGGCTAAAACAATGTGTTTGTCACATTTTACATTTTAATGAATATTGTGCATCATAATTAACCATTTCTGGAAGATTTTTACCCCATATACTGTCAATGTACACAGAAAACTGAACCTTGACTCTGTGCATAAGTTGTTTTATGACATGCATGTTTGATTATAGAGCATTTCTAAGCCATGAACCAAACCAACCAGCTTTGGGATTAAATCACCATGTTATGAACTTTAGGGCAAAAAGGACTATGTAAATTACACTTAACTACTATAATAACCCCAGAAATGTCTTGAAAGGTGAATCATTAAATCAGTTTTGATCTAATCCTACTGTTCTAATGCAAAAGCATATTATTATTATTTGTACAAATTGCTCAGTAAAACATTGTGACGTCACCTCCACCACGACAGGCGTTTCTCAGCTCCTCAAACATCAGTTTCTCCAGAGGATCATTGACATAGAAAATACCCTCCACCTGAGGACCAAACATTCAACATTTAATCATTAAAACACAATAAAATGAGGCAGAGTCTGGTAACAAACACGTCAACTGAATAAAACAACTATTAATAAGACACAAAGCACTACTAATTAATTGAGTACTGCTGATTTTGTTATTAATAGTTATTGAATTGTTCTGTATGTGCGTCACTGAATCAAAAGTGTACACGTTTGCGTTTCTGACAGTGTTTTACCTGCATGTTAGGCACGAAACCCTTCTTGATCCGCCAGCAGTTTTTGTGGATTTTATCCAGATACTGAAGCTCATCGTTATAAGTGCGACTCATTTTAAAAATCAAATAATAAACGCACTTTTGACAGCAAAATATCTCCACACGCTCCTCCGGCTCTTCCTCTTCTTCTCGGAGGTTTATATGGACTGTCGCGGGGTTGTTCAGGACGTTCAGCGCCACCTGCTGCTCGAAAACAAACGAGCATGAATAACATTAGCACATTGGCTATTTTATTAACGTTTATAGCAATCTTAAAATCATTAAATTCTCTACGATTCCATAATTTATGTAATTAAAAAATAAAGAAAATTAACAGAAGTATACGCAAGCGTTGTAAAATAAAGAAAAAAAAATACAAAAGTATACAGTTAAAATGAGATAAAGCTGACAAAGGACTAAAAAAATGAGTATATTAATAAAATAATTATTTGTATTATTTAAACTGACGATAAATGTACATTTTAAATTATTTAACCTAAATTCCTGATGTTGAATAAAAAATAAAAATGTTGTTTGTAAGAAGTACATCAAATGCAGTTTGGTAATTAATACAGTTGCTCTGTAAATAAATTGCGTAGTACCGACTTGTTGCTTATTCATTAGATATTTATAAATACATATTTATAAACTGTAATTTTTGTTTTTTTAAATTACATATTTATTATTTAATTGACAAATAGTGTTATGAAACTTCACAATGAGTTGGCATATTTATAAAAGAAATTGCTAGTAGCAGGACTTTTATTTTGATACTCTGTCGATCAGCAGTTTTGTTCGGCTGCAGAGTTTCTGCGAATCTGAAAGGTAAGTGATGTTTACATTCAGTTCATTTTATATTAATATATAAATAAACACATTCAGTCGAGGGTTTTTCTTTTGGATTTGCGGTGGCACCGAACATTGAACTACATTCAGCATGTAATATCGCTGTATAGTTTGATATAGTAACTATACTATAGTTAGTGAAAGTAAAAGCGGTTGTGGAGAGTTTGGGTGAAATGAAAGCGACAGATCTGCTTCCCTTCAGGGCAGAATGAAGCTCAGGGTGAGAATCAACAAACAGACCCGCCGACTGGAGCTGGACGGACCAGAACCGACTCTCTCCGAGCTCAGAGTCCGGGTCCGAGAGGAGCTGCTGCCTCAGGGCGGACTGGGGTGAGTTTGAGATGCTTAGGTTCAATTTCAGTTTTAGTTTATTTATTTCCAGTGGGAAATAATTTTTAAAATTGTTTAAAAATATTTTAAAATAATTTAGATTTATTTTAATGAACAAAAAAAATGTGTTGATATATATATATATATTTTTTATAACATGTGATGCTCACATTTTTTTTATTTATTTTTTTTATTAACCAATTAGTAATGTACAAACAACATGGCATTATTAACACATTGTTGCATTACAAATTACAGAACAGGTGCATGAGAGAATACAATATAACATAAAAGCAAAATAATAATAATTAAAATCTGAGAAAGGGTCATGAATATGAATATCAGACCATAGAGCCTCCACATACATGCAACTGAAAAACAGATGATCCGTGGTTTCAATATCATCACAAAATATACATTTATTAGAATCAAACCCAAATCTAAGTCGTAGGAAGGCTCACACTTTCATTTCTTCATCTGAAAGCATCTCTTTCTCCTTCTGTGTAGATCTGATGTGGAGTTCAGTCTGTCTCTGAACGGGACGGAGGTGCTTGTGGACACGGGACAGACTCTCTCCTCCTGTGGGGTTGTTTCTGGAGATATGATCAGTGTGATTTTGCCCCAGGGCTGTTCTCAGCAAACACAAACTGCCCCAGAAACCCCCAGCAGTTCAGGAAACACACCCGGCTCCAGTCAGGAGGTCAGATCCCAACCTGAAATATAGCTCTGAATGTCCTAATTAAAATAACACAGTCTCTCAGCACCATACAAACATGAACATATATAAAAATATACATGTCTGGTCGATATTAAATATAATTAAACACATCTTTTTGATTTAGAGGTATTAACAGTACAGACAGTACTCAGCAGTGAATGATGATGTAAATAATAATATACACAAAATGACAGGAATTTCTTTTAAATACATGATTTAAATTATTAAAAAATGTATTTATTTGGTGACCTGTTTTTTTTTAATATAATAAAATTGTATTAAATCATACAATCTAAATTAAAACAGACATCAGAATTTCTGAAAAAAAAATTTCATGGAGCACTATTATTGTTACAATTTTAATATATTATTATTGAAGTGAATGAATTCAATTGAATAGACATACTTTTTGATAATACATTTTAATAATATATTAAATAATACAACACGGACTCTAGAAAAATTTAAAACAGATAAGATCATTTCTAAAGAAAAATTATATATTTTTTAAATAAATTGTTAAAGTTTTATGAATTCAATAGATTAGATGTAATTTTTTGACAATTATATCATAAAACCAGAAAATCCAGAAGAAAAAAAAAACATTTTATAGGGCACTATTATTTGTTAAAATCTTTGTAAATTATTAAATTGTTAAAGTTTTATCAATTAAATTGATTAGACTTCATTTTTGATGATTAAAAAAATCATCATTGATTAAAAAATTCAAACAGACAACAATAAATTTCTGGAAAATTTTGTAAGGATTTATTATGGTTAAATTAAAAAAAATATGAAATTGTTTTATGAATTCAGTTGAATTGGACATTCAATCACAGAAAGCACAGACGGATTTCACAAGGCTCTAAAACTGCATTGCTGGCATTATTTTTTTAAACAATAACTGAAGAAAAGAAAGTGAAATGACAAACACCCTGATGCCGTGAGTCAGCATGTTTGTGTTTGTGTCGATTTAGGCCGGTGGCGCAGAGAGCAGCAGTGTGAGGGATTCTGGGATGGAGGAGTGGATGGAGGATGAGGAGGGTGTGGGTGCCGGGCTCTTCGCTCCTCCACCGCTGCTGTGCTGTGAGACGGAGGAGGACGGTGTGATTCCACACGCGCTGGAGAGGCTGCTGGACTCGGCGAGATGTCAGAAACCATCAGACTGTCTGATGCTGGCGACGCATCTGCTGCTGCTGGAGACCGGCTTCCTGCCACAGGTCAGAGTTCACCTGATGACCCCTGCTGACCCCTCAGACTCGCTCCAGCGGGAGTTCTTCTCTATATCACTGTCAGTTTCTGAACTCCCTGAAATGCCTCTATTGTAGTCTTGAGTTTTCACAATATTCCTACGTCACAATATTTTTCATTTAAAGAATTCATACGTGGGGGGGCCTGGTTGAGTTAGTATTGTGTTTAAACTCACGGTTCTGGTAAGGGGTGGGACATTTCCCTAACACACTGTGGATAATAAGATACTTAGATTATTTCACGATATTTTGTAGTGCAAGCGATCTGTTTATTACCGCCACATTTGTAGATTTGAACATAATTGGTTATTATCTCTTTCAGGGTTCTAATGTGAACTCAGGCGAGATGCCGATTGGCTGGCGGGCTGCAGGGGGCGTGTTCAGGCTTCAGTACGCCCACCCACTTCTGGAGAACAGCCTGGTGTCGGTGGTCGCCGTGCCAATGGGCCAAACGCTTGTCATTAATGGTGCGTTAATCTGCATACAGCCGCTGTTATTAGTCAGCACTGTCTTCCTTCAGTTGAGTATTTGTTTATTTGTTGTGAAACAGCTGTTCTTAAGATGGACAAGGCTATGGAGAATTCTCGCAAGCTGGTGCTCAAAGCAGATGATTATGTGATGGCTGATTGGGCAGGTAATTTTTATATTGCATTTAATAGTATTTAATATTAAGCTGACCCTTAAAGTTGTGCCGAAACGTCCATATTGTGACACGTACATTAAAGTGTAACTGATTAAAAATGTGGTTTGGGGCTTGGTTGCTGATTGGATGTTGAGATGTGGGTGTGGCTCTCAAAAGTGTATGCAGATGAGCGTCAGCTGGCAGGGGCAGAGTTTCTCCAAGTAACTGGAGAAGGTCCAGTTGATCCTTTTTTGGAGGGATGCACCGATATGAAACTTTTGGCTGATAACAATAACCGATCATTTTTTATATTTGAAAGCCGATAATCGATATTTGAAACTTTTGGGCGATACCGATTACTGATATTTCTATATATTTGGAAGCTGATAATCAATATATGAAAATTTTGGCCGATACTGTTAATCGATAATTCTTTGTATTTGAAAGCCGATAATCAATATTTTAAACTTTTGGCTGATACCGATAACCAATAATTCTTTATATTTGAAAGCCGATAATCGATATTTGAAACTTTTGGCCAAAACCGATAACCAATAATTCTTTATATTTGAAAGCCAATAATCGATATTTGAAACTTTTAGCCGATACAATAACCAATAATTTTGTATATTTGAAAGCCGATAATCGATATTTGAAACTTTTAGCCGATACAATAACCAATAATTTTGTATATTTGAAAGCCGATAATCGATATTTGAAACTTTTGGGCGATACCGATTACTGATATTTCTATATATTTGAAAGCTGATAATCAATATATGAAACTTTTGGCCGATACTGATAATCGATAATTCTTTATATTTGAAAGCTGATAATCAATATTTTAAACTTTTGGCCGATACCGATAACCAATAATTCTTTATATTTGAAAGCCGATAATCGATATTTGAAACTTTTGGCCGATACGATAACCAATAATTCTTTATATTTGAAAGCTGATAATCGATATTTGAAACTTTTGGGCGATATCGATTAACCAATAATTCTTTAAATTTAAAAGCCGATAATCGATATTTGAAACTTTTGGGCAATACCGATTACTGATATTTCTATATATTTGAAAATTGATAATTAATATATTAAACTTTTGGCCGATGCCGATAACCAATAGTTCTACATATTTTAAGCCGATAATCAATATATGAAACTTTTGGCCAATACGATAACCGATAATTCTTTATATTTGAAAGCTGATAACCTATATATTGGCCAATCTAAATCCAAATCCAAATTTTTATATAATTTTTGAGAGCCTGATTACAAAAACAAAAGTCTCACCATTAAAAGCCATGTCCCAATCACACAATTATAACATTCTCATTATAATTTTATGTAGTCTATATGACAGACTTGTGCTGCACATGTTTCACTGAACTATTTTCTTTTTTGAAGTGATTTAAATCATATTTCAAGCAATTTAAACAGATCATGGTGAACAGCACGCATCTGAAGCATCTCAGCTATTTATCGGTTTTAATATATCGGCCGATAAAGATAAAATTAAAAGTTAACATATATTGGCCAGTATATGGTGGCCGATATATTGTGCATCCCTAATATTTTGTCAAAATAGGACAAAGACATTTTGATTAAAAATTACAAAGTCATAAATTTAAAAAATGAAACATTACTTTGCATTTACTTTCAGGTGGCAGCGCTGGCGTCGTCTACAGAGACTTAAGCAAACTGTCTCGTCTCTTTAAAGATCAGCTGGTGTATCCGCTCATGGCCGCTGCCAGACAGGGTGATTATTCCTCTCGCTGTGTGTTCACACTAGTAAGGCCTGTCCGTTCAGAGTGTTTGATGGCTGTTTGTGTGTGCAGCGCTGGGTCTGCCGGCTCTGTTCGGTCTGGCTGTTCTTCCTCCTGAGCTGCTGCTGCGTGTGTTGCGGCTGCTGGACGTCGTCTCTCTCGTCTCGCTGTCGGCCGTGTGCCGAGACCTGAACGTCGCTACCCATGATCCCTCACTCTGGAGACACCTGCTGCACAGAGACTTCAGGGGTAACAAGACACACACTCACAGTCACATAAACACACATCAGACAGATGAAATGTAACTGAGCAAATGTTGTGTGGTTTGCAGTGCGTTTCCCTGCAGGAAATCAACACAGAGACACTGACTGGAGAGAGGTGAGCGAAACACACCTGTCAATCATATTTAAAAAAACATTTCTTATAGTATTGGCACTCAATCATTTTTAAAACATTTAAAAAATAACAAAATCATGTTAAGAATTTGCATTATTATAATTAAAAAACATTCAGTATTCAATACAATATTACATTTTTAGTCTTTATTTATTTTTAATATGCTTATGAAGTTATTAATTGCATTTTTAATATCTATTGCTTTTTGAGTTGGCACACAGTCTGAATTATTATTATATTTTTTTTATTCATTTAAAAATAAATAATCATATTGATACACAGATAAGACAGTGATTTTTGTAATGTAAAAATTGAACAATTAATAAAAACCAAATTGAAACTGAATATACAGAAATTCATTTTAGCAATTGATTTATTTTTAATATGATTATGAAAAGATTAAATATGTTTTTAATATCTATTGCTTTTTGGGTTGGCGCACACAATCTGAATTAATATTTTTTTTTTAATTTAAAAATAAATAATCATATTGATACATAGATTACACTGTGTGATTTTATACTGTAAAAAAATAACAATAAAAACCAAATTGAAACAGATAATACAGAAATAATTGTTTTTTATATATATATAAAATTATAAAATAATTGAATTAATGTATTCAATTATTCTGTTAACTGTTGCCATTTAATTGATTTCTCAATTTCTCAATGAATTTTGAGAAACGTTTGAATTTCTCAAACGATCTAAATTGAATATTATATTTTTTATTTAATTACTTTTTTTTAAGTTGCTATTTTAAACTCTTAACTCTATCCTTAATTGAACTGAATTCAGTCAATACTGACTTGTCTTGAGCTGAATAACGCTGTTCTTATAGTGCTGAATTGAACTTGTTTAATAATTGATGAACTTTAGAGAATTTTTCTCATATCTGATGAAGTTTGTGTCATTGATTCTGTTATTTCCCTGAAGCTGCTGTGAATCGGTATTGTATAAAGAATAAATAAATCTGACATTTCTTTTTGCCCTCAGCTTTACAAAAAGAAGCACAAACAGAAGAAGGAGAATTTGCACAGAAGACGTTTTTATCCACAACACATGCCTCCGATTTTCCCACTTTCACCCTTCCCATCCGCCCCGGCTCCCCTCCCCCTCCCCCTCTACCCTCCCGGCATCATCGGTGGAGACTACGACCAATCGCCCGTTATCCTACCCCGCCCCCGCTTCGACCCCATTGGCCCACTCCCGGGTCATCTCCCAGGAGCGGACGTTCCCATTGGCCGACGGAGTCTGAGGCCGGGAGGGAATCGACCAGCAGACATCAGGAGGGGTTTCATTTGAGCTTCAACCCACAGACTTATTTTTTCCAAACAAGTAGAGGATAAAATTATTTTGATGGCGTTGGGTTTTTTGTTGTTGTTGTTGTTGTTCTTCATTAATTAAAGCATTCCTGGGACGCTTTTGAAATAGATTCATTAAAGGAATAATTCACCCAAAAATTAACTATTCCTTTATTAAGACATTAACACTGAAGAAGCAGGATGTGTTTGAGTCGCAGAAAATGTTCAATAAAAAGTCTTGACTGCTTCGGTGTGTTTGTAGAGTCACATGTGGGCTTCCTCTTCACTGTTGCTCCACACAGGCTTGCGTTTCTCCTGACGCCCTCCTGCCCGTCCCGCAGCGCCTGGTTCTCCACCATGGCAGCAGAGGCACAAGCATACGCCACGTCTCGGCCCCCAGTGAAACACGGCCTTCCCAAGAGCCACCACGGGGCGACTGGACTCACACGCGTCTGGCGATGGCCAGGTTAAACGTGGGCTATATTATGTTCTTCAGTTTCCTCTTTAAAGGGGACCTATTATGCAAAATTCACTTTTATGAGGTGTTTGATCACAAATGTGTGTAAACAACCAGCCTATAATGGTAAAAATCCACCACTCCTTTTTTTATAATCCCCATAAATCACAGTTTCTCCAAACGAGCGGTTCCACATTTTCCCGTACTCTTACGTAAGCCCCGCCCATGACTAGTGACGATCTACCGCCCTGAGTGAGCCAGTCCACCATTTCTGTCTGCACCTAAAAAACATGACACGGATGTACCAACAAACATAAAGAGTCTCCATAGACTCACGGCATCTGAGCCACTGGGTTGAATTTCATTTATGAAGGAAATGTGCCAAAGAAATTCAATAAAGTGTCTTAACTCCACAACAACTACATCAATTTATCCACTAACCATTCAGAAACGTCCAGTTTCATTCTAAAAGTTGTAACTTCTTCCTGAGTCTCTCCATCAGTGTCGACTCCGGTTTGAACAATGTAAGGCTGAACACCGTTACTGACAATCCTCATTTTGGCTGCATGAGATTCTCCAGCTTTGTTGTTGAGTATCTAAAGTGTGAGCTATTAAAGCTCCGCCCTCTTCTGGAAAGGGGGAGGGAAGCAGCAGCTCATTTGCATTTAAAGTGACACAAAAATGGCATGTTTTTGCTCACACCCAATAGGGGTGCTATTATAATATCAGTGGGGTATTTTGAGCTGAAACTTCACAGACACATTCTGGGGACACGCCGGGAAAAGGGGCATAATAGGTCCCCTTTAAGATTTGGAAAAACAGATCTTAAAACTAGTGTTGGCTGCTTTTTTGAACTGCTTCAAGAGGCTTCAAAACCTTTACAAATCTTTTTGTCACCAAGTCATATTTTCATAGCACACCATTTATATCCAATGGTTCGCCACTAGAAGGAGCTGTTCTGGTGAACCTTTGAACCAGGGCCTAATTTATGGTTTTAACTGCTCGGTTAAGTTTTATAATGTAAGTTCAGTTTTTAATATACAAGGGGGAAGTATAGTTAACTTTCTAATTGGATTAGTATTTAACTGAATAATGATGTGTGTCATGATTGGTTTGTGAAAGCTGTCATTACACATGTCTGGACTCGCCTGGCTCACTTGGATCTGTCTGAAACTCAGGAAGAGGCATGAAGTTATGGATGCCGGTGACTCTGGTGTTTCTGTTTCCTCACCAGGCGACGGTGAGATCTGTAAGAGAACAGGGTGTAAAGTCATACTTACAGCTTATTCAAACACATACGGAGAGGTGGTATTAACATTATGTGGCATGGTGTGTTATGCACAGAAGCCACTGGCACATGCCATAATCAAGCCATACTGTGCATCTCTGCACTACTTTCCAGTAGACGAGTAATTAAGACATAATAAAGGCAGCAAGTCCTTTCTAAAATTATTAGGCGATTCATGGTATTACGACAAAGTGAATTAAAAGAAATTGAATACAGGTTCTAAAAGTATGACGATTTAACTAAAGGCCCAGAGTCTTAATTCAAATACCATGATTTCTGAAGTGTCTATTATGCATAAAAGTAACCTTGCAGTGTCAAGCTCAGAGGTTCAATATATAAAATGAATACAAGTCGTATCACATGTGGAGTTTCAACACATCCAACAAAACACACAGGAAAAACACTTCTTTACACCACAAACTCAGTGGCTCAGGATATAATGTGTTTCAATCAATGAGTTCAGTCCCACTGTTGGCTTATCTAAAAAGTTGGTTGTTTTAACATTTGTACATAAAAGGTATAATGGCTGTCACCAACTAACTACTTTAAATTCATTAGACTCGTTTTACAATGGTGTAATTCACACAAATCACCACAGGAGGGCAAAAGTATTTTAAGTTACTTAGACTTGATTTGCAGAGGTGTAATTCACTCACATCACCACAGGAGGGCGAAACGATTTTATGTTCATTAGACTCGATTTGCAGTGGTGTAATTCACTCACATCACCACAGGAGGGCAAAACTATTTTAAATTCATTAGACTCGATTTACAATGGTGTAATTCACTTAAATCACCACAGGAGGGCAAAACTATTTTAAGTTACTTGGACTTGATTTGCAGTGGTGTAATTCACACATATCACCACAGGAGGGTGAAACTATTTTATGTTCATTAGACTCGATTTACAGAGGTGTAATTCACACAAATCACCACAGGAGGGCGAAACGATTTTATGTTCATTAGACTCGATTTGCAGAGGTGTATTTCACACAAATCACCACAAGAGGGCGAAACGATTTTATGTTCATTAGACTCGATTTGCAGAGGTGTATTTCACACAAATCACCACAAGAGGGCGAAACGATTTTATGTTCATTAGACTCGATTTGCAGAGGTGTAATTCACACAAATCACCACAGGAGAGCGAAACGATTTCATGTTCATTAGACTCGATTTGCAGAGGTGTAATTCACACAAATCACCACAGGAGGGCGAAACGATTTTATGTTCATTAGACTCGATTTGCAGAGGTGTAATTCACACAAATCACCACAGGAGGGCGAAACGATTTTATGTTCATTAGACTCGATTTGCAGAGGTGTAATTCACACAAATCACCACAGGAGGGCGAAACGATTTTATGTTCATTAGACTCGATTTGCAGAGGTGTAATTCACACAAATCACCACAGGAGAGCGAAACGATTTCATGTTCATTAGACTCGATTTACAGAGGTGTAATTCACACAAATCACCACAGGAGGGCGAAACGATTTTATGTTCATTAGACTCGATTTGCAGAGGTGTAATTCACACAAATCACCACAGGAGGGCGAAACGATTTTACGTTCATTAGACTCGATTTGCAGAGGTGTAATTCACACAAATCACCACAGGAGGGCGAAACGATTTTATGTTCATTAGACTCGATTTGCAGAGGTGTAATTCACACAAATCACCACAGGAGGGCGAAACGATTTTATGTTCATTTGACTCGATTTGCAGAGGTGTAATTCACACAAATCACCACAGGAGGGCGAAACTATTTTATGTTCATTTGACTCGATTTGCAGAGGTGTAATTCACACAAATCACCACAGGAGGGCGAAACTATTTTAAGTCCATTAGACTTGATTTGTAGAAATTTTTTTTTTGTAGAAATCAAAAACAACCACAGGAGGGTGCAAAACATTTATGTTCATTACACTTGACTTGTTTTGGAGAAATTCACATAAATTATTGCATGATTGTATAACCTGTTTAGCACTTTTGATTTATGTGCAAATATATTTTTCCAGAAAACAAGATGGAACATAGATAGTGTAAATACATCTTATTGGCTGTTCACATTGCAATGCGAAATGTGTTTTTCTGCCCTCACCCTCTTACAGAAGTGTAGTGCATTTAATCTCATTACGCCCAATTTGAAATGTTGTAATTCACAAAAATCACCACAGGAGGGTGAAACTCTTTAAATTGATTAGACTTGATTTGCAGAGATGTAATTCACACGTATCACCATTCACCACAGGAGGGCAAACTATTTTGAATTCATTAGACTCTCTAGAAATGCATAGAAAACTAAATCTCGAAAATATTGGTTACTTTCTTGTTAATTGATATTTTCAATATATTTTTCTATAAACATTTTGTAGTTAAGTATTTTGTAATTATTATTGTGTTTTTTTCTTCCCTCCTTTATTGGATGATTGGGTAATTAGTTAATCAGGTGTGATATAAATTGTATCTTTTTCTGCTTGTTGTTTGACTGACAAAGACCTTTGGGTCAAAATGTTGTTCATTAATAAATCGATCTTTGGGAGCAGCAGTGGAAGTGTGCCGATTCTTGTTTTTTTTCAGTATTTCACAAAAATCACCACAGGAGGGCGAAACTCTTGTTAATTCATTAAGACTCGATTTGTATTGGTGTAATTCACAAAAACAACCACAGGAGGGTGCAAAACATTTAAGTTCATTACGCTTGACTTGTTTTGGTGAAATTCACAAAAATCATTGCAGGAATGTGTAATCCGTTTAGCACTTTTGATTTATGTGCAAATATATGTTTTTCTGCTTGAAATGTGTTTTTCTGCCCTCACCCTCTTACAGAAGTGTAGTGCATTTAAGCTCATTAGGCTCAATTTGCAATGTTGTAATTCACAAAACCACCACAGGAGAGCAAAACTCTTTAAATTAATTAGACTTGATTTGCAGTGGTGTAATTCACACATATAACCACAGGAGGATGAAACTATTTAATGTTCATTAGGTTCGATTCTCTGAGGTGTTTTTCATTTAAAAAGAGAATAAAGAGTGAGAACAGATCAGTGGTGCAGTGGTCTGAACGTCAGCCCTTGACGTGAGAAGTCCTGGTTCGAATCCCTCTCTTGAGGTGTAAAAATTGTTTAGCTTCGCTGGTTTTCCAATGAAAAAAAAGAACAAAAATCCCAAAAAAAGAATCGTGCCTAAGAACAGACCAGTGGTGCAGCGGTCTTAAAGTCAGCCCTTGATGTTGGAAGTCCCGTTTTAAATCCTGTGCTTGATTTGGAAAAATTGTTTAGCTTCACTGGTTTTCCAATGAAAAAAAGAACAAACATCAAAACAAAAGAGCAGGAAACAAGATTGGATCAGTGGTCCAGTGGTCTGAATGTCAGCCATTGACGTGGGAAATTCTGGTTCAAATCCCTCTCTGGAAGTACAACGTTTGTTTAGTTTCACTGGTTTTTCGATGAAAAAAAAGACAAGAATTCAAAACAAATAGCAGTAAACGAGAACGGTCCAGTGGTGCAGCGGTCTGAACCTCAGCCCTCGATGTGGGAGATCCTGGTTTGAAGTCCTGGTTCGAATCCTTCTCTGGAGATGGAAAAAAACCTTTAATTTCACTGGATTTACCCTGAAATAAAAGGACAAAAATCCAAAAAAAACAATGCAGGATGTGAAGAAGGACCAGTGGTGCAGCGGTCTGAACATCAGCCCTTGATGTGGGAGATCCTGGTTTGAATCCTGCTTGTGATTTGGAAAAATTGTTTAGCTTCACTGGTTTTCCAATGGAAAAAAGAACAAAAAAACAAAAATAGAGTGGGTAGAAAGAAAAGACCAGTGGTGCAGTGGTCTGAACGTCAGCCCTTGACATGGGAGATCCTGGTTCAAATCCCGCTGTTGATTTGGAAAAATTGTTTAGCTTCACTGGATTTCCAATGAAAAAAAGAACAAAAATCAACAGTGAACAAGAATGGTCCAGTGGTGCAGCGGTCTGATCCTCAGCCCTCGGTGTGGGAAGCCCTGGTTCGAATCCCTCTCTGGAAGTACAAAGTTTGTTTAGTTTCACAGGTTTTTCGATGAAAAAAAAGACAAGAATCCAAAAAAAAGAGTAGTTGGTGTGGAAGTGCCAGTAGCTCAGAGGTCTGAGCATGTCCTCCCTGAACGGAAGGATCTGGGTTCGAGCCCCCGTCTGGTCACTGAAGCACGGTTGTGTGACAGTCGTCCGGTCGTGAGCTGTGACAAGCTGATCAGAGCGGATCAGATCATGACCGGAAGGATGAGAGAAGGCTAGACACGAAGGGGGAGTAAAGATCCAGACCGCTCCCCCTGGGGCTTCTCAGACAATATCCAGCAGCGGTTATGGAGCACAAGTTCAATTTTTCCTTTTATACTTGTAAAAATTCCAGACACAGGCTAAGTCCATAGTTTGGGTGTGGCCTTTTGGCCACTCCCCTTAATCATGACCAGCGCTGCACCAGGATTCAATCAACCATTGCCACACCCCCTGATATCAGCCAATGGAAATCTCAGATGCTGCCAGCCTTCCTCTGGGGGAAACACCCTCAAACCAGAAACATTCAGACTACAGCTGCATCACATTACAGACATTCATCTGTGAACTCTGCTAATAAGCTGGATTTATAGTGCTTAATTGATTTTAGCTTGGCAATCATCAACTTACAAATTAGTCAGCTTGCCCCAAAAAAAAAAAAAAAAAAAAAAAAAAAAACTACTAAAGATGTGGGCCAGTGAATGATAGAGGAGCCCACACCTCATTTGAACTACTGATTGGATGTAAAAGCATGCGTTGATGTTTGGAGAGCTGAGATCAGCTGGAAATCATGAACAGCAAACAAATGTCACATTTAGCCTTTTATTGTGCACAAACTGATCACTCCAGTTTGTAAAGAACACATGCATTCAAACAGAAACGGCCCGTCGTAACCTTTATCCCAGAGAAAGCTGCGGCTGCTTCTCCTGCCACCTCCTCATGACCTCCAGCAGTTCTGACCCAGAGATCCTCTACAAACACAGAGACAATCAGAAACACTTCATTTCACTAATACTTCTTCCTGGAGGAAGTCTCAGACTGAAATGAACATGCATGATTAAATGTTAGAGTTTTATACTTTGACAGGAAACAAATTCATGCTTTCCTAATTTGAGCAATCAAACTAATTGAATATTCCAGGTTAAATGCAGCAGCATCTGGAAGACATCAGTCAAGTTCCACAATATAATAAAAAGTCACACCTTTATATGACAAATCCAAAACAATAAGTTAACATTTGCATTCCAATGGATGTCTATGGGGCAAGTTATTGCAAGTACACATCTGTGATCTAGACACCCTCCTTTTCAAGTTAATTAATATCAGGAGAAATTAAATGATCAATCATGCTGCAATTTATAACTTAAAGTATAATACATATCAAATGGATATACTTTAAAATGGGATTCAATTCAAAAGCATAACCACTGATGTTTAAGATTTAAAATAATAACTTACGATATTCAAAGAAGACTTCTCCTTGTGCTCACGCTGGTCCTCAGGTGGATTGCAAATTGGCAACAGGCGGTCGCATATTAATCACATTTTCAGCCAATTGGATTACTGCTTGTAAGCCCCGCCCACTGCTGACAGAACAATCTGAAATTAAGCTAAATAAAATCGTAATCAGTCATAAATCTATTCACAGGGAGCAAACAACAATATATAATATGCTCCGGTACAGTGCTTCACTATGAGATGTTTCGTTTTGTGATTCAAGCTTTGAAAACGATCAGAACATCAGGTCAAGTTGACATCAGGTGTTGTTGTCAAGGATCCAATGATGTTATGAACGTGAAGCCGCTGACTTTAAAAAAAGAGTCTAAATTAAATCTGTTACACAATCGTCTCATTCTAGTTCTGATGATGCTATTAATTCAATTACTGTCTTACAAAATTATTAAAACACTGAATAGAATTAAAAACTAACTTCCTATTTAAAGAATGTCAGACCTACAAAACATCAGAAGAAGATTACAGAAATGTTACGCAATGAAAACCAATCGCAAAGTGTCGCCCTGTTGAAAAACAAACAGTCAAACTATTGTAGGCTGGTTTAATCTGGTCAAGCTGGTGTTCAGCTGGTTTTTGCTGGTCTTTTAGATTGTCTCTCAGGTTGATCAGCAAAGATCAGCCTGGTCAGCTAAAAAGTGTCCAAAATCCAGCCTGGGTTTTTTCTTCAGCAGACTATAGTCACTGCTCTTTACTGTTTAATGCTTGTAATATTATGACATTTTTCACTGAAATACCATTTCACAGTCTGTTTTTTCCTCTCATACACCAGTCATAACAGGAAGTAGAAAAGCATGAAGCAGCAGAAGAACATCAACACAACTCCTGCTGACTCTAACATGAATCCAGAAACCACTGCAAAATCCTCTTATTCCACTTTATAGTGTGAAGATCAGAGGAGATTCATTCACAGACTAAAAAGGTAACGCTACAACTACAACTGATTTGCCATGATTTGACAAGAGAAATTGACTTTATGTGGAAAGTTACTTACAGGTGAGTCACGTGACACATTTGATCCGTCTGTGTGCCGCTTTTATTTGCAGTTGAGCTGGAATATGTGCCATTAAGAGCTGTCATCTCATCTGCAGGATCTGCACGTGTTGTTGTGACTGTCATCAAGCGTCATGTTTGTCAATCAGCCGAAGAGTCAGACTGAAGGTGAAACCTGCTTCTGCCGCCTAGTGGAGCGGATGTTAACCTGCACTTTACTTTCATATTATAGAGGAGATCACATTTGAGACTTTGAATCATGAAGCAGCACCAGAAACATGTTTAAATCCCACAGATGAAGTGATCATCTTTTACAAAGCCTGAGTCTAAGTTACTTCATACACTTACATTGGATACAAGCTCTGTAGCGCAGAAGAGAATTGTGAACGTGAAAGTCTGAACGTGAAAGTCTGGTCTTTTGTGTATATATGTGTATTTTATAGAAGAACAGAGGACAGAAGTAAAATGCAATTTAAGTTCATTGGAATTGATTTGCAGTGGTGTAATTCACTAAAATCTCCACAGGAGGGCGAAACGATTTTAAATTAATTAGACTCGATTTGCAACGGTGTAATTCACTCAAATCTCCACAGGAGGGCGAAACAATTTTAAGTTTATAAGATTCGATTTGCAATGGCGTAATTCATGAAAATCCCCACAGGAGGGCGAAACTCTTTTAGGTTCATTAGACTCATTAGAAATGCATAGAAAACTATATATCGAAAAATATATATTGGTTACTTTCTTATTAATTGATATTTTCAATATATTTTTCTATATACAGTTGATTATTTTGTAGTTTCAAATTATTTTTGTTTTTTTTTCTTCCCTCCTTTATTGGATGATTGGGTAATTAGTTAATCAGGTGTGATATAAATTGTATCTTTTTCTGCTTGTTGTTTGACTGACAAAGACCTTTGGGTCGAAATGTTGTTCATTAATAAATCGATCTTTGGGAGCAGCAGTGGCAGTGTGCCGATTCTTGTTTTTTTTCAGTATTTCACAAAAATCACCACAGGAGGGCGAAACTCTTGTTAGTTCATTAAGACTTGATAACCACTGGAGGGCGAAACTAAGTTCATTAGAATCGATTTGCAACAGTGTAATTCATGAAAATCACCACAGGAGGGCAAAATACTTTTATGTTTGTTAGACTCGATTTGTATTGGTGTAATTCACAAAAACAACCACAGGAGGGTGCAAAACATTTAAGTTCATTACGCTTGACTAGTTTTGGTGAAATTCACAAAAATCATTGCAGGAATGTGTAATCCGTTTAGCACTTTTGATTTATGTGCAAATATATTTTTCCAGAAAACAAGATGGAACATAGATAGTGTAAATACATCTTATTGGCTGTTCACATTGCAATGCGAAATGTGTTTTTCTGCCCTCACCCTCTTACAGAAGTGTAGTGCATTTAAGCTCATTAGGCTCAATTTGCAATGTTGTAATTCACATAAATTACCACAGGAGGGTGAAACTCTTTAAATTCATTAGACTCGATTTGCAGCGGTGTAATTCATAAAAATCACCACAGGAGGGCTAAACTCTTTAATGTTCATTAGATTCGATTTTCTGAGGTGTTTTTCAATCAGATCAGTGGTGCAGCGGTCTGAACATCAACCCTTGATGTGAGAGTCCTGGTTTGAATTCCTCTCTGGAGGTGGAAAAATTCTTTAGCTTTGCTGTTTTCCAAAGAAAATCGAACAAAAATCCAAACAAAAGAACAGTGAAAGAGAACGGACTAGTGGTGCAGCGGTCTGAACGTCAGCCCTTGATGTTGGAAGTCCTGGTTTGAATCCCTCTCTGGAGATGGAAAAATTCTTTAATTTCACTGGTTTTACAATGAAAAAAAGATCAAAAATCCAAAAAAAAAAAAACAGTGCAGGGCACGAAAACCGACCGGTGGTGCAGTGGTCTGAATGTCAGCCTTTGATGTGGGCGATCCTGGTTCAAATCCTGCTCTCGATTTGGAAAAAATGTTTAGTTTCACTGGTTTTCCAAAGAAAAAAAGATCAAAAATCCAAACAAAAGAAAAGCGAGAGAGAACGGTCCAGTGGTGCAGCGGTCTGAACGTCAACCCATGATGTTGGAAGTCCTGGTTTGAATCCTTCTCTGGAGATGGAAAAATTCTTTAATTTCACTGGATTCACCCTGAAATAAAAGGACAAGAATCCAAAAAAACAGTGTGTGGGGAGCAAAGACGGATCACTGGTGCAGCGGTCTGAACGTCACCCTTTGACATGGGAGACCCTGGTTCAAATCCCGCTCTTGATTTGGAAAAGTTGTTTAGCCTCACTGGTTTTCCAAAAAAAAAAAACAGACAAAAATCCAAACAAAGGATCAGTGAGTGAGAACAGACCAGTGCTGCAGTGGTCTGAACATCAGCCTTTGATGTGGGAAACCCTGGTTCGAATCCCTCTCTGGAAGTACAAAGTTTGTTTAGTTTCACTGGTTTTCCAATGAAAAAAAGAACAAAAAAACAAAAATAGAGTGGGTAGAAAGAAAAGGCCAGTGGTGCAGCGGTCTGAACGTCAGCCCTTGACATGGGACATCCTGGTTCAAATCCCGCTGTTGATTTGGAAAAATTGTTTAGCTTCACTGGTTTTCCAATGAAAAAAAGAACAAGAATTCAAAACAAATAACAGTAAATGAGAACGGTCCAGTGGTGCAGCGGTCTGATCCTCAGCCCTTGGTGTGGGAAGCCCTGGTTCAAATCCCTCTCAGGAGGTAAAAAGTTTGTTTAGTTTCACAGGTTTTTCGATGAAAAAAAAAAGACAAGAATCCAAAAAAAAGAGTAGTTGGTGTGGAAGTGCCAGTAGCTCAGAGGTCTGAGCATGTCCTCCCTGAACGGAAGGATCTGGGTTCGAGCCCCCGTCTGGTCACTGAAGCACGGTTGCGTGACAGTCGTCCGGTCGTGAGCTGTGACAAGCTGATCAGAGCGGATCAGATCATGACCGGAAGGATGAGAGAAGGCTAGACACGAAGGGGGAGTAAAGATCCAGACCGCTCCCCCTGGGGCTTCTCAGACAATATCTAGCAGCGGTTATGGAGCATAAGTTCAATTTTTCCTTTTATACTTGTAAAAATTCCAGACACAGGCTAAGTCCATAGTTTGGGTGTGGCCTTTTGGCCACTCCCCTTAATCATGACCAGCGCTGCACCAGGATTCAATCAACCATTGCCACACCCCCTGATATCAGCCAATGGAAATCTCAGATGCTGCCAGCCTTCCTCTGGGGGAAACACCCTCAAATCAGAAACATTCAGACTACAGCTGCATCACATTACAGACATTCATCTGTGAACTCTGCTAATAAGCTGGATTTATAGTGCTTAATTGATTTTAGCTTGGCAATCATCAACTTACAAATTAGTCAGCTTGCCCAAAAAACTACTACTAAAGATGTGGGCCAGTGAATGACAGAGGAGCCCACACCTCATTTGAACTACTGATTGGATGTAAAAGCATGTGTTGATGTTTGGAGAGCTGAGATCAGCTGGAAATCATGAACAGCAAACAAATGTCACATTTAGCCTTTTATTGTGCACAAACTGATCACTCCAGTTTGTAAAGAACACATGCATTCAAACAGAAACGGCCCGTCGTAACCTTTATCCCAGAGAAAGCTGCGGCTGCTTCTCCTGCCACCTCCTCATGACCTCCAGCAGTTCTGACCCAGAGATCCTCTACAAACACAGAGACAATCAGAAAGACTTCATTTCACTAATAACTTCTTCCTGGAGGAAGTCTCAGACTAAAATGAACATGCATGATTAAATGTTAGAGTTTTATACTTTGACAGGAAACAAATTCATGATTTCCTAATTTGAGCAATCAAACTAATTGAATATTCCAGGTTAAATGCAGCAGCATCTGGAAGACATCAGTCAAGTTCCACAATATAATAAAGTCACACCTTTATATGACAAATCCAAAACAATAAGTTAACATTTGCATTCCAATGGATGTCTATGGGGCAAGTTATTGCAAGTACACATCTGTGATCTAGACACCCTCCTTTTCAAGTTAATTAATATCAGGAGAAATTAAATGATCAATCATGCTGCAATTTATAACTTAAAGTATAATACATATCAAATGGATATACTTTAAAATGGGATTCAATTCAAAAGCATAACCACTGATGTTTAAGATTTAAAATAATAACTTACGATATTCAAAGAAGACTTCTCCTTGTGCTCACGCTGGTCCTCAGGTGGATTGCAAATTGGCAACAGGCGGTCGCATATTAATCACATTTTCAGCCAATTGGATTACTGCTTGTAAGCCCCGCCCACTGCTGACAGAACAATCTGAAATTAAGCTAAATAAAATCGTAATCAGTCATAAATCTATTCACAGGGAGCAAACAACAATATATAATATGCTCCGGTACAGTGCTTCACTATGAGATGTTTCGTTTTGTGATTCAAGCTTTGAAAACTATCAGAACGCCCCTAGAGGAGCGGATGACAAACTGCACAGTTTCTACCAGACGAGTTGTTTCACCACCAACACACTGAAAATGACTTCGAGTTGCTTTACTGACTCAGTTCTTAAACGTCTAGTTTACAAATTTGTATTTTATATATTTTAAAACAAAGATAAATGGAGATAAGCGAATCTTGATTCAATCCAGCTCTAAAATGAACTGGGGTAAGAGACATTAAAAAGGCCGATGTGTTGATCTGACGACACTTAAACACAATAGTAGATAAAGATCTTCTAAAACACCCCCTTCTGGTGGTTGGTTCAAGTTTTTTAATTAGTTCTCAATTGCTTTCTGTTCAAAGTTAAAAACAAAGGACCTGAATCAAAATGTCTCACTTGTTTTATCATGGTCAAGCTGAGAGACAAGATAAAAACAGGCGCAGAAGAGAATTGTATGCCTTTAAATGTGAAAGTCTGGTCTTTTGTACAAAATTGTATTTTAACAGAAGAAAAGAGAGGACAGGAGAAAACAGCAACAGTGTAATTCATGAAAACCACCACAGGAGGGCGAGACTATTTTAAATTCATTAGACTCGATTTGCAGCGGAGTAATTCACATAAATCACCACAGGAGGGCGAAACTCTTTCCTTCACACTAAAAGCACTGCAGCTCTACAAAAGCATGAAGCAACAGGAACAGTAGAGCTTCACACTCCATCTTAACAAAGTCCAAGTCCAAGACAAGTCATTTCCATAGACTTAGAAACGCCTCTCGGGCATCCACGTGCAGCTCCTCCCTCCCTGCCTTCCATTCGGAAAGGCTCATCCCTACGCCCTAATCCCTTCAAAGGGTTTACCCTCCAGAGTAAGAGCTTTGAAGGGATGAAGGGTGTAGGGGTCAAAAAAACCTCTTCTCCTGGAACGCACTTCTGCGTCATCTTAACGAGACAATCAAGGAGGCGTCTTCTCGCACATTTTGTACTCTGGTTGACCGTCCAAAAAACATGCTCTGAACGATGAGTAGATTGTGCAAGCTGCACTTTTTGTTTAAAGTTAGTTTATTTATTTATGGTTTATTGCACCATATTGTGTATTTGAAACATTTGAATGGACTGATAATAGTAGCTGTAAAGTACAATATAATTTTGAAATCCCAATCATGTATTTTTTTGGTGTGGACTTTAAAAAGAAATCCAGGGCACCACAACTTTAAGCGAAAAATGTCATGGTTGTAAGTTAAAAATTCTAATTAATTGATTTATTTAAACAACCATGCAAACATTAATTGATGAGTTCTGCTGACATAATAATCAACCTAATATTGTGTATAATTTAAACTCAAATTTCTCTAGGTTCTAACTTAAAGGTGCTACAGAGGATGTTTTGTTTTAAACATTTTTGCAATATTACTTGAAACTGTCTTTACTAACTGATAAAACTATTTATTAGGTGCACTGAAAGGAATAATATTAATATACATCATCTGTGCACGAGGTAGGGCCTTAAAAACATCAGCCAATCGCGTAAACGATTGGCCCTCTGGCTTGTCAATCACTGCCGTGACGTTCTTTGTGAGAGACGAGCGCAGCTGCGCGCTCCAGTAACTTTCCACACTCCACAGGCGCCGCATGCAATGTTTTTGTCAGGAGACAGGAGTAACAACTGCAGATTATGTTAGTTATCTGCGGTGAGTCCGACAAAATGAATCCACTAACACGACACAGCGAATGCCGGTGGTAAACACTCGTGTTCCAATACTTGTGCACGAGTTTTGGGAGGCGTGCCCACGAAAGGAGGGGCGTTGTTCTTACGCATGCGCTCATTTCAAAAACTCACTAACAGTCTTTGGTTTCTCAGAGACGAAAAGATCCTCTGTATCACCTTTAATCATACACTGTCAGTATTTAATGGTTTATTGAGGAGTGAACAGCATTATCACAATGAAATGTCCAGTATAACAAACTTAAATGTGAAAGACGAGCAGGAACAATACATTTGTTTAAAACACATTGTGCAAGGAAGCTTTCAATGACCTCAAGCATTAAATGGCAAACACAAGCAAGTCAAGCAGCACGTTCTCACGCCGACAACAAATGTGTGATTTCTCACCTAACCTATCAGTTTAGTTTAGTTTACAACAAAACTCATGTTCTGCCTTTCGCAAGTGTTATTGTTAAATATACCCTCATTTCAAACCTCTTAATTTTCCCATCAAACAAAAAATGAGAATTTTCAGTTCAGTTTTTAATGTTAATCTCAACATTTACTGATATTTTTCATTTTTCAGATCAGATGTGAATATAAATGTAATGTTAACCAGACAGTGGAGGTGTAACTTTCATTTGTGTGATGAAGGAAACGCGTGTGGTAAAAAATAATTTCTGCCGGTGATCTCATTATTCTCACACATCAACAGCAATGATCCTGTTTGTTCTGATCTGCATGCTCTTCAACATCTCAGGTGAGTCATTTTTCTTGCATCTAACAGACAGTTTCAGTTATGGTTTGAACCTGAATGACTAAAATGCAATGTTGTCTGCTAATTTTAGATTAGATTCTAATTAGATTAGCTGTCTAAATCTTTAATCTTCATCTCATCACTTTAGGTGCACAAGACATTCATACCGTCAGTGAAGTGTCTGTCAGTGAAGTGTCTGTCCAAGAAGGAAAATCTATCATCATCCCTTGTTGGTATAATCATATGTATGTAAATAATGTTAAATATCTGAGTGTTGGAGATCACTGGGCTTTAAGTAAGTATGTTGAGTTCTAGGATGGGAGAAACTATCACAAGACAGTCTCCATATCAGATAACAGAACCTCTAACGTTCTGATTATTGACATGAGGGATATTCAGCGGAGACAGAGCGGCACGTACTGGTGTGTGATTGATGTACCTAAATCTCCTAGAGAGAGCTTCAACTTAAAGGTCACAGCAGGTGAAATCTACCAAACCTTTTTTAATCATTTTAAATGACTTATTCTTTTCAACATCAATGGAAAAGTCATATCTGCTTGCTCTTTTCATTTTAGCTATCTCTGGTCTGTACGTTGAAGATCAGATGTTGACTGGTTTTGAAGCCGGTAGTGTTACCATCTCCTGCCATTATCAACCTCGAACCAGCCCGTGTGAGTAACTTCACATTTACACTTAAGGTTTTCGCTACTGTTCGCCTCGTCTCAACTCTGAATCATCCCTCAGGTCGACCTGCTCTGTGAAATCCACAGGAACCTTCACATCTGCTCAGACTCCACGGTAAGACTGTGTTTGTTTGTGTTTTGAGTCAGGAATGTGTTTTTAATGAATTACTATGATTACATTTGACCATTAAAGTGGTTTCCAACCATCAACCAACATCTGAACATGCTCAAAATGTTGAATAAATTTTGGTTATAGTGTTTTTTCACTTTTTCACCAAACTGCAAATCGCTCTAGAATTTTAGGCTGCATTAATACAATACAATAACCTTCAGTATATAGCTTTTAAGCTTTTATTTCATCTTATTTTAGTATGATTGAAACAATATTATTTTAGTTTTTATTAATATTTTGAATTACTAAAATTTGAAGCTTTTAGTAATTGTGTTGTGTTTTTGTCATTTCTATATTTATAAAGTCTATTTATTAAAACTAAAAGTTTTAGATAATCCTGGTTAAAAAAGTCATTTTAAAGAGAATCAGAGAAATATAAAATGTTACAAATATAAATGTTATAATCTGTTGTGTGGTTATCTATTATTAACTGAGCTAACTATGTTTTTCTTGCCCATAATTAATCAATTATGTTGTAATCATTTGTTGTTTTATGTTTTTATGATTTTATGGCAAATCGTTTTTCTTATGAAAAAGTCTTTTAGGGTCAAAAAGTCTTTTAAAAAATCATTCCTGACTGGAATATTTTCCTAAAATCTGCTGTGCACGTACACACTTTCTGAAAGCTTCCTTTGGCATATGTAAATGTTAGGGTGTTAAAGTAGACATATTTTTAATAGGCTGGGTCTGCAAAAGTAGACTTGTGCGTAATCGGAAACAAAGGCCAAAGTACATTAAAATAGGTCTTTGTCTTCACAGATGTGTCTGATTTCCACGAAAAGAGGAACGGATTCCTCGTTTGTCCTGTACTTTGAACCTGCAAACTGCTGAGACAATTGTATTATTTATGATTCACTTTAATAGCTTTTGTGGTTTAATGATGTCTGGTTTTGGGGTACAAAAAAAGACCCTTTTAGTCAGCTGAGTTACTCACTTCTGCTCTTTGCATCAAGAACCTGTGACTCAGACTTATAGATTTATACTTAAACTTTTGATTAACATTATATTTGGATTGGGTTAAGATTTTACTAAACTTTTATTACAATTTTACTAAAGTTTGATTAAGATTATTACTAACATTTGTCTTTGATAATCTGAGGTATTGGAAGTTGATTGACTGTTTGTATTATCAGTTAAGATATTTGTCATTTATTATTTACATTTTAAATCATTCAAATTCAATATGTTTATGATTTATTTTCGGATTATGTCTTATTAAGCAATAAAATCAATTAAATCATCTGACCTTGGATCTCCTAATTGCATCATTAAAAAACGTACCAAGTTAACCAGAAGTAACCAATGTGAAAAATATAAATTAAACCCACATTTGTATGAATTTCTCACTGATTCATCTCTTGCAGCTCCAGTGACAGACGTCCATTATCATGGCTGATCGTGTTGGTGATTGTGAGCTGTTGTGCAGTGACTGTGATCATGTGCAAAATCAGTCAGTTATCTCCGAACCAAGAAGAAAATGCAACATTGTAACAAAATAAGCCCCTGTGTTGGAACAAAGCAAAAAGGTTTTTGTCTACTGCAGGTTTTTGAAAAGATGTTTGTGAGCTGATGTTGTTAAACTACAGTACAAGTTTATTTGTTAATATTAGTTAACTACTTTTTTTAACATGAACTAACAATGAACAATACTTCTACAGCATTTACTAATCTTAGTTAATGTTAATTTATTTAATCCATTAATCAAAAATGCTATCTGTTCATATTTAATGGACTTGAGCTTACATGAACTAACAATGAACAGCTCAGCTGTATATGAATGTGCTGTTTAAAGTTGTTTAAAGTGTTTGTTTTTTAAAGTTCTCTTCCTGTTCTCTAGGCTGTGTGATGTATGCTAGATTTAGATCTTGACGAACAGACCATATGTGGGTTAAGTGTGAGGTGGCGTTGCCGAAACAGGAAGTGAGTGTTAGTTTTCAAGAAAATGCCACCACAGTGTGACCAACAGAGAGAGGCTGGACCTTCTAGACAAAACCAAGAGAAGTATAAAATACAACAATGATGTGACATTTAGCTGGAAGTAAAGTGCTCATCAGAAGGCTCGAGTCACCTGAGGTTAAGTGCTGTAGTTGCATTCATGGTGTTTCTTGGTCATGTCTGTTTGGAGAAGATTAGAGTTAACTTAGTTATGAAAGAAGATAATGTAAGAATTATGAGCGATTGTGTGTGAAACTTGTATTTGAATTTGACTGGTTCCTCACATATTCTGATGTATGAAAAAATTGGTGTCATCCTCATGTTGTTGTCAAGGATCCAAAGATGTCATGAACGTGAAGCCGCTTGCGCCCCTAGAGGAGCGGATGACAAACTGCAGTTTCTACCAGACGAGAGTGTTTCACCACCAACACACTGAAAATGACTTCATGTTGGGTTACTGACAGTTCTTTTCATACATTCGTTCGTTTCAATAAAAATCACAATATATTAGATTAAATGTAAGGCAGATGAAAAACAGGTGATGACCAGCTCCCTCTTGTGGTCAACAAGTGTATCAGCAGCATTAATATAATTTAATAAAGACTCTTAAATCAATTTGCCTCATTCACTTTACAGTGCAGTCTATACAAGTACAACAAATCAGTGTAGATATGACAAATGTGATAGTGTTGTCTTTGGCATGGATCATCAGGCAGCTAATTTAGTAAAAAACTATGAAAATGTAAAAATTAAGAACTGATAAATAAACACGATGAACAGTGAGGTGACGTATATAACACTGTTATGATGGACAGAGCACAAATATTAGTGATAATTTGTGAACACATACAGGTGACTCACTGATTTCTCCAGAACATTCTCCTGTTTAACACATGATTCCACAGAGATAAAGAAATAAACATGAACACATGAACTCTGTTGGAAGGAGAGATCAGGTGGTACCTCACAACCTCAGGAAGTGCTCATATTTACATAAAGATTTGCACAGTTAGACAGTCTTGACTGTTTGTAGAGTCACATGTGGGCTTCCTCGTCACTGTTGCTCCACACAGGCTTGCGTTTCTCCAGGAACGCCCTGACGCCCTCCTGCCCGTCCCGCAGCGCCAGGTTCTCCACCATGGCAGCGGAGGCACGAGCGTACGCCGCGTCTCGGCCCTCGGCCATCTGCCTGTGAAACACGGCCTTCCCGAGAGCCACCACGGGCCGACTGGACTCACACACGCGTCCGGCGATGGCCAGCGTCTCCTCCTCTAACTGCTGCTCGCTCACCACCTTACTGACCAGCCCGTGCAGCAGCGCGTCCTGAGCGGAGATGGGGCGGCCCGTCAACAACATCTCCATGGCAACCTGGAGACGAGGTAAAGACTGCTATGAAGGGGACTTAATCCAAAACAAAAAAAAAAAATTAAAAAATAAATTCCATCACCAAAAAAATTTGTATTGCAACTTGTGGTATCATTTATTTAATTATTGTCATTTCAGTTATTCATTTACTTTTTTCTCTCTTTTTGTTTATTCTTTTTTATTTATTAATTATCCTTTTTCTCCCTCCTTCATTCTCAGATTCTTTGCCTTATATATACTGTATATATATTAAGATAAATGACAGATAGAGGTACACAATCTCACACTTCACAAAATCACATCAAACTTTGTTGTTTAGATTTTCTGTTCAGAGACTGTTCCTAGAAGCTAAAAGAAAACACAATTATCAAATATTATTTTTTAGTTTTACAATTTACAACAGTAATATATTTTAGTCTTCTTTTTATAATTGGTTAAAATAATTATATTTATTGTTATTATATGGTTTGATAACAATATTTGATATTATAATTATCAAATATTGTTAATTATTATAATTATCAAATATTATTTTTACAGTACAACTAATTCACAACCATAATATTTCAGTCTTCTTGTTTATAATTACAGTTAAAATAATAATAATAATAATAATGTTTTAATAATAAGTTTTTATATGGTTTGATCATATTAAAATGATAAAATATTATTTATTTATTTTTACAATACAATTTTAATTTACAACAGAAGTGCAGTATCAGTTTTTAATAATAATTATTATCAAATATTTATTTTTTATAATTGGAATTATAACAATTATTATTATAATTATCAATTATTCATTTTTTACAGTACAATTGTAATTTACAACAATATATATATTAAGCCTTTTTATAAGTAGAGTTAAAATAATAATAAATAATTATATGGTTTAATTATATTAGATTATTAATTATCAAATAAATAAATATTGTCAAATCAACTTTTTATTTTACAGTACAATTGTAATTTACAACAATATATTTAAGTCTTTTTTATAATTAGTTAAAATAGTAAATCATTATTATTATGCCTTTTTTGTTATTTTGTTATTATTAATATTAATTAGTGCTGTCAAATTGATTGATTGTGATTAATCACATCTAACATAAAAGTTTGGGTATATATATATATATATATATATATATATATATATATATATATATATATATATATATATATTTTACACACACACATATATATTTACGAACATTTATGTTAGATGTGATTAATTGATTTGACAGCATTATTATTATTAATGTGTCATTAAATTATTATGTCTTTAAATTAATATTATTATCATCATCTTTAGGCCCATTTAAAATGTTAGTGAAGGCTTTCTGATGACCATCTCTCTCTTTTTCTCTCATATTATTAATCCGGCCAAATCTTGCCGTCCGTCACCCTAGAGAAGAACTTCACCTTTCTGGGCAGCGCCCGTCCGATCGCCACTCCCGGGGTGGAGCAGAACAGCCCAACGTTGATGCCAGGCGTGGCGAAAGTCGATTTCTCTGTTGCGACAGCAATATCACAGCTGGCGACTAACTGGCAACCCGCCGCCGTGGCCACGCCGTTCACCATCGCGATGACCGGCACCGGGAGATCCTGAATCAGGGTCATGACCTTTGAGAAAGGTACAGTTATTTGACTGTGCTGGCACACACCGTTCTGTACAGCAAATGACCTCTGACCTCTGAGCAGGTCTGGAACACCTTGCTGTGATACTCGCGGCCCCGGGCGGAGGTCAGCTCCTTGAGGTCGTGACCCGAGGAAAACACGGGCCCCCGCGCTGCAGAGAGAGACGCAGAGTTACTGCGGACGGCCGTGTTTGATCGGATCTTCTCTAGATTCATTCTGAACGTTTGCCTGATATGATGATGACGCGCAGCTCTGGCGTGTGCGCGTCCGTCACGAGGTCCTCTCTCAGCGACTCCAGCATGGACAGAGACAGAGCGTTCCTCTTCCTCGGGTCGTTCAGAATGATCCTCCTGAAATCAACACACTTCAGATCAGGTTCATGAATCGTTTGAAATGATTCTTTTAAACACTAAAGAATGATTGACAGATCAGTTTCTCGTGAGCATCTATACAAGATATTTACCTGATGAAATATAATATACGGTGCACAATAATGCATATTCACCTCAATGACAAACAAACACAAAATCAAATTATTTGTTTTATAAATTCAAGCCTAATAAAGTTGTGAAATGTTTTGCTTGTGCTACTTTACTTTCAATCAATGGCATTTGATTTAATTTTTGGTTATGTAATACAATGACATTCAGACCAAATACTTTTACTGTTACTTTTTTAATGCAATGTTGCTTTCTGCATTAATATCAATCAGTGTCGTGCATTTATTTTGGGCCTTATTAATAATAATATCCTGCCAAATGTAACCATAACTCTTATTATTTTATTATTATATTATCTTATTATGAATCTGACTCCACTAAATAAAAAGTGTTTTGTTTTTTTTTGTATATAAGAAAGCAAGTAGAACGACTTTGATTTGTATGCACTAGTTGGTGTATAAATTATTTATTTATTTCCCATTTTCCTCCTATTTTTCTCTTCTGTTGACAATATGTGTATTAATGTTGTTTACTTTTGTGTATGCACAAATTATTATAAACATGCCAACTCTTTATTGTTTTTTCATTAATTAAAAACTTAATATCGATGTTGATTAGTTTCCAGTGTGCTTGATTCGGGTCAGAGGTCACGCAAGTTCGCACCTGATTCCGTCCTGCTGCTGTCTCAGGGTCAGAGATGAAGAATCAGCGCTCATCTTCCTCGTCCAGATCCTCCAGAACGCCCCGCTGGACTTCAGAAGGTTCGATGCGCTGTAAAATCCGCTTAAAATCATATTTAGTTGCTGCAGAGAAACTGAACGAGCACGGGGAAGTGAGGACAGCGACAACACCGGAAGTGCGTTTCACCTGCTCTCCAAAATAAAGGTCCATTTTTATATTTCAAAACAGTAAACGTTTACAGACAAATACATCGTGAATTGAAGTGCATATGTCATGTTTAACACAAAAGAACTGCAAAAAATGTAAGGGGAATAACATTAAAATGTTTTTGTTGTATAATTTATACTATTGTGACCAGCAGCTGTCGACAATGTTCGATGTTTTGCTCGCTTTTTTCTCCCATCACTGAGCTTATTATCTTTATCCTGTTATTAGATTATTAAATAATTTATAAAAATATTAGTGAATCAATTAAAAATAATTTAATTCAAGGTTGCGGCAGTGTAATTCACACAATTTACCACAGGAGGGCGCTTAAATTCGAAATTTAAACGCATACAGATGAAAAAATACATTTCTACTAAGCAAAAGCGACTTTTTCATATGTTTTATTGTCTCACAGCGTAATCAATAATTTATTAAATAATATGAAATAAAAAGCAATTAAAGTAAAAGGTAAAGAAAAGTATTTTAGTGCAAACTGGCTCTGAATAAGTTGCAGTGGTGTAATTCACACAATTCACCACAGGAGGGCGATTAAACTCGAAATGTAAACGTATATTACAGGTGTAAAAATAAATTTCTACTACTAAGTAAAAGGGTAATATGTTTCATATGGTAACGAATACATTATGTAGTATGAAATCAATTGCAAAATAATTTAATGCAAGGTTTTCCTCTGACTTGAGTTATAACTAGAATAAAAAATCACAGGTAAATGGTAGAAATAATTAAGAGGTGTAATTCACACAATTCACCACAGGAGGGCGATCAGACTCGAATAGCCTATATGTCTGTTACAGATGTAAGAATATATTTCTACTAAGCAAAAGCGAACTTTATCATATGTTTTATTGTCTCACAGGGTAATAAATAATTTATTAAATAATATTAAATCAAAAGTAATTAAAATAAAAGTTAAAGAAAAGTAATTTAGGGTGCAAACTGGCTCTGAATAAGTTGCAGCGGTGTAATTCACACAATTCACCACAGGAGGGCGAGTAATATATTGCCAGATGTTTTACTGCTTCACACGGTAATTAACAATTTATTAAATATTACAAAATATTTTAATTCAAGGTTTTCTTCTGACTGCAGTAACAGCTGTAAATAATTTATTGTTAAAAACATGTAAAATGACAGCAGCGTAACTCACACAGTACACCACAAAATGGCGTCCAAAGGAAAGTTCTGATAAACTTAAAATTGATAATTTGATAATTATCTATTTATTATAATATTTATTTATTACTACACGGTAGTAAACAATGCATAATAAATTAACGCTAGGCTTTAGACTTTAGTGTGAAGTCACGTGTGTCCAACGGTCAGTTCGACTAAATGTCAAACAAGCAAACATGGGATCGAGTCTCGCTTCAGTAGAGGAAGAAAACTTATATATAATTTATTTTGAATTATTAAGAGCATCGCTTTTTCATGAGGACAAACACAGACTGTCATACCTCATATTTATTGGTTTTAAACTAAAAAAACCCATCAAACTCTGAGGGACTCCGCGGTATGAGCACGAGCTCCCTGTCAGGAAAATTACATATCGAATCCCAAGACAAGAAGTTTTAAAAATCTTTGTGGTGGAAAAAAGGTATGTGAATATCCACACCACAGCATCTCTCATGTGCATTTGCCTGTATGAAGTATCTGAGTCAGAAATGTGATATTTGCTTTACACTTCCATCGAAAATAAACTGCAATTTTTCATCCGCTCCACTAGGCGGCATTACCGGGTTTGACCTGCGGACGCTTGATGAGGACAGTCGCCACGAACACGTGCAGATAGTTTTATTAACAGTCATATTACAGCTTTACAGTCATATAACAGCACATTAAACAGACACAGAATCGAGTGTCACGCGACTCACCTGTAAGTAACTTCTGTCAGTTAATTTAGATTCATGCAAACTCTGTAAACCCTTTTTTCTTTTTCTTTTTTACATGGAGCAGTTTATCGAACATTTAGACCAAATATAGAAGAAAATCTGCATACGTGTTTATGTTTAGTATCATATTTGACACATTATGGCTCATATTGTAAAATATAGTGAGAATATGGAGGGGAAAACAGCTCAACTTTGACCCAAACTTAGCAATTTAGTGCAAAATATTGTTTATAATATTATGTTAAAATAAATAAGATATAATTCTGATGCTTGTAATGTAAATCGAGGAGATCTTTATAACAGTATACTTAAAATGCACATTAAATACATAAAATGCATATAAATATCAGCAGAAGGGTGGACTTCAGGAACAACAAAAATGTAATAAAGCTGTTCAGAAAATACAACATTTGTATCATGTAATATATACACACACTCTTGATTAGTTCAACTGTTAAAGTAATAAAGTGAAGTAGACATTAGGCTATTTCAATACAGTAAAAATATGTGTATATCTTGGTGCCATAAAATAATCCCCCAGCTGTCAATATCAAAAATAACATTTTTAATTTTATATTTTTTAATCACTGTATATTGACAATCCTGATAGATTCATACCTGATCCTGGACAGGAATATTTGGGGAAAAAATGATGCATGGCATGTTGCTTCAGTCCAGAAAGTGTTCGTCTGGAAACATTACCCACAGTATGAAAGTTATTATGCTTCATTAAAATCAGTAGATTTCTGGCCTGAACCACAGCAGGCAGTGATGGACGCTGGGATTGACTGGTTTGTTTCTGTCGTTTTGTAGATCTGGGCTTCTTTGGAGCAACAGAGGAAGTGTTCTGGGTCACATGGTCAGACATTGGCTTCAGTGATGGACAGGTGATGTTTGAACATGTGTCCACATTCATCCTACAAGCAGATTTATCTTAAAGGGATATTTCTGTCATCATTTACTCACTCATTTCGTTCCAGATATGACTTTCTACTGTTGAACATCATAGAAGATATTCTGAGAATTTTTAGTTTTTTCATCTTTAAAATTAAAGTCAGTGGGCACTGAAACGGTTTGGTTATCAACATACATTCTTCAAAACATCATATTTTGTGTTCAACAGAAGTTTCATTATTGAGTGAACTATCCCTTTAACCCATTTTCAGGATTGTTGATAGTAAACAACTTCAAGTTCATTTATATATTTGACAGGTAATCTTGTATGAGCAGTGATGACATAACACACTTTGTATATCACAAAACTGATAAAAATAGAAAATCTGCTGCATAATCTTACAGATGGGCCGAACACAAATCAACTCAGCAAAACTAACTTATCTGTAATAGGATCATGCATGTTTGATTTATAGAAGTAAAACTAAACCATTTATTTGACATGTTATTTTATGGCTGAACATCAGCTCTCTGATAACACACTCTTGCAAAGTTTGCATATGTTGTTTAAAGACAAACATACATTACAAACTAATACTGTGTAAGCAACACCGGACAACTGGATAAGGTAAAGGAGGACGTATTACCCGTGCAAAATCTCTCTGAATACGTTTAGGGACTGAATCTCATTTTTTGTTCTTGAGCTGCTCTTTTTTTGAAACCAGATAATATCATGCATAAAATAATCACAATGAATTATATTTTAGACTGTAACTCTGGCACTATAAATCTTAATTTTGCTTGGGATGAAGCAAAGGCAAACAAACCCTGTTTTATATATTTTTTTTTATTAATTAAAAAAGTTTTATGACTCAGTGAACATGTTGACCTATAATATGAAGTCTAGAAATACTTTTGTTTAATATAACAAAATTCAGTACTAAAGCTAGATTTAGTATTATGTATAAAAGTTTTTGAATGGTGAGATTTTTTAAAGAAGTCTCTTCTGCTCCCTAAGAAATACAGTAAAATTGTGAAATATTTTTACAATCTAAAACAACTCTTTTCTATGTGAATATATGTTAAAATATAATTTATACCCAGTGATCAAAGCTGAATTTTCAGCATCATTACTCCAGTCTTCACTGTCACATGATCCTTCAGAAATCATTCTAATATGATGATTTGCTGCTCAAGAAACATTTTGATTATTATCAGTGTTGAAAACAGGATTCTTTGATGAATAGAAAGTTCAAAAGAACAGCATTTATCTGAAATAGAAAGCTTTCGTAACATTATACACTGCCGTTCAAAAGTTTGGGGTCAGTAAGAGTTTTTTTTTTTTTTTAAATTAAAGAGATTACTACTTTTATTCTGCAAGGATGCATTAAATTGATCAACAGTGACAGTAAAGACCGTTGCAAAAGCTGTATTTCAGATAAATGCTGTTCTTTTGAACTTTCTATTCATCAAAGAATCCTGAAAGTTTTACACAACTGTTTTCAACACTGATAATAATCATAAATGTTTTTTAGCAGCAAATGATCATATCAGAATGATTTCTGAAGGATCATGTGACCCTAAAGACTGGAGTAATGATGCTGAAAATTCAGCTTTGATCACTGGAATAAATTATATTTTAACATATATTCACATAGAAAACAGTTATTTTAAATTGTAAAAATATTTCACAATTTTACTGTATTTTGGATTAAATAAATGAAGCCCTGGTGAGCTGAAGAGACTTTAAAAAAAAAATTATATCTTACTGTTCAATTTTTTAAGTTGTCTGGTAGTGTATGCATGCATGTTTTACTGCACAAATAAATCCAATAATAAAAAAACTAAATTGTGAAATTTTACAGTATGAAGAAAATATCTCTGCTTAAGTATTTGAGATGAAGAAGATGAAATTGCAAAATAAATGGATCAAAATAATAAACAGTTATCAGTAACACTGGTTTAATTTTTAATTTGGCATAGTGCAAAATACAAAATTTATTATTCTGGTGTAAAATGACCTCGATATGAGATTCACATTTATATTAGCCATCATATCAACAAAAATTATTATTATTATGAGTAGTATACTTGATTTGTACGCTCAAAATGTTATTTTAAGGCTCCTGCCACAAGAGGGCGCCACATTCACATCAGAGAATACAAACATTACTGACTGACAGCACAGAGATTTACTCTTATATAAACACAAACGCTTTCCTGCATTTCTCTGCCCAAACCCCGCCTGTCAGTGTTTATTAAATATGAAAGGCTCGGACACGTTTGTTTAGAAAATTAGGAGGAACCCCGAGTGTTCGTCATTTCGAGCGCGCTGTAGGCGGATCCGCGCGATTACGCGCTCCCGTGGAACCTGAAGAGCCAGTTCACGCGCGCAGCCTCAACACAGAGTCAGATTTAAACACATTCACTCACTCCGACACACACAGAACTGGAGTGACACTCGGTTTATTCCTTTAACTTGCTCTGCTCAGCCGTTTCAGGATGTTTGGGTAAGATAAACCTTTTTTTTTTCACTCAAATTCGTTTCAAACTCTTGAGTGTTTGAGCGAATCTCATTCAATAGCACCCAAATCATTATTTCACCGCGAAGAAATATATTTTAATATATAAATATGATTTATTCATTACTATTTTCATGACAGTGAAGTATATTTGAAAACTACGCATCTCAAAGTAGTTTATTGTAATGTTTAACTAGAGATTGATTAATGAGAACGACATAGAAATGATTATTAATTATTTTTAATTAATTTATGTAACAGAATTCCTTATTTTTTTGTTTATTTTAATGTTTTTACTTGCTGAGATTCACAAATATTGTTATTTATTTGTTTCTATTTGTTTATAAGCTATTATTACTTCTAATAAGTAGTTTAACAACAAAATGTTTTGCTAACATCCCCATTAAGTTATGAAAACGTTATTTATCCAGTTGTTTAAAGTTATAACTTTACAAAAATTGTTACTTTTGAAGGTTCTGAAACAAATAATTACAGATAAACATTTTGTTAACGTTACGTTTGTTCATAACTTTGAGAGAACTGGGTTTGTTTATGTGTTTGCATCACTATTGTTAAAGGATTAGTTCACTTTCAAATTAAAATTTCTTAATAATATACTCACATACTGTCATCCAAGATGTTCATGTTTTTCTTTCTTCAGTTGAAAAGAAATGAAGGTTTTTGATGAAAACGTTCCAGGATTTTTCTCCATATAGTGGACTTCAATGGACTCCAAACAGTTGAAGGTAAAAATGACAGTTTCAGTGCAGCTTCAAAGCGCTTTAAATTATACCAGACAAGGAATAAGAGTCTTATCTAGAGAAACCATCGCTCATTTTCTAAAAAAAATTTAAAATGATATACGTTTAAACCATAAATGCTCATCTTGAACTAGCTCTCCTCTTCTTCTTCTCTATTAGAATTCCAGCAGTGTTAGGATTACCGCCCTCCTCAGGTCAAATTTTGAATTAAATTGTCATATACAATATGCTAGTGCAAGAATATAACAATTAGTTCAAACTTTGACCTTTTCTAATAGAGAAAAAGAAGAAGAGAGCTAGTTCAAGATGAGCATTTATGGTTAAAACGTATATAATTTTAAATTTTTTTTTAGAAAATGAGTGATGGTTTCTCTAGATAAGACTCTTATTCCTCGTCTGGTATCGTTTAAAGTGCTTTGAAGCTGCACTGAAACTAATTTTGACCTTCAACCGTTTGGAGGCCAGTGAAGTCCACTATATGGAGAAAAATCCTGGAATGTTTTCATCAAAAACCTTCATTTCTTTTCCACTGAAGAAAGAAAGACATGAACATCTTGGAGGACATGGAGGAGAGTAAATTATCAGGAAATTTTAATTCTGAAGTGAACTAATCCTTTTAGCATGTATACGTAAATATATCCCGAGTATATAATTATTAAGCAGTGAATGTTAAATATTCACTCATAACACTAGTAAAGCGGTCTAATTGAGCAGGAGATCAGTGTGAGCTCAGTGATCTGAGACCAGCAGATCTTTAATTTGATGACGTATATCGTGTGTTTCAGGTGCACTTGTATCATGTGAAACAGGTCATTCGGGTCCGTGGAAATGTTCAGACCATTTCACACGACCCTCGACCTTTTCCGCTCGACCTTTTCGCAAGACGCCGTGGCCTGGATGCTGTAAGCATGGATGTTCACATGCACAACAGTCGGACGCATCACTACGGGCTGAACAACGGTGCAAACCGCTTCTCTGTGAGTATGAAAACACACTCTTCATACATAAACTTGTGCTGTTTTGTGCAAGGCCAATTATGATGATTACAGCCAAGCCAAACCCAACCTTATTTATGATGCATTTTTTTGTCCGCAAAAGGAAATAAACCCACACACTGATTTATGCAGAGAAACCAGTTCCTTCAGCTCAGAGCATGACAGGACAGTCATTGTGTTGCGCTCCTCAGACTCCTCAGGTGTGGTGTGTGTTAGAGAGAGACTGCGGCGAATCCCACAGAGGAATGTGATTCTGTAGTAAAGACAAGAATGTAGTCGAGCAGCATGTGAAACATTAACACGACATGATCTGTACAAAACCAGCAGGTTCTGGATGACACTTCAGCACAGTATCACAAGTATCACAATTATTTAAAGGGTTAGTTCACCCAAAAATGAAAATTCTGTCATTAATTACTCACCCTCATGCCGTTCCACACCTTTAAGATCTTTGTTCATCTTCGGAACACAAATTAAGATATTTTTGAGGAAATCCGATGGCTCAGTGAGGCCTGAGCAATGACATTTCCTCTCTCAAGATCCATTAATGTACTAAAAACATATTTAAATCAGTTCATGTGAGTACAGTGGTTCAATATTAATATTATAAAGCCATGAGAATATTTTTGGTGCACCAAAAAAACAAAATAACGACTTATATAGTGATGGCCGATTTCAAAACACTGCTTCAGGAAGCTTTGGAGCGTTATGAATCTTTTGTGTTTTTTCATCGGACAGTATTTTTATCCAATCGTAGTGTATAAAATACACTACTGTTCCAAAGTTTTGTTTTTTTTTATAAATGAATTTTTATTTTGTAAGGATGCACTAATTTGATCAAAAGTGATAGTAAAAAGATTTGCTTTTCAAGTAAATGCCGTCCTTTTGAACTTTCTATTCATCAAAGAATCATGAAAAATATGATGCGTCACGGTTTACACAAAAATATGACATTGATAATAATCATAAATGTATCTTGAGCAGCAAATCATCATATTAGAATGATTTCTGAAGGATCATGTGACACTGGAGACTGGAGTAATGATGCTGAAAATCACAGGAATAAATTACACTTTACTATATATTCACATAGAAAACAGTTTTGAATCATAATAATTTCACAATTTTTACTGTATTTTTGATTAAAATAATGCCATCTTGGTGAGCAGAAGAGACAAAAACATCAAAAAATCAGTTTACGCTAGTGTAACATTAGAATGCTAGTACGCTGTTTTATTTCAACTCAGATATTTAAGATCATAACATCCTATATTTATACGCCATAAACAGTTCATCAGGCTGACGCACTCTTTCTCCTCTCTCTCTCACACACAATCATTTCCTCATGACATTAATGTGCTGTCTGTAATGTGATCCAAACCCGTCTGTTTGAGATAAAGGAATGACACACTCAAACAATCAGCTGTTCTCTACAAACTACGAGCAGAGTAGAAAAGCCGGTCCTGCTTCTGTCTGCTTGTTGTTTTCTAAAATAAACTGAACGGCACAAACTGAAGCCAGCCCACAAAGGTGATGCAATATGTGTGTGAGCTGCCTGGACATCGCTTACAGTGGGGCTGTTCAGGGTGAAGGGTGTGTACGCCGGCCGGTGAACAAGTAACCCACTGTTCACACACACACACACCTGTGAGAGGAGCTGTTTTCTACATGAGTAGAGTCTGTGTTCTGCTGTTTGAGCAGGGAGAGGCTCCTCCACCTCAAACTTGCTCACACTGACACTGGATTGATCTCTGGAGGCTTTGGTTACGCTTTCTTTCATTGGTCACCTTTAGAAATAAGTAACTATATGTCAACTAGCAGTCATCAGAGTAATTGCTCGGAAGAGTTTTAACTTTCTCTCTCTCTCTGTCTCTCTCTCTAGGAAGATGATCTGCAGTTCCTCAGTCTTGAGGAAAGGGAGTGTATTTTGTTCTTTGAGGAGACCATCGGCTCCCTGGAGGAGGACGATGAGAGGACGGGAATGTCCGCGGGCGGCCACAGGCTTGCGGCGGAGCGTCCGGCCTCACACACACAAACAGCACGACATCACAGCCCTGTCGATCATGACATCATTGACCTGGTCCACCCTACACCCGATCCCAACAGACTAAAAGACACGCCGCCCATCATCACGTCACCCATCATCTCGCCAGGTACCCAAAAACAAGTCCCCCGTCTTACTGAAGAAACGACTTACAAACTTGCTTAGAAATGAAACAGTAACTCAATGTGAACCACAGAAAACATTTAAATTCTGGTGTTAATCAGAGACATTTTTTTCATTTTATATCACAGTTTTTATCGTTAACAAACTATTAAAAACACTTCAGAGCTTCTCACAGGTTTGAAATATACTTGCGGTGGTAGCCGGGCGAAAAATCCTCCTATTACCCACGGCACAAAAATGGTCTACTACATGTGACAAACAAATAATGTGTGATTTTTAACAGTATTTTTATTTATTGAAATTAATTTTAATTACATAACATATTACATTTAATTAATGCATTGTAAATTATGCAAAATTACAGCATTTAAATGGTTTTCCTTTTCCTATGTTCTCCTTGCTGTCATATAGTGTCTCTCTCAGTGAATGAGACACAGATTTTACTAGTAAAATTTATAAAATAAATAAGTCCTTAAATAAGTTCTTAGTCCTTTCTTCCTGTGGGGGAGACTACAATAATTTACTATGAATTAAATGGAAATACAATTTATAGTGTAACCAATATACCAATAATGCTCAAAAGAAAAAGAAAAAACTTAGCGTGTAACTTTTAATTATAAACAAGCCTGAAATACACCGGGACACTTATTTTGAAATCCTTCAGATTCTTACAATCATCTAAAACATTTTATATAAAGGACATGAAGTAGACTTTGTAATAATTCATCAACTTGAGTTCATTAGCAATCGCTTGGCATAAATCTGCGCTTTTCATTGATTGAGAATCACTTTGAAGCAGTCTGAAGCGCTGTTGCTCAAGCTTGTAGAACACACAACAGCGCCCCCTTGTGACTTTGCAAAATGCAGCGCCCGTGGGAATGTTAGCGGGAGTAAACAGTTCTGACGCACACATAACGAGCAGGTACGAAACGACTAGTTAATCGATCGCGGATGGTTTCATTATCTTGCGCGGATATAAAAGTATAAGAGGATAAAAATAATAAAAGCTAAAATGTGTCTCCAGATATACTTGGGCGGCCGTTATTATACATGGGCAGCCCCAAGTCTATGTGTGGGAAGCACTGCACTTGATAATTGATACAAAGCTAAAATAAAATATAAATATTAGTTGAAACTAACAAAGTTTAGTGTTGCCTTTGCAATAAACTGAAGTAAGTTTAAGTTGTTAACTGGAAATAAATAAAATAAAAATCAATTAAACCTAAATACAGGGTTTGTACACGGTGATTTCAAGGTGACTTGAAATTTAAGTTCTGGGAAACGGCCATATTATTGAAATTGAATTGAAAAGTGCTTGAATTATTGAAAAACAGTAGCGTTTAATGTTTTCAACAATATTTTCACACAAAATTATCGCTGCAGCCCGTCTGATATAGATATTGAGCCACTTTGCATGTCTATTTCCAAGTATGTGATACAGCTTTCATTCAAGTTAATCATATATTCATGGAGGGAAAAAATTAGATTGAATGATGAAAGCGATATCTTTGTCATAGCATCCTTTCAATGGCTAAAGGATTAGTTCATTTCAGAATTAAAATTTCCTGATAATTTACTCTCCTCCATGTCATCCAAGATGTTCATGTCTTTCTTTCTTCAGTGGAAAAGAAATGAAGGTTTTTGAGGAAAACATTCCAGGATTTTTCTCCATATAGTGGACTTCACTGGGGTTCAACGGGTTGAAGGTCCAAATATCAGTTTCAGTGCAGCTTCAAAGAGCTCTACATGATCCCAGACGAGGAATAAGAGTCTAATCTAGAGAAACCATCACTCATTTAAAAAAAATAAAAATAAAATAATATACTTTTTAACCTCACATGCTCATCTTGCATTGCTCTGCGATGCTCCACGCATTACGTGATCACGTTGGAAAGGCCACGCGTGACGTAGATGGAAGTACTGCGGAAGGGCGAAAAACTCATTTTCTCTATCAACTTCAGAATTGTCCGACATACATGAAACTTTGTTTTATAGTGTACAAGCTAATGTTCATGCACGTTCTACAGCAAAAACACCAGACTATGGGTCTCATTCACTAATAATTGCATAATAATTATTTCATATTTATATGCACAACATATACATACACAACTTGGTTCTTAACTTTTTCTAAATGAGTCTCTTTGACTGCATTTAATGGGTCAAAGATACAGTAAAAACAGTAATATTGTGAGAATAATAAATCAAATTATATATACAGTTGAACCCAAATATATTCAGACACCTTTAATTCATTAATACAGTTTATTCACTATAGTTTAAAAATTGGTAATAAAAAGTAAAAGTTAAACTGTATCAGAAAAATTGGAAAATGTATTATGTCAGATAACACTTAAGCGTAACATGGTCAGGTCAAAGTGTCTGAATAATTTTTGGTTCCAAATTTATCAGTTTTGCTGGTAGTCCACTGTATGAAGAATTTTAGGGTATAATGTCACAATTTACTTTATTTTGCTATCCTCACTTACATAAATGAACTACAGTGTCCTGCACCAACTAGTAAAAATATATAAAAAATGTCTGAATATTTTTTGGTTTGACTGTAATATAGAAGATGAAACATCTATGCATACAATGTGATCTTAACACAGTTATAAGGCAACCCAGAGTATGTGATTTTTTTGTGTGTTTTTGGTTGTTCCCATGTTTTGTAAATTTAGAATAAATTTTAATATGAAAGTTATTGATGAATCATGATTTGTTAATGAAAACATTTATGCACAGTTAGTGAAAGAAACCCACTGTCTTTGCCAGTAAAGCAATTGGCTCTTAAATTAAATATATTGTCTGAATAAATCCATTTGTTCTTGTACTATTGGAGATCCATTACTCAACTGTGAATGTGTTCGCTTCATCAGATTTCCAAGAGCTGATCGCAGCCCCAGAGACACATAATGAGGTGAAGGCCAAACATGAACCGCCAGCAATGCTGCATGTCTCGCACACGCCACCAGAGGAGTTAGGACGCCATCCGCCCACGAGTTCAGTTCCCACTACCGCAACAAGTGCCAATAAGATCGCCGAGCGTGAGAGCGTCACGCCTGCATCGCAGCTGCTCCAGCGCAGATGCAGTCTAGAGTTGCCGCAAAACCCCTCGGTCAAACACGGCCCTCCCATCCACGCCAAGCCCACGCGTCTTCCCGACAGCATCAGCTTTTTGCTGGGAAGCCGCGAACACATTCCCCATTCAATCGCCACAGAAGCCGTGAGCATGCAGGAGCGCCGGGCGAAAATGCTCTCTAACCTCACCGGCTCGGCGCACCCTCTGGATGGCGGAGAGCCGTCGTGCGTTCGCAATCTTCCCATGCGAAGCATATCGTTTCGAGATCCGACGCCGGACAAATCTAGGATGGAGGCGCTTTCCAAACTCGGACTTGCTCAGAGGCGATGCCAATCTGTCATGCGCGCTTCAAGTGATGCCGAAAGTGCTAAAAACACCGCATTCAAATCTAACTTGCCAGCAAAAGCTAGTGCTGACGTGCGCGCTACAGACACTACGGACCAATCGCAACCCATCATGCACACTTCTCCGAAAGATGCCGGAAATGTTAAAAACACCACTTTTAAATCTGCCTTACCAGCAAACGCGAGTGCCGACGTCCGCACTACGGACACCACGGATACCACGGATCACTACCAAACCAGGCGATCGCAACCCGTCATGCACACTTCTCCGAGGGACGCCGAAATCACTAAAACCACCACTTTCAAATCTACCTTACCAGCAAACGCAAGTGCTGACGTCCGCACTACGGACACCACAGATCACTACCAGGCTAAATCTAGCCCTGCACCAATTTTGACGAGTGCTGAAATCACACGTAGTGATTTTAACAGCTATGGCGGTAAGAGCATAACGTTGAACCCCACACCGTCCTTTAGGGCTGAGTACGTCCCGGCTTCATTACCCAAAACAGAGGCTTCGGATGCACATCTCAACAACTATGGCGGCAGATCAAGATCCATGACTACACCTGAGCCAATGTACGGAGCCCGATCCAAAAACTTCCCAGGCAACTCGAGTTCGAACAGGACTGCAAATGAAGACTTACCCAGGAGGAAAGCGTCACACACTGAAGCACCTGCAAGCAGGTCCAACACTCAGCCGCCCACTCCGGCTCCGAGACCACTGCGTCACCCGAGTCCACTGAGTCCCACCGAGCCGCGGTCCATGGAGATACGACGCAAGTCTCTGCCAAAGCCATCCTTCCGTACTCAGGGAATAACCGTCCAGTTTTCTGGGAAAGGAGCCACAGATGAGGCCAGACGTGATGCACTACGCAAACTAGGACTGCTGAGGGACACGTCTTAAACGCTCACATGCTAATAATAATAATGTCCAGTACAAACAATTCAACCAGTGCTGGGTAGATCACTTACCCAAACCAGGGTTCGTGAAGGAATTTCAGGGAGTTTAAGCTCATGAAAAATAGTTAAATTTGAAAACACATACAATCAAACTTGAAATACTTTCTTTACTTGCATGTTATGTGACCATTAAACGACAACAGAGAACCATGAACATGCAAACATGTTAAATTTACCTAATTATTAACTACTTATAAACCAAGTAAATATATTACGTCAAAGACTAAAAATAAAAATGTGTTCGTCAGTTGATGCAATGTTGAGAAAATACTCCTCAAAAGTGATTTTTTTTTTTTTTCTATAAATCAAATTCTGAGGATTAAAAAAGTAACGGTATTCTGATTAGGAGTATTTTAAAACTAATTTCACAAAACTCATTTTGGATTACATGTAATTAGTTACTTCCCAGCACTGAATTCAGCTAATCATATATATATTATATACATACAAACAAACAATATTAGCATTACCTTGTTTGCAAGATGTTCAGAAGGTCAAGATTTATGACCATCTGTTGGACAACAGCAAGACTTTTTGAAAGGCACAACTAGCACTTGTTTGGACTTTGCTTGTTTTGTCTGCTCTGGAGTTGCAGATCAAGCTCATCTTTCTTTCTGAGCAAAAATCATCCAATCAGTTCTGAGATCTTTTGAAAACATGAGCTTTCAGCATTCACATTCATCTCAGGTTCTACATGCTGCCTTGGAAGTGCATGACCTGGTTTCGGCCATCTTTGCTTCATGGTCACATGGTTCCAGAACATTGTTTGAGCCAATTACCTAAATCCTAATTATCATGTGACTAATTGCTTCATATTTGAACTCCTAAAACACTCCAAAATCGCTTGTAAAACATTAATGTCATGAAATTTTAGTTGATTATGTGGCTTGCAAAAAAAAAAGAATGCTTAGCTACGCTTAATTGGGCTTGAATGGAGAAACATTTTTCCCACATGATGATTAGTTTGAGATCTCCCACTAGACTAACTGCCATCATATAACTAGACAACCATCCCTCTGTTCTGCTTGAGAAAACATCTGCCCAAGCAGCCACTGAACTGTTATAACTATGTTTATTAATTGATATTTCATGAAATGGCTCAGTGTGCCAAGAAAAAAAATAAGTGTGCCAGGAGAACCGGCTTTCGTGCGCCATCTTCATTGGCTCAGTGATGGCGGGAAAGTCACTGAAACGAATGGTTCCTGGTTCTAGTCCAGTTTTGTTGTTGCGGTTTTATACGCTGTGATCTCAATTTCAAAAGATATCATATTCTTTATTTACTTTTTCATTTTTTTTTACTTTCACTTTCATTTTACTTTCGATTTCTTGCTTTTTTTCCACTTTCTTGCTTTTTTTTCCGCTTTTTTTTACTTGCCTTTTTTTTTTTACTTTCTATGTATTTTAGTTTCACCTTTACTTTCATTTTTTCTACTTTTTTTAATCAAAATCACATTTTTCTATTACATTTACATTTTCTAGTTCATTTACATCAACTTTTTTCATTTTTGTTTTTATTTCACTTAAATTTTTTTAACTAGTTAAAAAGAACTAGTAACTATTTAAAATAGTCAACTAGTCTAGTTAACTAGTTTAGTAAAATTAGATACATTAGTTTATTTGATATAAGTAGTTAACCTAACCTAGTTAAGTTAAAATAGTCACTAGTCAGGTTAACTCACACTGGTTAAGTTAGTTAACTAATTAATGTTTATTAGGTATTCAATTTTCTTTTCAACTAATTAAAAATGACTCAACTCACACTATTTAAGTTAACTAGATAAATGTTTATTTGCAATTTAGTAGTACTAACTAGATAAAACTAAACCTATTTACACAAAACTATGTAGTTTTCATCTTATGTAAGAGAGTTCATGATCTGGCACCAAAAACTCTACCTGCTGAGCAGATGCGGCACCTTTAGTCATGTTTAGTAGATGTGACGCTGTTAGTAGTTTTTTTAAACTGTTAAATAGAAGTCAGCTTTATAAGATTTGCATGTCTAGTTTATAATTATGTCTGTGTACAAGGATCAACTGATGGAAAGAACCCAGACCTTGATGCAAGAAATACCTTTCTTTATTACAGCTCTTTCCAGGCTCATTTTACGATGTTCAGCAGGTAGTTTCTGTTATGTTGTTGTGTTTTATATTCTCTTGATGTTGACTTGTGGGTTGGACGTTGGCTATTAGGTGGGGTTTTCTAGATCAGTGGTTCCCAACCACGGCCCTGGAGCCTCCCCAACACCGTACATTTTGCGTGTCCCCTTTGTCTGACACACCCATTTCAGGTCTTTGAGCACTGCTGGGGAATGTTGATCCTGGAGGACCAATGTCCTGCAGAGTTTGGGTGCGTCTCAATCAGCTCCCTAGTTCAATAGTCGGGGCACTGATCAGTGCTGATCGGCCACATTCATTTTCACGATATACCGATTCACGACATAGGGAGCTGATTGAGACGCAGGGTTTAGACCGTGGTTGGGAACCTCTGTTCTATATGACCTTCTCTTTTATTTCTCTCCCAGCGTGGCTCTACAGAAGCTCTCGTAAATGTAAGTTTAGTTCCTCCCACGCTAAACCACAAACATCCAAATCGAGAGCCTGTTGTTAAGAGTCACATGAGACTAAAATCACCACCAACCATTAATCACGTTGTTGTTTTTACCTGTATGGTGTGCGGTGTGAATGTCAGCATGAATGAGTGAGTGTGAGTTTATGTAATAATAATGCATGTAGGATGTGTGTTTTTGACTTTTGTTTTTATTTCGACTCTGGTTTTTTGCTTCAAACGAAGCAGTTTTTGAAGGACATTGAATGCATGATTGTGAACATGTGACACCACTACACACACACAAAACAACATTGTTTATTACCACCTCTGTGTATAAATGAGAACATTGCTGGAAGTAAAAATGTCTATTTTCTTGCATTGGTTAAGATCTTTAATTTTCAGGATCTCTGTAGGATTGTTTCTGAATAAATACAGTGAAACCCATCAGTTACAGATGATTTTGTGTCGATGATCATTCTTTAGCTGGTCTTGATGAACTCATCAACTTCAGGTGTGTGAGGTTAGTGAACCAGCAATGACTGAGCGACAACCAATGCATTATGGGATCATATTAAATGCAGAATAGGGATTCACAAACGTGCACCAAGTTGAATAACTCACTGAAACACCGTTGACAGAGATGTTAAGTCAATGAAAAGACTAGAAAAAGTTGTTTTAAACCACAAATTCAAAGCACAATACAAACGAATCAAACCCTGAAAAAAATGGACATTTTTGCATTGAGAAATTATTTTTAATGACAATTAAACCCCTAATATCTCATTGAAGTTATGAAGAAAAACATTTAAATATCAAAGTACATTTGAAAACAATTGTAGGTACTCGTCTTGAATTTAATCATGTTGTGGATCTATGAATTTTAATATGTCTTGAAGGCTGTTTTCTTGTTTTCCTGTTGATTTGGAGGCGAATTATGACCCAGAAATGAAGTCTTGCCGCTTAAGGCCTTGTCTCTCGGTCAGATCTTACCTGTTCCGCCCGCAGGCGAGTGTTTGCGTCTGGTTCGACTGCATTCACTAGTTCACTGACTCACGACGGCTGTGATGGGCAGAAAACAAGCTGATGAGAGTGTTTGAGACAAAAAGAGACATTCTCACGGTCACAGGAAGTCACTTTACTGCAACATGTTAACAGCTGCGTTCAGCCCATGCACGTCTCGCTCAGGAACGATCGCTGAGGCTGGAGAGAATAAACATCAGGAGAAAGAACAGAGCGGAACGTTTGTCTGAAGAACAAAACACTGAGTTTTCCTCTGTTAGAGTCTCTTCGTCACTGGACGCTATCGAACCATCAAACTCTATCAGCCAAAGTAAAATCACCTCCGATCTGTGTGTGTGTGTGTGTGTGAGACACTTCAGTCCGGCGTCGCCGTGTGTGTGTGTACGTGTGTGTGTGTGTGCACTGATGGAGCTCCTCTCTGGTTGCCGTGGTGAGGCTGCAGTCAGGTGTGTCTCCGTCTCAGAGCAGGTGAGTCCAAAGCACCGCTGTCCATCTCTCTGTCCGTCTTTGACTCGTCATTTGCTCAGTCTGACATCATCAGCGTCTCCTGCGGTGCACAGGGTCAAGGGTCAGTGAGTGAGCAGGATGTGAGTGTGACGACAGGAAAACTTGTTACTATGCAAAATCCTTTTAATTACTTTAAAACATTTTTTAATTGAAGGTTTGCTGTGATTGGTTGAACAATTTTGCCCCAAACATTTGATATATCAATGACTATAAAATAATATTATTAATATACAATATTATTATATAGCATTTAAAAAAAAAAATTATATCAAATATAATAATAGTAAAAATACAGTATATAATAATATAATAATAATAATAATAATAATAACAATTCTAGTAATGGTAAAGTATAATCATAATTTATTAAATTTTATTAAAAAAATATTAATTTATTTAAATAATAAGTTTATTTAAATACTATTTATTTTAATAATAATATATAACAATATAAATATACAGTGACAATAAATATAACATTAATTTAAATTATAATAAAACAAGCATGTAATAAATATAACAACAAGAATAGTAATTAATTTTATAATATAAAAGTTAATATACATTAATATAGTAATACATTTAATACATTTTTATTTACATTTATTCATTACAAAAAAAATGAAACAAAATAAGAAATATTACTACTATAATATTCATAAATGATAATACAGTATGTAGTAATATAGTAATTAAATACAATTTTTATTTACATTTAATTATTAAATATTATTTCTAAATAAAAATATGAAACAATAAGAAATATTACTGTAATATATATATAAAAGATAATAAATCCAGTAGTAATAAATATAGTAATTAAATTTAATAAATGTTTTATTTACATTTATTAAAGATTATTATTACTAAATAAAAATATGAAACAAAATAAGAAATATTACTACTAATATTACTACTGCAATGTTTCACTGTAAAAAAAAATGCAAAATTGCACTGAGCCATATTGCGATTTCAGTTTATTTTCATTAATCGTGCAGAGTTGTCGCTAGGGCATTATGGTTATTATCCCAGAATATTTTACAACTGAAATATTTTAAGTCAAATCGATTTTGAATTTCAAGTTGGAACTATCTGTTCTGTAAAAAGTTCAATCTACTACTTAATCAGTGAATATTGGAGTGTTTTTACATCACGAGTGTGTGAGTCTGACCTGCCGCCGGTCTTGAATATGAGGTCAGCGTTCGGGGCTCCTTTGGGGTGCTGGTAGCGCGGGCGGCGCTCTCGGTTGGTGTTGGCAGGTGCAGGTCTCTGAGCGAGAGATTGCATCATTTCTGAAACGACAACAAGGATCGGTTAACACCAGCAGACACACAAACACACACAGCAGCATGAGCTCCAGCGGCCCACTCACCCTGATAGTCTTCCTGTTCCTGTCGCTCGTTGATGTCCAGCGTCAGCTTCTTCATGCGCATGCGCTCCTCCTGCTCCGCCTGCTGCTGGTTGAAGTGATTCGCCGCCAGATGAGACGACAGCGGCACGTTCAGGATCTTAAACTGCACCGACAGAGACGGAAAAACGTCAAATATCAATCATATCATTTCTGTGGATGAACTGAGATACACATGAGAAAGAGTTTACCACATTTATTCTGTTTAAACAATATATTATGCTACTTTAATTCTATTTTGCACTAATTTATTTAAAATGCAATTAGGTTTATAATTATATATTTTATTTGACTTACTTTTGATATTACTACACTGAAAAAAACCTTTCACTTAGAAATTACTAGTAAATTTCATAATTATTAAATGGCAGGTAAGACTGAATTAAACATGGACTTTTGAAGTAGAAAAAAATTACTAATTATTAATTACTATGTACTAAATTAAAGTTTAAATATTACTTTATTTAATATTACTATATTTAAATATTACTATGTACTAAATATTAATTTATAATTAAATAAAAACATTTATTTTACTTATTAATTGTTTGACTTATTTGACTTACTCAGTACTAATTAAATTTATAATTAAATAATTACATTTATTTGACTTTATACAACTTATTAACTTGACATTTAATTGTAAACTTAATTAGTACAGAATTAATTACATTTATTTGAAATTGTTTATTTGACTTATTAATTTGATTTATTGGTTGTTTATTTTACTTATTTGATTTATTAATTCTTTATTTGATTCATTAATTGTTTATTTGACTTATTAATTGTACTTCTGAAAGACAGCAACGGGTAAAGTGGGTCACTGAGACACCGGCAGAATGAAAACAAAGATGCCGTGTGTGTGTGTGTGTGTGTGTGTGTGTTGATCTAACAGTGTGTGTGTTTGTGTGCTGTAGTTTACACTCCCAAAGCCACATCCTGAACACACCCTGCAGACCAAAACCATTCCAACACACACACACACACACACACACACACACTGGTACCTGCTGCTTGTTGCCCTTCCGTGTGAGCATGACGAACTGCATGGTGTCGCTGATGTCTGCGTCTGCGGTGCACGAGGGGGCGGGGCTCTTCTTCAGCTGGCTCTTTAACTGCAGAGGAATGGCCACGTCCAGCTGGTGGACCTTCACCGCCTCTCCACTGCGCTGCTGCTCACACACACACACACACACACAAACACATTCATTCACTTAAAGGCCGGGTAAACTTCATTTTCTGCATTCCGTTTCTGTGTTTGGACTTCACAGATGCAACTCACAAATGAAGATATTCAAGCAGAAGCGAGACTATAGACTTAAAAGACAATACAGGAAAGTAAAG